>NC_081830.1:38420780-38720780 GCF_030867095.1 Alligator mississippiensis | reverse complement strand
GCTGCTGTAATGAAATGCTGAATCACTGCCATATGTAGTTAGCTGAGACTGTTAGGGATACAGATGTGGAAACCAGTATCTACCCCCATGCAAAAGATACATATGGGAAAGATCCTAGCTATCTCTGAAACGAGACAAAATCATGGCAGAAGAGCCCCAGATAAACTGGTCTTATCCCTCTGAAGGTACTACTGAAGGGAGTAAATTCAACCTGAAAGAAAAGAGATCGAGACTTCCCCTTCCCCAGATTAAGAGTCCTCGTTTGTCCAGGAAGGCTGGAGTGTGCTGGAGGGAGCACTCCAGTAGCTTTGACATCACCACCTACTGAAGACAGACTCGAGCTTTCCCTCCAAAAGTAATGTGCTGAGAAGGGCTGGCAGGGGGTGTGCAACATCAAACCAATCCAAGCTAAATTCTGCCCACCACCACCCTCTCCTGCTGTTGCCAGTTCTCAAGTTAGCTTATGAATGCAACTCCTGGATGTGGAGAGCACCGCTTGCCCTGATGGAGCACTGAAGTCAGTATCTGTGTGGCATTTTGGTTTTGACTGACATCTGTTAACCACAAACTCTCTCCATGATTGCACAAGTTGGATGTGGTACGAATAACCAGGAGAGGGAAGCTACCGTTTGCAGAATCCCAAATGATTTTCCAGAGAAGTCAACAGAAGAAATCACAGCACAGTGAAAGCTTGTGGGTCACAAGCAGCCTTGTTGTGAATGAATACTATCTCCCACCCATTTAGGAGACAGAACAAAGTTGTCCTTAGGCTGACAGCAACGCCAATGACTGTGCAGTCCTGGGCGGAAAGGGTTTGTCGGGACTGGAAAAAGCAGCCTGAGATGATTGATTCTGTGATTCACTGCAAGGCAAAGAAGAATGCAAAGTGGAGAAAGAACTGCAGCCAAAGACGGAGAATCCATGGTTAACAGATGCAGGAAAAGCCGGTCGATCTGCACATGCTCAGTAGTCTTCCAAAGTCTCTATTTCTCCCATGTTGAGCCGCTCTGATGAGGCATTCACTGAAAACCCTGTAAATCAAGAGAGAACCAGTGTGGCATTATCTCTAATATAGTATATGCAGCAGCTGATTAAGACAGGAAATTAATAATACACATACAATTAAAACTGTAGGGAGAATTTACTAAAATAGAATATCACTACCCAAATTGGAATATGATGAGGAAACACAAGCTATTACTTAGTACCAGAAGATTTTCAGTGATGAATCATCAGAAGTTAGGCTTTAAATTTCATTCAAAAGATGGCACTTGCATAATCACTGTGTCTTAGCACCAAGTTGGGGAAGTGACTGAGCACTGTGTCTCACAAGGAAGAATGCGTAAACATCAAATAATCAGTAGTTGCTCATCACTGTGGTCACCCTGCTGGGGTCACCTGACCCCACTTGTCTATTCTGCCTGGTGCAGGGGGCTGGACCCGATGGTCTTCTGAGGTCCCTTCTGGACTTACAATCTCTGAATCACTGTAGTGAGTGGTGAAGGGAACAGATGGCTGGTACATGGGTCCAGCACCATTCACACTCATCCCTCAACAGCATTTAAAGAGGGAATGAATTCAGTCCAAAGTGACATAATTCACTTTTACAGCTAAGAGTCTAATGGAAACAACATGCAGATTTACTGGCAAGAGCTCCCAAAATATTTGTGCTATTTCCATTTCTATTCAACCACTACTGTTTCTCAGAAGGTACGGACACATGTCTATTTGGAGCCATTCCAAAGGGCAGCAGCCATTATGTTTTTAATTGTTAGTTGTGGACAATCTGGGAATTAGAAAAAAGTAGCAATACTGCTCCAACTTTAACCTTGAATG
Organism: Alligator mississippiensis; assembly: GCF_030867095.1. Taxonomy (NCBI): domain Eukaryota; kingdom Metazoa; phylum Chordata; order Crocodylia; family Alligatoridae; genus Alligator; species Alligator mississippiensis. The sequence continues at coordinate 38,718,944 of NC_081830.1, read as the reverse complement.
AAGCAGTGTTAAAGTTGGAGCAGTTTGCTACATTTGCCTTTGAGTGACGCACCTGCATACAAGTGACATGTTTTATCTTCTTGAAATTGCATGTGCATGAAAAGCAGGAGTCAGCAATCTATAGCCCAGGGTCTGGATACAGCCCACTGAACCTTTTGATCTGCCTCTTGATCTGGCCTTTGGCAGCAACCATCAGCAGAGGGCTCTAACAGAGGGGAACTTGTTCCCTGCCTCACCAGCTGGGTGGCATGAGTTCTGGTAGTGGGGGTCTTTCCACATGCCATGCCACAATTAAGGCACCAGGGGGGCAGGGGAGAATGGCAGCAGAGAGATCCTACGAGGTAGCGTACTAGCAAACTTTCACTGAGTTAGGCTGCCAAACTCCTATACAGCTTTTTAAATAGACAGTCCTCAGACTTACGACACAATTGGTTCTTGAAAACCACGACCTTGTAACTCAGAACCAATTTTCTCATAAGAAACAATGTTATAAATGGGGGATTGGTTCCTGAACCAAGGCCTTGGATACCTTATTTTCAACAGAAATACCCCAGAATTTTGTACTCGATCAATTATAGATGAGTAATATAGCTGCATTAATGTACAGTAAAAGTTCAATTATCCAGCATTTACAAGCCAGCATGCTCCACTAACCGGCATGCCCGCTTGTAGGATAAAGTGAAACTGGAAGTACCCACCATGGCACTTCTGGTTGCTCCAAGCCCCCATGGCCCGGGGGCATAACAGGCTGTGTGGGGCTGTGTGGGACCTGCCTCCCTGTCGGTGGCGATGCCACAGGAGGGGCAGAGGGATGCCCCAGACGCGGTGGGAGAAGCGGCAGCCAAGGCCATTTAATTAACTGGCATATTTTGTTATCTGGCATCCCCCGTTCCCAGGGGATGCTGGATAACAGAGCTTTTACTGTATTTATATCGTAAATAGCACTCATATTGATCTGGAAGGACTTCTTTGAGGTGACTGCTGGACTTTCTGAAGGGCTCTTGGTTGGACTTTTTGAAGGGTTCCTGGCTGGAGTCTTCTCAGGAGTTTTGGCTGCAAGTTTTTCTGGACACTTAAAGTGTCCAAGCAAGTTTGGATGGGAGATGAGCGACACAGCGAATTTGTTCGCTGGCGTGGTGTCGCATCAGATCAAGCATTGTAAGTCGAAACTGACGTCATAAAGTTAAAACAGGATGTCAATTTATAAATGTTGTAAGTGCAAAATGTTGTAACTTGAAACACTAAGTCGAGGACTGCCTGTACATATTTTTATTTATTATACATATTTCCCCTATTTTTAGTCACAAAAATAGGCCATTCAGAAGACAGTGGTCTACTGGCTAAAAATGAGTCAAACGGGGAAGCAGGGAACTTTTATTCCACAATTCAAACTTTTCCCTTATAAAGAACTCAAATAAGGGAACAAACTGGTGGGGAACTGGGCATGTAATGGAGATCTCATCATCACAAGTATCAACCACCAACTCATTAGGTATGACAGTACTTGTACAAAAAACACATAGGACATTCAGTAAGTGTGTGCATAGTACAGTGTACAAGCTGTGAAGGGGAAAGTTAGTGAAGGGTGCAAAGACCATGCCACAGAAAGCATAAAAAGTGTGAAAAAGTTCAGAGCAGGTTTTTCCAGCTTCACTATAGAAAATGCAAGTTATTACAGGACAAAGTAAAGAGCAACTCAAGCACAGGAAAAAAAGGAAGCCGCTTCAGATAATGGAGACAGAAGAAGATGAAATTCAAGATACTAGCAAGATTTTTGTGCCTTAGAAATTTTAGTGGAATGATTTTAATAGTCATGAAGAAATTATGAGAACAGGAGTAGAATGAGCTTTACTCAAAAAGATGAAAGACTTAGGAAAGAGATGGTCCATGAATTCTGTGTACAAGTCACCTCTGCTGATGAAGAATAAATATCATTCCCAATTTACAAAGAGGAACTAAGGCAGGAAAATTAAATGATTCAGGCCAGAACAGGACAGTGTCAGACCAATGCCAAATCCTGCACTTCCAATGTATATGATCCAAACTGGTAATCAGCCTGGTTACGTCTGCCCCCTCAAGAGTTTTATTTGTCCATTCTGACTAGAACATTTGATTTCATGCAAACACCAACATCATCGATCGTTTGCATTTGCTCTAAGCACAAAATTATAAAAAGGTTTTTAAAATAAGTATTTAAGATATGACTTATATATTGCAGTCAAGTAATTAACAGCTAAGTAGAACTAAATGGGCACTAACCAACTACCCAACTTCAAGTTAGCTCAGCTTTCTGAACCATATGTAATATTCCCAGAGAAGAATTTAATCTGTGATGTTAAAGGGGCTTTTCTCGTTATCAAAAATCTGCTTTTAATTTTGATTAAATGCCAATTTGGAAATAAGTGAAGATGAGGGGACAACTAAAGCTACTAATTGTGATTTAAGGCAAAAAGAACTTTAGTGGGTTTTTAAAAATGTCTGGAAATATTTGTTTTTGTTTTGCAATATGCTTTCATATCTTTCCATCTGTCTCACCTATTCTCATTCTTAAGAAAATATGATTAAAATTACCATACCATGTGAAAGAACAAATTTATGTGAAGACATATTGACCACTTTTGGGGGCATTTTTGAAGGAAGGGTAAAACATCAAATTAAAAAAAATATTTTATCCTTAAGACAAATCAGCTCCTCCTGAGATGTCAAAAGATACAGATAATGTTGTATATCTGATGCTTAGGTAAAATCTTGTGGAGTTCAAATGTTTCAAAGTAATATAATTTTTTTAACAGCCTAACTCTGCAAGGCTTTTCTTGGACATTTTCAACCTACTTTCAAAGTGAGTAGTTCTAGGACTGTCTCAATGTGACATCAAGAGAACAAAGCTGCTCCTCAGAACCACAAGTTGCAAAAAACATTGATTTTGAAGAATTAGGTATTTTAAATTTTTCTGAAGAAACAGATTCTGTCTACTGCAATTGCCAGCAAAGATCATGCAAAGGATTATAGTTTGCTCTTCAGAGAGTCCCAACTTACCACAGTGTTTGCCAAAAAGGTTTCAATGCTTATTTTCCCACCTCTACTTCTATAGAATAAGTAAAAATATACATGGTTCCTTTAACGAAACAGGGAAGTCTCAGTGATAATTGTATTCCTCACCTCCAGACCTCCTCAGACAGGTGTAAGGGCACTGGACAGGAAAGTCTTGCAACATTCTTTAAATAAGCAAATTAATTCAAATTCTAGGAGACCCATTCCAGAAAGGCTTCAACCATTTTTCTTGCAGAATTTAGATATAAACCAAACATGTCCAAATCCTAAGATTCTGGGGCATTACCTTGAAACAACCTCAGTTTTGAAGTAGCAGTTCTTACCTAACAAACTGGGATCTGCTCGAACCATTTTCTGTTTCTTCTTCTTCTTCCCGCTCTGCACAGCCTCAAAGTTGGATTGCTGGTTGTTGCTTTGATTGGTCTGAAAGACCGAATGCAGTGCACTATGGTTCATTCCCCACACTGAATCCTGGAAAACAAGCATATACTAGATTGTAAAATGCAACCGAGCTTTGCCTGCTTGCTGGAAGTACTTTGATGATCCCAAGTCACTTTCAATGACGCAGGTAGAATTAGCAAGTCTATCAATCCATCTAATACACTTACATCCATTTTTTCCCTGAAACTAATCCAGTAGTATGAAGTTATTTATGCAAGGTTACACACCGTTAAACTACTAACAAGAATTAGGTATAGTCTACAAGATTTCACAATATATGCTTCCTTTTTTGCATTCAAGGCTATGTAAGTTCTCACTATCCCCCCTCCACACAATACTAGAGATACAGACTTACAGTGAATCATGGCACTGCCTTCACAGTCTCTAGAAAGAGCATCAATATACTTCAAAGTTATAGAAAACAGGTTGGGAAAGGACCGTGAAGCATCTAAGTCTAACCACCTGTTTAAACCAGGAAAACGTCAAGCAAATGTGCACCTGTTGTTGCTGCTGCCGTTGCTGACTGGCTTTCTGTTTGGCACGGCGCTCAAGAAACTGCTTGGCAAATTCCTTGGCTTCAGGGGTATCTCCAAGGTAGGCTCTGATGTAATCATGGACCTCGTATGGAGATTCCACTTCCTTCAGGAAAGAAACAAACGTGGGAACTGCAATACGAGGGGAAGAAGATGGACCATGAGAGAGATGTGTGCAGATGTGTGAGTGAGCGTGCAAAAAACAGATTTTGGACTCTTTTTTCAAATATTTGACAACCTAGCAGCAATGGAATACAGCTCTTCATGTTAAGCTATCAACAGCAAAGCCCCAGCAATGTAATGCTGCATCATTCCATAGGTGCAGGAAGGGAAGACAATCTCATCATCCTTCTCCTACCCTCCATAATGTGGAAGAAAATTAGGTCTACACTCAGACAAGTAAATTAACTCACCAGCCTCCTAATGGGAAGTTCCTAAACACAGTCCTTTTGAAGCAGAGCTAATAAAAGACCCACACAGGTAGTCAACTATCCTCTGCTCTAATGCTGTAATCAATATAATTTATGACTGAAGTATCTAAAAGCATAGCTCCTAAAAAACTCATGTTCCAAAAATGCTTTAATGGGACAGTTAATTATTCTGCAAGTATTTATAACTAGGTTAATTTTCTTATAATTGCGTTGTATCACTTTCACTGAAACATCTGTGAAGGTTTGGGTGACTCTATCCACAATATTTCCCCCAGGGAGAATCGTGAGGCAGAGAATACAGTGCAACTTATAGCAATGCCATTTCCCAGCCACTTATGCCAGCTTGCTGAATGCACCAAAACACTGTCTTTGTTAATGAAGAGTTGTTTTTCTATAGAACTCCACATTTTCTCTGCATATGCTAATGTGGTCTTCTTTCATGTAATGTTACATAATATAACTGCCATTCCTTCCAATTCTTACCATCTAAATTATTGGCTGTGTTGAGTGCATGAAGCATCTGTTCACACCACTGAGTAAATCCATCCTGGGCTTTATTAACTCCTTGGAACAACTTCAACAGCTTCTCCTCTTCTTCTACTTTCTTATTCTGTCTGCTTGTGATACCTACAGATTTGCTGAGACAAAAAAAAGAACATAATATTACAATACTGGAATTAGCCAAACATTTACTAAGTGAAAAAAAAAAATCAGGCAAAATTCTAGTACACAGCTAACAAAAGTCCTTTGATTTAGGGAATGGCTAGTACTGCTCATGAGGTCAAATGATTTATCAGATGTTAAAATAAAAAAATGTGACTCTAAGGACAGCCCATAAGGTGCTGGTTGCCAAACTATTTTAAAAGATTATGATCAAATGCAATGAAGATATACATTTAGTAAAAGATCAGTTCCAGACTGGCAACCCTATACTAAAAGATCCTTCCCCAACTCCTACCTGAGGCTGGCATTGCTCTTGTTTTTGTTGGTCGAGTTACGAGGTCCCACTTCCTTCACTGCATCATCCCAGAATCCCATGTTCGAGTTTTTGGAATCAGCATTACTCCAGATACTGCTGACTAAGTCAGATGCCCACTGGTTGCTGGGATTAGTGTTTAGAGAGCCCCACACTGAATTCCCAATGCTGGTGTGCAGGTTAGAATGCTGCTGAAACAAAAGAAATGAGAGCTTACTGGTTAGCAACAAGTCTGAAGGAAGAGTAGCAACATCCAACAAACCAAAAGTAAAGGTGGGATGAGAGGAACAGAGCATGTGACAGTTCCGCAGGCAGTAGTTAGGTAACAAAGATAGGCACCGTAGTATTGCGGACTCTGTTTGGCTGCTGGTGCTGCTGTTGCTGCTGCTGTTGCTTCTGCATCTGTCTTGCCTCTTCCTGCTGTATCTCCAGGAGAGATTTGGTAGTGCCTGTTGGTTTGGTGACATTACCCCATCCCGACAGTTTCTGCTGCTGCTGCTGTTGCTGGAGGGCTTTCATTAGTTCACGCTGCTGGCGCCTTTGCTGTTGCATACAAAAAAAGAAACATCAGAAGATGATCACAATTCAGGAATTCTGATTCCAGGCTCTGTTAGTTTTGAGCAGCACTACTACTGTGCTTCTAGAAACATCAGTAGAAGCACAAAAAGATGCACACTAATTATATCTGAAAAGAAACCCTTTCATAAACCCATGATGCAACTCAATGTCTCAGTCTTATGACCCAAGCAGTCATTCATCCAATTTCTTATTACTCACTATCTTAAAACAAGTCTCACTATCTTAAAAAAACCTCACACCACTTTTTTTTGGCTGTACTCTTAGGCATGACCATGAAGCAAATGAAAGCAGACTGGATAAAAATTATGCAGCATCATTTTCTATTTTTATTGCGTTTCGAGCAAAAGATAAATTTGTAAAGACTGGTTGCATTCTGCTGGCTGCTTTCAGTTCAAATGGAAAAACCATAAGAACTGCCATCAATACTGATGTGTTTGGCACAAAACTTCACTTTTACAAATTACTTGCCCACTAAATCATATCACTGAGTTACCCATTTCTAACTACTGATTAAATATGATTTAAGTTGAATACTATCAGCTCCCTTTCTGAATAAAAAACAGCAACCTCCACAAAATCTTCCTGTTTCAAAGTTTGGCATGTGGAAGGAAAAAATAGGGATCAGGGTACAAGAATTAGACAATTTTTCTTTCTTCACCAGAGTTAAAAAAGTAAAAATCAACAGAGCTTTGATTTCATAAGGTGAAATACTCCAGAACATAATAAGTATAAAAATAGTTCCTAAATCTCCAAAGACATTAAGTGTATCATTAGGTTTCTTTTGTTTTCAAGAGAAAAGCCAATCAGTGATATAATTATTCTGTATAGACATTGATATGGTATTGATAAATATCTGAAAAACATTCATAGAACAATTCAATGATTCAATGAAATTTAGCAAAAGGCTTTTGGGTGGGCACATGTCCTCCCAAATTTTAATATCCACTTAGTCAAGAGTTAGTTATTAAATTAAACTGGCTATGTCAGACCCTCACAGGCATCAAAAGGATGCTTCATCATCTAATTATTCTAATGCTAAAAAAAAAAAGTAGGAAATAAGAGATTTTAATGAAAGATTATTCTGATGCCTAGGAACTGAAGAGATATTAATCTGCCTCACATGTTACAAGAGACAAGTGAAAGGAAAGACTTGGTATTAACTTTCACTTGTGTAGAGACATCAGTTTGTACCTTTGTCAGGATTCACTGCACACAAACAACATGGGTAGATATTAGCTTTGTATCTAACAAGGTTCCAGAGCGGAAGTGTCTAGCCATGGGGTTTAAGCCAGGATATGAAAACAAATTTTTTTCCTCCGTCAAAAAACTAAGACACTCCTCTGCTTTGCTATAATAGAGTTAAAAGCCCAGTCAACAGGTTACCCATCCATCAAGGCTTTTTGCCTCTGAATGCAAATAATTTATCAGTATTCAGGTCCTGCAAGCATCTGTTAAATTCTTGTCTTTTCACGTACTGAAGAGATCACAGATGCTGTTCAATTCAGAAAGTATTGGGGAAGAGCATTAGGGAAGAGGTTCATTACTAAGAAGTACAGCTTATCTGCCAACATGCTTTAAATACAAACTCTTGTTTCACTCCCCATCAGATATCAGCCCAAAATACTTGTCCAGGTCTTAACTTCTATAACTTTTTGCTATCATAATTAAAACTCTATTCCTTTCCTTTGTTGATATTTAAAAAAAAATCACTGTTAAAACACCATCTTTTTAGATATTGGAACACTCTCATTCAAAAAAAATTTAATGTGCAATGGATACAATATAATTTGAGCTGAGTGAGTTTGGAAGGATTAAGTTTCTGCTAGTAGAGTTCCCAATCTCATCTGAAAGTATTTCTGCAGAAGCTGAAATAATTCTGGATCTGATGTACAGAACTGCTTGGTCTCCCTGAATAGCGAGACCTTTGTATCTTTTGAGTGGACTTGCATAGAAGCAAATTTCCCCTTGAAACACAGACCTATCTTGGTTATAGTACTACAGCCACTGCACACATGAAGCCCAACACTTATAGGTTGGTCTGTCAACTTTTCAACCAGATAAGTAAATGTCAGACATTTCCATGACAAAACCAAGATATTTAGAGCAAACAAATACTAAGGAGAGTTCAGTTACATCTTGAAGTGCTCTGAAAATTTTAATCAGAGTTGAATGGAATAGACTCATATTTTACAGCATTTCTAAGAACCCCATCTCAAACATAACCTGCCTCAAAGTTCTATAGTCTTCATCTAAAAGTGAATTTACAAACAGTTTTGATGCAGCATTTATTTGAATAAGAATCAGTATTGCCTTCTAAGTTAATCAGTCATCCACTGGAAAATTTTGCACATATTGAGTAGATACCTGTAAAAACTAATTCAAGCTGGGCTTCTTTACACCAGAAGGAAAGATGAGAATTTACCTCCTCACGAAGCTGCCGCTCTCTCTCTTCTTCAAGCTTTTGGATTTCTGCCAAGGATAATGTGGTCTGGGACTGACATGCTCCTGAATTTGATTGCTGACCCCATGTCGAAGATGAAGGAAGCTGCGAACAAGACAAGCTAGTAAGAATCCTTTTTGAACTAATATACAATGTCAACATTGTTCAGGAGACAATTCTCAGGAACCCACTGAAGAAAGGTGATATAGTTAAAGAACCAGCTTAAAGGCAACATACCATATTTATTTGATTCCAAGATGAAATAATTTTCTCATTCATCATGGGGAAAATGAAGGCTCATCTTTGACTTGAGGACCTGCAGGCAGTGCTGGGTCATGCAATGTTTTCTGGTTCATCCTAATTCCTTTATTGCCCTCTAGCTCCTGCACTACTCCTTGGCTCCCTGCTGAGCCAGGGCATGGTTGAGAAATCAGCCCAGTGCCATAGAACAGACCGAGCGCAGATTCCCTCACTGCTCTCTAGCTGCAATGCTGGGTCCTGCTGCTTTCTGTCCCTACATGTATTTCCCACTGCTCTGTTGCTCAGCAGGGCGCCAGACAGCTCCTCTTGCCTGAGTCTCTCTCTTTTCCTTCCTGTGCACTTGTTTTAATATTTGTGCTCCCTTATGTCTTTTGTACTTCACTCACTGACACTGCTATTCCCTCTCTTTTTCTATCATGTGGTACCTTCACTCAGCTCCTCTCTGTTCATCCCAGTCAACTAAATTCCTTTTAATCTAGTTCTGTGGACTGTCAAAGATGTTTTGTCTACACATATTAGATAAATGGAAAAAGAAAGTAGAGCATTACCTTCATTTGTGCAAGTTGTTGCTGCTGCTGCTGCTGCTGCAACCGCCGAAGCGCCTCCTGTTGCTGCTGCCTCTGTCTCATTATTTCCTTCTGGCGCTGAAGTTCCAACTCCTTGCTCTTTCGCTCTTCCTCTTCGAGCCGTAACCTAGCTGCCTCCTCTTCCATGCGCAGCCGATTTTCTTCAAGTCTACGCTGGGCCTCCTCCTCTTCACGGGCCCATTTGGCAGCCTCCTCTTCCTTCCCAGGATACAAAAAATAAAGAGTAAAGTCTCTAAGAGGCCTCAGAAAAAATTAAATAATTTAAGCACATGGGATTCAGAAAGCATAACAAACAGATGGAAGCCTTTTAGCAGTAGATGTGATCTGTAAAGTGCACTTTGCTTAATAAACTTTAATCTTCAAGTGAAAAAAATCTGGCTCCTCTAAAACAGAAGTTTTACAGTGTTTTACCAAGCGACTGGACTACAAGCAAAAGGCATTCCTCCACGTCAAGGCTAGCAACATTGGGCACAGGGCAAAATGAAGTACTGAACTAGGATTTTATCTGCCTTTTCACTGCAATTAGCTCTCAGGGTTGAGCGCTACTGTGAGAACTCATTAACTGCGAAAAAAGAAAAGGTTTATAATTATATTAAAAATGAGTGAAGGGAAGAATAGGTGATGGTTACAGCCACAAAGGAGAAAAAGCTCTTTTTGTTAACAAGGATAAGGTTATAAGACAGGACCATAATAGGTGCTGGTGGATAAGGAGTTAGAAGAGAGAGAGAGAGACAGAGAGCTCTATACATTTACATGTTAACTGGCAATACGGAACAGGATCCTTATGTTAATACCATATGAGGATGTGTGATACAGTTAGTCTTCCTGTTACAAGACTGCCAGCAGGAGTTCGTGCACATGGCAGCTGGGAAAGTAGGACATGCAGGGGCCACTTAAGGAGGCTTGGCTTTACAATAGTCAGGGCAAGAGGAGAGGAAAGAACATGAATGAGATTCTGTAGTTTTGGCAGAGTAGAGAAAAGTAGACTTGGCACGTTTGAAGTAAGAGGAGAGATGCAATGATACAGCATTCTGCAGCAAAGGTTTTAAACACGGTAACTTATAACAGGATTTAATTATTTTAAGCTTATGGTAGAATACTGTATGCATCTTGCCCCTCTTTAGATTAGGGAAAAACTGGAAACTTGAGGCTGCAACCTGTCTGTAGCCACAATCAAATGTGCTGGAAAGCAAAACATTCAGAAAATACTACACTCATCTAAGAAATGAAGTGCAGAAGGCACCCCATGACACAAAGCTTGTTCTTCCTTCTGATTATCTGTAACCTGTTTCAAAGGGAAACTCAATCTATATTCACATTACCCATGCTGAGTTCCACAGCTAAAGGAAAGAGTCTCTCCCCAGTTGGCAGAGCAAGTCTTAATGCTCAGTTGGCTCTGGCACCTCCCATAACCGACCATAGTAAATCCCTTGTACTACTTTTCACCTGTTTGCGAAGCAACTCCTCTCTCTGCCGCCTTTCTTCTTCTTCTCTTCTCCTCTCCTCCAGTCTTCTAAGTGCTTCCTCCTGCTGTTGTCTCTCCTCTTCTTCCCGCTGCCGTCTTAGTGCAATTTCTTGTTCTCTCTGTCTTCTCAGGGCTTCTTCCTAAAGGTGGAAACAAAAGATAAGAAACATACACCAATTCACTTATTAAATGGGGACACTGAACACAGCATAGTCTGGCCAGAGAAACTCTCAGGGAAAGCTCCAAAATTTAATATTAACAAAGCTTATTCTAAAGACTTGAATCCCAATGCCCGAGACACAGGTTAACATCTTTTTTTCTGGTGTGACATGCATCCAAGAGACAGACAGTGGTTGTTCCTAGAACAGAAACTCCAGAGAATCTAAAATCATCTAATGTTCTGCTTTAGTGTTCCATCTGGGGATGGAAAGGCAGAAAAAGGAGAACCATGAAGAGACTTCAAGATACTTCTCTTTCTTTTGCCTAGGACCTGAAAATCTGAGAGCAGCAACAGGGAGTCTTAAGCTTCTCTTTTTTCTTTCCTCTTACAGGACAGGTAGCCAGAGGGTCATTGTTTCCTTGCTTCTGTCCTGATCTTAGTTGCTTCTAATATCCCTTATTCCTTCCTTTTATATCCTGAAATCAAGAAAATGGTATTCTTATCCATGCTTTATCTTCTATTTAAAACCTCTAGTATTTTTTTCATCCTCTTTTGGAATCATTCCTCTTGCCTTGCTCAATATTTTTACTCCTTACCTTAGGTAAGCAGATTTCTAAGCACTGATTCTTAGAGGCCTATAAAATACATCTTTTCCTGTTTTTACTAGATTTCCAAATATAATTTAATAGTTTTCTAGGAGCAATGCATTATCGCATGTTATGTACTGTCAAGTCTTGCATCATGGCCAGAAGGTCATACTAACTTTGGACTCTGGCAAATCAAGGAAGTGAATTCTAAAACTACATACAATGCATAGATGAATTTCAACATATGAAGTATCATACCGGACAGAATGCCTGGACCAATATGCCAGGGATACTAGGTAACTATAGATAAATTAATCAAAATCTGCATAATGGCCTCTTACGATATATACAAAACTCCATAATCCCCAGGATGAGAAAACAGAGGACAATTACTCTATGTACTGAAGTAAGAGTTTATCCATCTTTCTGCATCCCAATTAATTAAATTAATTCTCAGGAAAGTGCTCTTTGCTTTTTGGCTAATGGAAAAAAAATGGCTACCTTTTAGCTACTTCCTCCTTTTATTAAGACTTAGAGGCACTATGTTAGGGAAGGTCTGGAGACAGGTGCACTGCACAACCTGGAGCCATTCTGGAGCACAACTATAGCTGAAGATCAGGAATGCAGCCAGAAAAACAGACCCAGCAAATTACTGGCTGATGCTGCTCTTACTAAGAGGCCAACGTTGGATGGATGGGCATCACTTTGCATTTTGTTTGATCAGAGAATATGTATAAAATAGAAATACAGGGAGCTGGAATCAAAAATTCAATTTACCACAATGCCCAGGTAGCTTACTTGTTTTGTATTTGAAAAGACAGGTAGGCACTGTGGTTGCTCCAAAAGAAACTCCCTTGCTTCATATGTTTGATTTCCTCTCTGGGGATCACCACCTTGTAGTGGTGGAGTGGCTTGCGTGTTCCAATGATCCCGAGAGCAGTCCTATTTAAAATCCATTCTGCTCACCCTACATGGGGAGGGGGCTAGAAAAGGTGCCCCAAACAGTCTGTCTTGATCTGTTCCTGACTGGATCACTGTGCCCAGTGGGATCACCTCTATGCGGTCACAAAGAAACAAAAATGATTTTCAGAACCTGGAACGTATGAATCTTAATGGACTATGCAAATAGTGATTGCCCCAAGCAAAGGACAGCAATTGTCTCTTGGGAACTGAGGAAGTTCAACATCGACATTGCTGCCCTATCTGAAACTTGACATGCTGGAGAAAAACATCTGAAAAAAAAGAAGGTGGAAGATATACCTTCTGGAGAGGGAGCAGAAGAAGAGCCATGGACACGTGGAGTTTGTTTTGCCATCAAAAACGAACTTGTGAACCGACTCTCAGAACTCCCAATTGGCATTAATGAATGCCTCATGACTCTCCATCTGAAACTTGCCAAAAACCAACAGGCAACAATTGTGAGTGCATATGCCCCAACTCTCGATGCTAATGAGATCATGAAGGAGACCTTCTACTCACAGCTTGACACCATCCTCTCATATACCCCCAGGGAAGATAAGATCATCCTTCTTGGAGATTTTAATGCCAGAGTGGGAAGAGACACTAAACTTCGGAATGGTACTACTGGAAAAGAAGGGACTGGAAATTCAAATACTAACAGGGTCCTTTTGATGAAGTGTGCAGAACACAGACTTGTCATCACAAATACCCTGTTCCGTCAAGTTCAAGATGTTCTGGAAACACCCTAGATTGAAACACTGGCGTTTGATCGACTATGCAATTGTTCAGACTTGTGATCGCCAGGATGTCCTGATTATGGGAGTCGTGACTAGTACTGATGACTGCTGGACTGACCATGCCTCATCCGTTCCTGCATGTCCATCAGGACTGCTCCTAAACGAAGAACACAAAGGAAGCAGATCAGGCAAAAGTTAAACATCGAGTACTTGAAGGACCCACTCAAGCAGAGCGAATTCTAGCAACTTCTGAATGAGACTCTACCAACAGAGCACCCAGAAGGAGTTGAGGATCATCGGATGGGACTCAAGACAGCTATTCTCTCATCTTGTGAAAATACCATAGGATACAAGACCAAGAAACATCAAGACTGGTTTGATGAAAATGACACTGAAATTCAAGGTCTCATGGACAGGAAACGAAAAGCTTTTTTGTGCCTGTCAGAATGACATCAACTGTGCCATCAAGAAAAATGGACACCAACAAGCAAAATCAGAGCTGCAGAGGAGAACATGAGAACTGAAGAATGAGTGGTGGATTCAGAAATCAAAAGAAATCCAACATTTTGCTGACATTTGTGACCCTTATGGCTTCTTCAGTGCTACCAAAGCTGTCTGCGGCCCTAGCACTTAAAGCCTCAATCTTCTAAGATCAAAGGATGGAACAACACTCCTGAAAGACAGCAAATCCATGAATGCTTGCTGGAAAGAACATTTCCAGGACCTTTGGAATCGTGACTCAACTGTCAATGAAGATAAAAATCAACAACTTTCTGCAAAAAGCAATCAGAGAAGACCTTGGTTTGCTACTTACCCTGGCAGAGGTCAGGAGTGCCATCAGGAAAATGAAGAATAACAAGACAGCTGATGCTGACAGAATACCTGCAGAGATTTCCAAAGGAGGAGGAGAACAACTTACATGTCAGCTTCATATCTTCATCCTTAAAATCTGGAAGAAGGAAGAAATCCCAGCTGACCTAAGGGATGCCTTGATTGTTACCATCTTCAAGAAGGGGGACAGAGCTGATTGCGGAAACTACGAGGCATCTTATTGTTGGCCACTGCTGGGAAAGTCATCACCCATATCCTCGCTAACCACCTTCTCCCACTTGCGGAAGAAATTCTTCCAGAATATCAAAGAAGCTTCAGACCATCTTGAGGAACTGCAGACATGATCTTTACAGCATGTCAAATCCAGGAGAAGTGTTGCAAGCAACTGACCTCTCTATTTGGCCTTCATCGACCTTTCTAAAGCCTTCGATTCTGTAAACTGCCCTGTGGAAAATCTAGTCCAAAACTGGCCACCTAAACAAGTTCAGTGTTCTGAGACTTCTCAGCGACAATGTTAGCAAGGGTTCTCAGCAACAGGAATCAAACAGAACCATACGAGGTGAAAACTGGAGTGAATTAAGCAAGGTTGTGTCATCGCTCTAACTTTGTTTTCCATCTTCTTCTCCACCATAATTCACCTCGTTGACAGAAATCTCCCACCTGGATTTGAAACTGCATATAGGATGGACAGAAGAAGACTCTTCAACCTCAACAGACTTAAGTCCAAAATGAAGACCACGGCAACATCCATAATGGAGCTCCAGTATGCCAATGACAATGCTGTCATTGCTCAATCTGAAACGGACTTCCAAATCATTCCTAATGTAGTCTTGGAAATCTACAAGAGTATTAGCCTAACTCTAAACATCAGGAAAACACAAGTCCTTTACCAACCTGCTCCAAATGGAGAAACAAACCCTACCTCCATTCAAATCAATGGAAAATTGCTAGAGAACGTGGACCACTTTGCCTATCTTGGAAGCCATCTTTTATCAAAGGAAGTATCAATGCAGAAATACAACACTGCTTGAAATGTGCGAGTGCAGCCTTTGTACATCTGAGTAAGAGAGTCTTTTTAAATCATGACATCCTTGTTGAAACGGAGCTCTTGGTTTATCAAGACACTGTCATTCCAGCTCTGCTGTACGGTTCGGAAACTTGGACCACATACAGAAGACATCTCAAGAGCTTGGAAAAGTACCACCAACAGTGTCTTTGCAAGATCCTTTGGATTAGCTGGGAGGATAGATGCACAAACATCAGTGTCTTGGCCGAAGCAAATTTCAACAGCATTGAGGCTATGATCATCCAAAACCAACTTTGCTGGAGAGGCCATGTTGTTTGCATGCCTGACTCCTGCCTTCCAGAGAATCTCTCTCTCTCAGCTAAAAGGAGATCAGCAAAGTACCAGAGGGAAAAGAAAGCACTTCAAAGACACCCTGAAGGCAAGCATGAAGAGGTGTAACATCCACATCAACACTTGGGAGACCCTTGCTCAGGACTGACCAAAATGGAGGAAGGGTCTTTGGGAGGCACCTCAGCACCTTGAAACAGCTCGTCAACAGGCAGAAGAGTAAAAGAGGAACAGGCAAAAAGAACATCAGAACATCTAACGCAGCAACACAGCGCCCATCCATCCTGAAAACGCCTGTCCTCACTGTGACAGGACATGTGGATCTGGAATTGGGCTATGGAGCCAACCTGCGGACTCACTACTAAGATCCCTGGAAGAAATCTTCCTCATTTGCGAGTGATCACCCATCATCGTGATGTCTGATTTATCAGAATTGTCTACATGTTCTTGCCTCAAATAATTAAGTTCAGGGTTTTAAAAAAGTACAGCATTAGCATCTAAAAAAAAAAGTGTTAGCCAACACAACAGAATAGCTCTCATTTTTAGAAAAATGGCATCAAGATCTAATTAATTCCTTTAAGATTTTCTATTTACCACTTTGACTATTACTATATATTTATTTGTCAACACTGCTTTCCTGGCCTATGATTAAGCACATACATGGTGACTGGTCTTTAGATAAAATATTTTTTTCAAGTTAGAGTTTCCAGTTTTGTTATGTATAACATGTATTTCTAGTAACTGGGAAACTGATTTTAGAAAAAGATATTTGTAATGATTGCAAAAACAGAATATTGATTGCACAAGACCTTGTAATAAAAGCACAAAAACTGGAAAGGAAGAGATCAAAAGAAAAAATGTGTATATCAACCTTATACATAAAGGCCAGTCAAGCAGCAACTTGTGAGCCATTAATCCATCAGTGGGGCTAATATACGGGAGCTCTAAATTTTATCAGCAGGGATCTTGGTTTCTCTGTTAAGAAAAAAACTCCAATTTTTGGAATAAAAAAAATAAACCCAAATCCATATTTTTCCATGATTAAAATGAAATACCACTAATAGATAGATATAGATACTAGTGGTGTTTCATTTTAATCACAGAGAAATGAGGATTTCAGGTTACTTTTTTTAAATCTAAAAATTGGGGAGTTCTTTCATCAGAGAAAACCAGGATCCCTGTTCATCAGGAACTGTATCTGAAAGCCCATATTTATGTCGTCCAGATTGTGAACTCTACTAATCAGGCAAATCATAAGTCATCCATAGCTCCTATACAAATCAGAGGATTTCCTTTTTTAGATCAACAGCATTTTATACCCCGAGTCCTTACAACTGTTGTCAATAAGCACCTATGCTTTTCTCAATTTATTTTAGCACCCACCTCCTTCATGCAATGGATTCCAAATCTACACATCTACATCAATACAGGCTCCAACAGTGAAACATGCATTTCACATGTCCATAAACATCAATGGAAACATCATCTTAAAAGTTAAGGGCAGACACAGACATTTGAACAATGTTTAATTCTTCATCCCCTAAAACAGTGAGGGCACCACCTCTCTTGCAGGCATACCACTAATTAGCCCTGCATCCTCCAAGTGTCATTCCAATCTCCCTTCCCTGCCCAATCTGCTGCTCTGCTTCCTGCCCTGTCTGCCACTGGGCTGCCCCTTCCTCTCCCCAATCTGCTGCGTGCCACACAAAGGCTACCCAGACCACTTGTGGCACACATACTGCTGCTAAGCCACCCCTTGTTACCCTCTGGATACAGGAAACAAATGAGAGTTCTTTCACTTCCTCCTCTCATTTACTGCATTTGTGTGAAAACAGTAGTCTTGGTACACAACAGTATAGCTGGGTACTCTTTCCACTTCCTTTAACATTCATCTCTTTCCACTGAAGGTTTTTCATTTTAAATCACATAGTAAATATTGCAGCAATATTATTTTTAAACATCTGTGAGATCTGTAAACATCTTTTAATAGAAACCCACAACTTAAAGCAAACATTCATTTTTCTCCCTAAAAAAGGCATTACTGTTGCTCCTAGTTAGAAATCACCATGCAAATAAAAAAAATAAAGATCCATCAACTTGTACATCTCGTAATCTTCCTAACTGTCGGACAATCAGTCTGTAATATTTAAGGCACAGAAATCAAAGAACACTATTTAGCACAGAAGACAGTTCAATGACAGTATATAAAGGATCACTAAATGACTGCTGGAGGTGTTTCATGCCTGTCCACTGCCATATTGGACACATGAAGAAAACCTGAAAAGGAATCTATTGATATATAGCTGATATAACCTTTTTACTTTTTAGTCCTTTATAGGTAAAATAAGGAACAGAGAAGCATGAAAATGTCATTTAAATCAAACCCTCTTCTAGCCCAGTGACAGTACTAGTCACACTTAGACTTACAGGTTTAAAAGTTTAATTTTTGTTCGTGAAAACTAGGCTCAGCTGGTAATGAAAACGAGCTACACCTTCCCAACTATGTACTCAGGAATGCTTTATCAACTTCTACATATTTTTATTATTAAATATTTTCCTGGGAATATCACGCCCATAAATATTTACAATACTCCGAGCTTTATTCTTACCAATGCTTAGGTGAAAGGAGACAACTGTTCCTTTGGATTTGTCTTGTTCCTATGCTAGTATAAATGTTATCAATCCTACTCTTCTCCACAGGGGTCCTGTTGCCATCCTCCAATTACCTCTTTCCAGTTTTATGCATTTTGCAAACCTACATAGTCTGTGGCACATGTCTTAGGTCAGACAATTAAAATGAGACTGGATGGTGCACTGGCAAAAGAAACTTGAAAAGCTTACAAAGGTCAGTCATTGCTATTGATTTAGTAGATTCCAGGTGGGTGTTTTTTTTTAAAGAGTTTACTGCAAATAAAATCTACCATCTTTGCAGCTCTGGACTGCTTCCAAATGGTGCTGGCAAGGCCTACAGATTTTTCTGTCTCCTTGTGATTTCATCCCTTGGAGCAAGAGACTTTATAGGGGGCAATTTTAGTTATAATTCTTGAAAAACAAAATACTGGTTAACAGTTGATTTCATTCCTAGAAGGTGACCCAACATTACAGAATAAGATACACACCCCAACTCTCAGCAGGAAAAAAAAATACAAGTTACTGATGTACAAGATAGTATAAACAAGACTGGATTCAACATGGTTTACCATGGAATTTCCTTCTAAATCACCTTTACTATTGTTAATGTCTTACAAAAACTCTTTAAAAACTGAATTTAGAATTCACCATCAACAGTATTTTTACTAACCTTATATACTAGTCTTTTATGAAGTATTGTATCAAAAGCCTTCCTGAAGTCCAGGCAGATTAAGTCTACTGCTTCACCCCTCTCAGCTCTCATTGTCACCTCCTCAAAAGAAGTTAATCAAATTTGTTAAGCATTATTTCCTTTCTATAAAATCTCTGATAAGAATTTTTGATTAGTTTGTAACCTGGTTCTAGAATTCTTTCCACCATAGAAATCAGCTTTCAATATCAGCCTGGTTCTTCCCTTGATTTTTTTAAAATAAAGTTGTAACATTAATTTCTTTCCAATGAAGGATTTAAGAGCTTTGTTACGTGTTTTCATTTTGACTGTCACTTATAAGAATTAGTGTGTGAAGTAACAACTCCACAGTTAACGATGTAAGACAGTTTCCATTAAAACCAACTTCCCATAAAAATGGTTAAAGTCTATGAAATTCCACTAAGGCAGTCTTCTGCCAGAGGTGACTGAATCTGTACAAAAAAGTGGACTGTATCCAAGAGCACAATGAAAGATGATTTTTTTTTCTAAATATTTACCATTATATCACCAAAACCAACCCAGTCTAAGACCTCTTAGAAAAAAGAATGAATGGGATGCACTGAATTAAAAAGGGGGGGGGGAGGGGTTGAAAACACGTTACAAAAAGCTGGATATAAAACAATTCTTCCAAGTTTGTTACTTTGAAAAGCCTTATTTTGTGCGAGTGCTGCAATGATTCCATGAACAAATTTAGTACCCAGCTATGCTATAAATATATTTTCCCAGTACAAACTGTAATGGTTCCATGTACATCAAGATGAAACATTAAAACTATTAAGAACTATGGAAATAAATATAAAACTTAATTAAAATGTTGTTACAGTGCTAACTAGATTGTGTAAACCTAGCTTGAGTCATAAACCCTTTTAATTCATATCCTAAAGAAATAGAAAAAAACGTTCCAGTCTCAGAGGAATATAAATGTCACAGTCATAAGGAGGCTCCTTGACTTTATGCCCAAATGAAATAAAACACAGCATAGCTTCCTTTTGCGAGCTCTAGGAATCTACAAACTTAGACCTGCTTTCAGCCAAAAATCCAGATGGGCCAAAACAAAGTAATAATGGAGTTTTTAATGTAAGTCTCCCATTTGTTCCTATCTGTAAAAACCAGATCCTGAGTTTTGGGAAAGGAGAGAAGTAGAGCAGCATTTTTTTCTTAAGAATTTCTTGCAGCCTTCTCCTCCTGCAAAGATTCTGCTCCCTTTTTTTGGTTTCCTGCCACTTAGAGAGGCATAGCCATCAGTTCTGTGTTTCACCATCTTAAGTGTTGCAACAACTACCTGGAGTTCTTTTCAGATCTGGCATCAGATGCAGGACGATACATTTAAAAGGGCAAGAATCTTTACTTTCATGTATCTGCCCTCTGACACGAAGACCATGATACAGTTCATGTAATTGAGGATGGCCTGTCTTGGTTTGAGCAGGGGGTTGGACTTGATGACTTCCTGAGATCCCTCCCAGTCCTAATTTTCTATGATTCTATGACCAGACTTTTGTTGGTAAGAAATACCACTTAAACAAATTCTTCAGAAAATGTATTAGAAATCATCCCAGGAAAAGAGCAAGATTTTTCAACTAAGAACAAGCTTTCCAGATAGCAGGATTCACTAATCACTTCTCAATCATGTCTCTGATTTTGAACTACAGCACTCAAGCAGCAGACCTGATGCTCTGAAAAAGTTAAATGGGTCAGACTTGATCTGGGGTATTCTAAAGCACTGTTAAAATCATCTGACTTCTTGACTGGTGGGTAATGTGGATTTTACTACATAATACAAAAGGCAGAGGAGCTTAACATGAAATTCAGGTGGCCATCACTCTGAATACATTCTAAATCACGACTGCTGCAGGTACTTTTCTACCACAACCTCACTGAAACGTTGAAATCTGGCACAAAAGGCCTGAGAAAAATAAAACTGGTCCTATGATTCATAAGGGAAAAAAAAGAAATTAAATGCACTTATTTAAAAAAAAAATACCCAAACCTGTAAACAAAACAAAAATGCCATTTCCCAATTAAAAAAAAAGATGATTCCTCACTTTTCTCAAAAAGGTAGAACTGCAAATTTGAGAAGCAACATTAGAGAGTCAAGGTACACTTGGATACTAGAAACAAATTTAAACTACTATGCCAAGAGCAAAAACACAGTGAAGTAGTCTACTTAGTACTAGAAAGACATGGAAGAATCCCAATATCTGTAACCCAGATTTACTCTAAGTACAATGGACTTCACAAGCATCCAATGTCCATAACCATACACTATGGACATTTAAGTCTTTTCAAAAATGCAAAATTACCGAATCTAACTCAGAAGACTAAAAAAAGATGCACACAAGAAAGGTACAAACAAATGAATGGTAGAAGATGGAAGGCTACAGCTCATATGATAGAAAAGAAAAGCTTGTTTAAGTGTTCCTTACCCTGGACTACTGTACTTTCCAATGTCTTCTATTTAAAGTAGAATTTAACTTTAAAAATGAAGCTTTGTAGTCTTTTACCCTTTAAAAAAATTTAGAAATTTTCAAAAAGGGGGGAGGTGGAGAAGTGGGGAGGCTTCCTCTCCTCCATGCCAGTATGATAATTTTGCTTAAGTAATAACACAAACTGTTTTACATTTTAAAAGCCTCCAGGTGAAATAGGAAAAATACCTGCATGGGCAGGTAGGAAAGCAAGGCACAGAATGGTTGAGTGACTCTTAACATAAGTCCCCCTCAGAACAAGAAACAGACTGTCCTATTTCTAACCCATAAGAACAATGCTACCCAGGCAAACTCTTCCATTTTTCCAAAAGAAACTTTTCACCATCAGAAACCCAGAGGAGTTGGCAATTATGCCCTCTATGACCAAGGTCATGTAAACTGTGGCAAGCAGTACCTAAATTCTGACAAACCAGAAATTCTGTAAGTCTTGGGTAAATTTTTAACTGAATTAAAATTGAAGATGAGGAAAAGTACAGCTGGGCTTCATATTTACTTTCCTAAATCTTGGTCCTCTTTAAAGTACTACACTTTGTAACCTAACTGGGAAATCAATACTCCAAAAACCAAGTCTGCTAACAGTGGTGAGATGCCTAGATTTAGAATCCTCAGTGCGGGACTTTAACTACAATGTCAACAAATATTTAACTAAGTGGGGAGCGAATGTAATCTCATTTCTGGGGAGTCCTTTTGGAGAATTATTATTTAAACGCTACTTAACAAATAAATAAGGCCAAAAATAAAATCTGATTTGAATTGAAACTGTCAGACATACAAAGCCAGTTCTGAAATCTCTGGCAAGTCTTTGAAAGGGCAAGAACTGAAAAAGAAATGTCAGCATAACCACGAAAGAAATACTACTAATAAAACTGTCTTCAAACACACTTACCAGAAATACATCAGACCTCATATGTGTTTCTACACGCTCTTCCTATAAAACTGCAGTACTAAAATAAAATCCACAGAAGTACACCACACTGAGAAGATTCACCTGCTTTCTACGAGCCAGTTCCTCCTCTTCTCGTCGTTTCCTTTCTTCCTCCTGCTGTCTCCTAAGTAGCTCTTCTTGTTGTCTCCGAAGTTCCTCCTGCCTTTTCCTCTCTTCCTCTTCTCGTTTGGCTCTTATCTCCACTTCTCTCCTCTCCTGCTCTAGCTACAGTTTATATAAAAACTACACTTAGATACAAGATTAGAATAGGTAAAGTACTTCTATACTATGTTTTAAAGAAAAATTTCAGCAATTAGAAGAGGGCATCTCAGTCACTAATTTACCAGTGGTTCAACCTGCAACTACAGCACTCTTGAGTTGTCAATAGGCAACTCTAAGAGTAAATTTCTGGTGTGAAATTTACTGGTGTGAAAATAGTGTTTGGTTCTCCAAATCAGTTTTCCTGTACCACTTTCTTAAACTATTCTGACTTAAAGCAGCCATGATGTCATCATGGAAGCAGGATTTCTTCTACTATTTTGTCTTATGACTCTAAAGGAGAACCTGGTACTAAAGTAGCTGCAAACAGCCCCAATCTAAATTCTTACAGTTTCTTAAAACAAGTTTTGGGAGATAAGAGGAGGGTAAGTGCAGCAGTAGCAGCAGCAAGAGTTCTGCTCTTATGTAACTTCTAACAGTAAAAAGAAAACTGGCTTGAATGTGCATGTGTTTGATCCAAAGGGCAAAGCCCCATTCTAAAACCCCAGAAGAGCCCGTTAAGATAGGTTTCACTCACCAGTGTAAAACTAACAGAGTATCACAGTAGCATTTTGCTAAGCCATAATTAACTTTTTGCAGGTACATGATAATTTCTGACCTTTGCAGCTTTGGCCTTCTCAAGCTGCTGAAGCTGTTCTAGAGCTGGTCCCTGAGCTGCAGTATCAATGGGGAGGTCCCAGACACTACTTCCTTCCCAAACTGGAGAAACAAGCAAAATAATGTTATATAGGCAGTAGAAGAATCATTATCCACAAGCAACAGCAAGCAGACAGACTGAAAGCAGGAAAGTCCTGTGTGATCCATTACTAGATGACAAGAACTAGAAATCATAGATGCACACTGCTTTCACATAATCCTCTTCAGCAGGGGACCACCTCTATCTTGCTAAAGAAAGTATAGCCTGATTCCCCTGAAAGCTCTCAGGGAAGAGTGCCAAGATGGGTTTTCCCTCTCAGACTTGGACAAGACCCAGCTGTTCAATATCCAATCACTCCATGAGACCAGAAGCCCATTGGTCATGTAATACAAACAGAGCAAACTCAATATTTGGCTGAACATTTCCTATGACAATGCAAAGCACTGCCATCTTGCTCATCTCGGCACTCTCCCCTCCCCTACAGAAAAGAATTTATTCTTGAGTTCAAGGGGAGCTGAATTCATTTTCATGTCAAACAGAAGCTCAAATGAATGAACCCAGAAGTTATTTGGACAAGCATCAAAACAGGCTGTAAGAAGAAAGGTCTGATTCTGAACCAAGAGAGTTTGTTCAGGAGATGGTAGTACTCTAGAAACAGGTCATACCTGTAGGCTGTGAGGCTGCTGACTGAAGCTCCCAAATCGAGCTAGTGTCCGGCACTGACACAGACCTTGTTACAGGTGGCATGAGGTTCTGTTCCGATATTCTGAAATATAAGCAGGAAGATTCAATACACGACCAAGGAACAGTCTGCTCTGAACATGCAGTGAAAATTTTCAAATAAGTAACTTGTCATTACAGGTTTCTTCAAGCCTCTATTTAAAACAAAAATATTGTGCTGATGCTACTAAACAGAAATTTTTCTTATTTATCCTTGCTGGATCAAACACTGAATCAGCCACATGCTGAGATTCCATAAGTACCAGTTCACAGGCAACCTGGTCAGCAGTAAGTAAAATTACATATTTCAATTGGCAGGGACAGATCAAATCTAGCAAAGTGAGGTGCCTCAAAACAGAATTTCATTAATTCTGGTCAGAACTTTGCATATTATTTTTCCTCACAGAACTGCCAAGTCAGAAGGTAAGGTTTCTTCCAAGCAGAAACCAAAGGAAAAAAAAGATGTTAAAAGGTTGATGAATGTTGAATATTTCACAGTCACTCTGTTTGCACATTCTTAGATAGAACTGAAAGTAATATGAACCAGATTCATGCAAATACAAGATGATCACAACAAAACTACAAGATAAACCATAACCAGCTCAAGCCTGTCCACTCACCTCATCTTCAGGGCCTGGAACTGTTGCAAAAGAAGAGCCAGTTGCTGCTGCTGCTGAGATGACAGAGCTGCTTTTTGCTGCTGTGCCAGCACCTGTGCATATTGTTGTCTTCACAAGAGAAGCAGAGTCACTGGAATTGGTTTACTTTGCTCAAGAAAGCATACGCATGTCTGATTCAATTAGTCTACAAGCTGCAACTGTACCCTGACCCCATCCAAGTTGCCAAAGTCCCACATGTGCTTAAATCTCCCTGAATAATGTATACTAATCTAGGATGCACACACTAATTCCTGCATGCAATCACAAAACAGGCATCTTGAAAAAGTCAAAGCATAAAAAAAATTAGTGAACTAACATACCTGAGCAGAAAAAAATTCCTTACTCCAAACCATGAAAACCAACTATTTCCTTCCAATTTTTAAATTCTATACTATGTAACATTTCTGTTTCCCTTTTCCCAGAAATATATAGATAACTCCTAAGTAGATTCC
Source organism: Alligator mississippiensis (assembly GCF_030867095.1). Taxonomy (NCBI): domain Eukaryota; kingdom Metazoa; phylum Chordata; order Crocodylia; family Alligatoridae; genus Alligator; species Alligator mississippiensis. The sequence continues at coordinate 38,694,056 of NC_081830.1, read as the reverse complement.
AATTCTGAGATTGTCTAAACAGGTAAGACATCAAGTGATCCCATATCCTCAGTACAACAGCAGATTTCTTACTGTCACAACCAAATTAAGTAGTGCCCATGTCACAAACAAATAAAACCATTCAAAACAGTTTTTTTCTATACTAGGTTAACTAAGGGTTAACAATAATAATAATAACCGCTTTTTTGTTGCGCATGTAAAAAAAAATTTATAACTGCGACACTAACAAAATAAAATTTAGCCTTCTGTGCTATACATAAATCATTATAACTGATCAAAAAAACCAAAAATAACCCTATGATAACACCCTAGCGAAGACTGCTAGATAATTGGCGATTCTAATTAAATTTATGACGTGGCGAAAAGCAATTGGCTATTACACAAATAAAACCCGTCTTCACTTCCGTGAAGAACGGGAGACCTCCGCGCACACACCTAAAAAACCTCTAAACGCATGCGTAAAAATAACTGACAAATTAATCACTTGTCAATCTCCCCCGTCTCGACCTTATCAGACATAAATCAACAACCTGCCGGCCCAACTTTTTTCTCTGTTTATCTGCCCGACCAACGAACTCTTATACAGACCGACCTATGACCTACGAACCTTAAGCTATAACTAACCAAATATCTTTAACCTCCATCTTTTACCACCTTGACAGCGTAAATAAATAATCTTGCTTTACAACCGATAAGCGTCCGCCTAATTAATTCCACTCCAAGCGTCACAAATACCTGCCTAACGGCCTTCTAAGACCCCGGACCCTTATCTGCCCGGGTGGGAGTCAAAGAGAGCTGCTGGCCAGCTGCCCTGGGTCCCGACACTTATCATACCAGAAGTCTTATACTGACATTCATTCAAAGATCATAACCAAGGCACATGCAGCTTTTAGTGCACCTATACAATTACTAACTGCTTTCTTACTCTAAGCTTCTGTCAAAGGGCCAGAAAAAGACCAGCTCTTGAGGACTGCAATTCCCACTTCAATGGGCAAAAGTTCCAATTCTAATTCTAACCAGAATTCTCCAACAGCTTTCCCACTAACAAGAAACCGTCAGAGTAGAAACAGATTCTGAGGTCCTCCATGCGCAGACAGTCTACTCCTTCCCAAATTCAAATCCTCAAAACCCCTTTGCAAGTATGGCCAAGACTCATTTTGACCAGGCAAGTTGCTGGTCTGACAGTATGTGCTAAATAATAAAGAATAATACAGTGTGCCCTAAGCTGGCCAGTTCTCTGTTCTAAGCATAGGTGGTGTTAGGATCATGGGCAGTTGAGAATGGAAGTCACTGTTGTTGGAGGAGCATCAATGCCAGATCTACAACCCAGGGAAAATATGATAAGAAGCTAAGCCCAGTCTTACTGTATCAAAAGGTGCTGGTACTGCAGGTGCTGCATTTGGTACAAGGCTGAGAGTTCTTGCTGTCTAGTCAGTCGCTCCTGGTCCAGCTCGCCCTGCATTTGGGAATAAATCATATTAGATAAATTATATTAGATATATTGCAACAAACTATCAGATACACAATATAAAAACTGAAGTCCAGTACTACACTCAGAGGGTCAAGGAAAAAAAGGACAAATGGTACACCCACTGGTACAGAAATCCAAAAATATGTAGACAAATTGGTCTGAAGCATGCAAAAAAAGTGCACAAGAAGAAACATGCAGCTGGTATACAACAGCATAAATAGATATCACATCATAACCAAGCTTTGAAGCCTCTGACCCAGCAAAGCACATAAGAATTTATTTAAAATTAAATGAAAACTGTGACCTCTCCAAGGTTATGTCTAAACTGTTAGAGCTAATCTTACGGTCAACCCTACCCTTCTATCCACTAATCATCTATATTTAGCTCAAAACCTAAAAAGTGACAGTTCAGCTGAACTTGTGTATGGGGTAAGACCCAGCACTGCTCATTTTGTCCTTCCCTTTGGGTTTAGAATGCACCTGTCCTCAAGCACAGAAAGACTGTTAATAATTACCCTGAAATGCTTTGTTCCTAGCTTCCTGCCCTTTACCCCACTTTCTCTACTGCCCAAGACAAAAAACCAAACAGATTCCTAGAAGGGCTCCACTTCACATGGAAGTGGCATAATGTCAACAGCTGTGGTGTAGGCAATAATGAGGTGATGCAGAAGAGGGGAAGGTACCTCATGAGGTTTGGGCTGATCAAGGGTCTGAGACCCATTGTCTTCTAGAAGGTTTTCATGCTGGGTGCTAAAAGGATATGTACTTCCAAGACAGAGGACTTATAACATTATGCAAAGCATCTGATGAGGTGACCTTGGGCTCACAAAACCTCATCCTGATTCAGTCAGTCTATAAAGGTACAAATCTACCCTGCCTTCTATCATGCAAAGAACACATTTGTAAGAAATCCTTTGTTTGACTTGTGTGACTCCTGAACACTTACCATCTGTGGAGGTGGTGCTGGACCTGGAGTGAAAGGAACCCTGCCCCACATTTTCATGATGTCTCCAAGTGGCTGGAAGCTCTCATCGCATGCTCGCTTTACCAACAGGGACATTGTGAAATATCCAGCCTGGAACCACTCTGCCATCTCCTGGTTACTGAAGGGACCTAAAATAGCACAAACAATACATGTAGAGAAGGGCAAATTCAGCAAAAAGGGAACCAAGAACATGACACTTATTTGTATACTGCATCTGTTTTAACATTAGTGATTTCTGCTTTTGTTCTGAATAAGAAAAGATACATGCACATTGCTCTTGCTGAACAGAACATACATTCTAAATTCTAGGTCTGTTCACAAAAGTGTGAACATAGCAGTTCTGACACTAACGATAAATGCGTATACATTTTTTGCCATCTATTGGTATACCATTTCTCTACATAATTAACATGTTGCTGCTACAACTGTTCCAGAATAAATCAGACAGGAAATGGAAACTGCTAATTCTGCTTCTCTGAAGATATTTGGCAATATTCCTGATTGTGGGAATAAACACCTCAGTGTAAGGTCAGCAGATCTCCTACATTTCCAGATTTTATTTTTGAGGGTAGCGACAAAATGTCAGTTGCCCCCTGTACTTTTGTATTTCTCTCTCTACTTAATAAGTAATGCCTACTGAGTATTTCTGTCACTTCCTTAAAATGTACAAGACAAGTTTCTAAAATTAATTTACGAGGGAAAAAATAAACCTCCAAAGTCAGAACAGAGGAGTGGGTAGGAACCCTGCAAAGAAGACAACTCCACAAAATCAGAATTATGACTATATGACTTGTCTTCTTCATAGACCAAATGTTTATAAAATTTTTCCCTCCTGGAGAGCAAGAATTTAGGGATATCCCAAAAGAAAAATGCTGGCAGAGCTGTGGACAGAATTTTCTTTTAGAGTCTAAATCCAATCAGTAATTATAACTGAATCCGTAAAAGGTGATGCGGCACAATATCCTTCAAGAGGACTTTCACTAAACACAGTCAAGGAGTAAATGACTGGAACAGTCAGAAAAGACGTTTATATTTGGAAGTATATGCTTGAGCCAGCAGGGAACCTGGCCTGCACTTTGCTCTGTTATGGTCCTCCATGATTTAAAACTCTTAAGAATTAAAGAGTTTCTGTTCATTGGAGGCTAAGGTCCACAAAAGAAAACCCTGTACTTCAAGCATTTTTTGAGGTAACATCCATTCATTTTTTATTAGATTAAATGTGTTAGGGGCAGGGACAGATTTTTCATTGTATGTACATAGTATATCAGACAAACCGGGACAGAATGATGCCTCTAAGCTCTACCATAATAGTATATGGTAAGGGGGCAAAAGTAAGATAAAAATTAAACAAGCTGACCTGCAAAATTGCTTCCTCACACCATCTAAATAAAGGGCATCAAATTCATCAGGTCCTGGGCTGGATGAGCATGGCTGAGCCAGTCTGCAGGTTGGACTGGGACCAGACGCCCTGCAGAGCACCTCTGGTGCCAGTCCTGCCCATGTGCTACACATACTAGCCCCCAGGGCCAGCATGGGGCATGCACTGCTTACAGTACATAGGCTGGACCTGGAGCTGCAGGCAATTTAGGGGGTTGGTCACCCCCCCCCCCCCCTGCATACAGTTTGCACTTTGGACACCCTGTGCTGCACATAGCACTGCACCCAGCCCACATGCTACAGGTGGTGTACGCCCCTCGCTGGGCCAAGAGGCCTAGCCATGTGTGCAGCAAGGGGCTGGCACAGGACAAGCACTCCATACAGTGCCCTGCTGACCAGCCCTGTGCGCTGGCTCTGGGTATGGTGAGGCAGTGTGGAGTACATCCTGTGCTAGCCCTATGCCACATGCAGCATGCATGGCCACCCCATGCACCCTATGCTGGACTGGCTGGCCTTTGTGGCTGGCACGGGATGCATGCTGCCTGTAGTGCACAGGCAGGACCTGATGCTGCATGGGGCACAGGGGATCCAGGGTGAGGTCTGCACATGGTACCTCGGACCAACCCCCTGTGCTGCCTGCAGCGAGCAGGGTGCCAAAACCATTTTGCATGATGTATGTAGTGCATGGGGCTAGGGCCAGGGCAAGGGCCAGGGCCAGTCCAGAAACCCATGGGCCAGAGCATACAGCTCCGTAGGCCAGATTGTGCTTGTGGGCTGTATGTTTGACACCCATGGCTGAAATCCAGCAGACTTCACATTAGTGTTTTCTTGTTGCCCCTAGAAACTTGAAGGGAGGTAATATCTATAATGTCAGGCTAGATGTATCCCCTCTTAAAAAAAATCTACCTATTGCTCATAGCTTCCAAGGTTGTTTCTACAGGGGTACAGGTTGTAGCTGTGTTCGTCTAAGGGCACAGGCAGACAAGGTTCTTTGGGTAAATCTGATATCTTTTATTAGACCAAATCAAATAGTTGGAAAAATTCTTCTTTGCAAGCTTTCAGGTATAAATACCATTCATCAGGCTGAAGGAGCATCTGCAGTTGGTGTGTGCTCTTCATGGATGGAATGAATAGTAAAAGGAGCCGGAGGCTGGTATGCTGTTTCTACTGAATTATTAAGAATATTACTTATCCAATTAAAAACTAAGCAAATTCAAAGCAGAATTGTAAACAGAATTTCCCAGAGCTGAGGCCTGCAATCAAGTCTGACCAGTTTTCAAACTACTACTGAAAATCTTGTCTGAAGGTAACTGGACATGCCAGGGTTTATGGAAAAGACCTCTACCAAATTTTGCTACAAAAGCCTCAGGCGTCATTCAAACGGAAAGAGGAAATAGCGTAGAATATCTGGTACTATCTGAACCTCTAATACACTGTGTTGTACAACAGTGCTAAAGAAATAGTTGATAGACAGTGTACAGACATATGCTTGCTGGGACTGCAGCACTGCTTCATGCCCTGGTGCCTATGTGAGAGAAACCCATGTTGTGCAGATACACATACATCTGGAACCCTTTCAAAAGATGAACATTTCAAACAGCTGGCACTTTCTAACTGTGTGTGTACCAGCCAAGAACAATTCAAATGTAGCAAAGCTGCTCCAACTTTACCACTGCTTCATCCAGGTTTCAAGTTGAAGCCATTTTCCTACTCTGGAATCATTCTCAGTGTTCACACTCTTTTTCTGAGTGTTGGTATAGCAACATAAGTTTTTAGGTTTCGAGCTAAAAAAAGAAAAGCATTCTCTAGGAACAGGGGCATTCCAAATGGAAACAAAAAGCCTCCATACCATCAACTGATTGATGCGTTGACTGGCCATTCATGAAAAGCCCAGAGTGTTATACTTTTTCTTTTCTAGGTTATCAAGAAATTTCAACTATAAATTGAATTACAAACTTGTAGAAGTAGAAGAAAGCCAGCTTAAGACTTCTTCTAACCTCAATTTACAGAAAACACTTTAGCTATAAGATTGTATGCAGGGCACGAAAGGCATGCTAAGTAAAAAGGATACCTTTTCTCAACTTGACTCACGTCTGCCTGCATCACTGCCTCTTTCTGAAGCTGTGGGGTAGGTAGTATCTTTTGGTACAGATGTTAGGTTAAATAGATCTGTGATGAACTTCTTAACAGTTCTGTGAAACAAGAGAGGAAGCGTAAAGGGCACAGACCTACCCTGAATTTCTCCTTGTGGATCCTTGTAGTACCACTTCTGCATGGCTTCATGGAGCAATGGTATTGAGGAACCCTTTGCTCTGTGCTCTTGAAGTTTTGCTGCCAGTCTCTCATCATCCAGTGGACTGTCCTGCAGATATGCCACCATTTTCTCTGCTTGCTACAGTTGACAAATCAAGAAACACGTCAAGAGACACTGACTACAAATACTCAAACCAAGCAAAGATCATAGAGTCAGTCACTAACTTGTACAACACCACGCCAGTGTTCAAGACCATATTAGAATTTATTCATTGGTTCTAAAAAGCTGGCATAGGTGTGAACATTTGGTGGGATTCAAGATGGACAGAGCAGAGAAAGATGCTTTTTACTAAGTATTTTACACTTCCATAGCAACCTTCATGCAAGATTCTCCAAATGCTTTAGCACTCTAGTCAATAACCCTGTATGATTTGAATTAAGCCCTTTTTCATATGGGTAACCTAAGGGAGAATATCAAATTGACTTGCCCAAGTGGTCTAATACAATTAATGACAGAGTTAAGAATAGAACTCAGAAATTTATGTGCTGGCATGGAAAATGTTCCATCTCCCAGTACTCAGCAAATTATGGTCTCTCTTGTTCAAACGCTACAGAATGCAGTTTGCGGAACAAAATGTGACAAATTATGACCTATAAAGAACTTTTTGAAGTCATCACACATGATACCTTTCATGATTCTACTCAAAGAATCTGAGGAGAATCTTTCATTCAGTGTTCTTTCATTTTCTGACAAACTACAAGCAAAGGAGAAATTTAAAAAGAGAAGATCTACCTGCTCTAAGTGCTTGAGGCCTTCTTCATCATCTGGATCAGCAGGAATGTTGCTCATGCCAGGAGCAGCTGTGACAGATGTTTGAACAGGCCTTATAGCAGGACTTGGATTAGAAATAGGAGGAGAATGGTGAATTGGAGAAGGTGCAGCTGGAGGAATCTGGGGCATAGGCTGGGCAGCAGGAGCCATATCTGTAAAAGGTTAGGAAAAAAAAAAAAGAGATCATGAATTAGTCTGACATTTAGGAACAGCCTCTAAAAACCTGACATTCAAATAGTTTAAGCAAACAAATTGCATCTCCCAGAATCTCCCAGCCAATCTGTTCGTACATCTCTGCTGCAGTCAGCAGCATATTTAAGAATAGTCTGGATAATGGATCTTCTGTTTCTGGTACCAGAGATAGCTGGTATTCTATATCATGCTACAGCACGGGTCAGCAACATTTTTGGGTAGAGTGCCAAAACTCCCACAACCTTGACTTTTAAGATGTTGGCATGCTAGGGGTGGACGATGGGAGAGCTGCAAGGGGCCTGATCCTTGTTGTGGCAGTTTACCCCCAGCCCCTTCCGCACCATCTGCCCAAGATGGGGGTGCCAAGCAAAATGCCTGTGTGCACCACACATTGGCACCCATGCCGGGGTTTGCTTACCCCTGTGCTAGTCTGCTATACAAAGATACCCTCACCAAAACTGGAAGCACTGGCGAGACCAGCTGATGAGCCCTTAAGTTTTCTGCTTCACGTATTAGCATCATTGTGAAGACTATTTAACCACTCCTCCTCACAGGGATCCCTCCAAAAGTCATAAGCCTATCACAGTTTATTACCTTCTTTACCAGGCACTTTGGCTGGTGGTGTGTTTTCTGTTCTATTTTCTTTATCTTCTGCTCTTTCAGTCCTCTCTGGGGCACATTCTTCCTTCCTTTCAAACAGGCTGGTCTGCAGAGATTCTTGAGGCTGGGGTTTTGGTGGTGTACCTGACCTTGTGGATGGTACAGATTCTTTGACAGTATCTTCCACTGCTTCTGTAAATATTGAATGATTTTAAATTTATTTATGAGGTTGAAATGTATTGGATTGCAATATACAATGGATACTTGAAAAATCTTAATTACCTGCTGCTACCATATCTGTTTTATCCTCCTTCTTGACTGACTTTTCAAGTTCTTTGGCTTCTTCATTGTGGCTGCCTTCAGAGTCTGAATGTTCTTCCCCTTCCTCCACAGGTCGGAAATCCATTTCCTGTTCTTCAGGAATTGGTTCCTTCTGAACCTTCTACCATCAAAATTAATACAAATAATTACATACTGCTGACTATAACAGGGAATCTATTCACTCTGTATGGAGGGTCCAAAATAGGTTTCTGACCTTTAACGAGAGGAAGGCCCCAGATGAGTCAAATGTTCCCATTTCTTCTTCTGCATCTTCTAAGCACCATTCTGGGAGGCTGTCATCCTCCATGCTGCCACTGCCACACCGCACTCGCCGATAACCCCGCTCCTCATCCCGATCTCGGAAATCAAATTCAAACCTTCGTCGTCGCTCCATATGTTCTCGCCAGCCTGCAGAACGAGGGCCGTCTAAGGTGGGGGGAAAGTAACTTTACAAGACAGTCCCAAGGAGTGATAACTTACTTGGAAGGGTGAAGGGGTAGGGAAAAAGAGGACAAACAGTGACAGAAATTCAGAAAGCCACTACAGGGTACAGTACGCCTGAAAATAGGCATCATAAAAGAAAAAACTGATAATTTACCAGGAACTGGAGTTCTTTGAATATTGCCCTCCACAGAACTGAAGCCCTGCTACTATTATTAAAAACACTGACCCCAGAAAAGAGCTACAGGTACTGAAACCCAACCAAGAACCAAATGAGAGCTACAAAACTAAGGGTTAATTTGATTCAGCATTAAAACTTTTTAAATGGGTCATAAGTGACTGGTAAATTTTAAAATGACAAAAAATCATGTACTTTTAATTAGCTTTTGCAACATTTGTTTCTTGGAATGAAACTTTCTGTGCTTTTCTCTTCCCACCCTGCAAAGTTGATTATTTTGGTGGAAGTAGGCAGTCTTGAGTTCCTTAAATGTCAGTTTTTGAGTCATGGGCTAGTGAAACGTTGATGTGGGAGAAAGGGCAAATGCAAAAAAAAATTAAACAAAAATTGAAAATTTGTTTCTGAGCATGCTCATAAAATCTGTTAAGCTTTTAGCCAACATTAATGAAGCTACCCACCTCTCTCTCATAACACCCTGGGTACCCTGCATAACTTGACCAGGACTTTGTGATACAATAATAATGAGAAGAGTGTTATTAGAAGGAAGTTTTAGGTGGCCTTTTTAGCTATTTGAAAATAATCTATCTTAATATAAAAGAGAAGAGAAAACTATGGTTAGGAAAAAGCAAGTGGATCCTACAGTTTCAATATTTCTAATATTAGCTGCATTCTGTAGAACCCAGCAATTTGTAACTTGGATTAAAAACATCTTTATCTATTATAAATATGCAGGCATCATGATGAAAATTAATGTATAGCTGTCCTCTTTACAAGGACTACCAGAAACAGTAATCAAAGGAAAAAACGTATCCCTCTATTCACAAATTCACAGAAGTTTAGAGGTGGAAGGGACCTTGTGAGATCACTCCTTTCACTTCACCTTAGTGTTTCAAAATTGCCCAAACTATGTGCTATTACTGCTGAGGAAGAAAAATGGTTTATAAATCCAAGCAATTTAATGCAAAAATAATGCTGCCTGCTTGAAAATATTAAATATGGAGCTGCTAAATTTACATTTTGACCCCCCCCAAAAAAAGAAAACAAAGGAAAGGAAAATAAATTCCCAGTACGGATTCAGGTATTTTATACATACCTATTTTTCATACTATTTAAAACAAAGTTATAGCTTAATATACTTGTACTTGTATCATAATAAAAATCAAATTAGACAACATGCAAAAATGTTAACATACTGATGCATACTTCAGAGTAGGCGCACATGCAAAGAGTGAAATAAGTCTGTGCCTTCTATGTTATTTTGGTACTCTGTTTTAAAATAGTTCTTAAAGCTCTCAGACCCATTCCTGTAGAATCCTTCAATCTAGAATAAAATATGAACAAATCCTTAAGGAAGAAACAAATTTAGCATGTGTGGAATAATGATGTCAATATGTTTCAAAGAACTCCAGTAACCAGCATTTTTCTCTTTTTCAAATATATATCTTGAAGAGGAGTTAGCCCTACAAATCTTGATGAGGGTTTTTTGGTTTTTTAAACAAAACTAAACTGTTTTTTATTTTGAAGTCAGTTCCTCCAAACCTAAACTTTGTAATACACTCATGCCAGTTTCAAAGAAATGTCACTGTAAGAAGCATCTCAGCGCTAGGTACAGAATTTCTGGTCTAAACCGGAATGAGAAACCTGCACTGCACAGCCAGCCTGGATGATGCAGGATGGACAGAGGAGAAACTTGAATCTGGCTCTTGTACATCTTGGGTGAACACCATAACAACCAAGCTACTGATAAGCCTGCTCTAGTTTAATGGGAGATGAGCTGTATTTTTTATTATCATCTGACAAAGGTTCACTATTCTTAGTTACGGACCCACAATCAATGCCTCAAAATAGAGAGACATGGTATACAAATACATTAGGCATAAGGTTGGGGAATACATAGCTCAACAGAGAATACAAACAACTCCTTGCCCCTCCAAGACCTGCCTTTACAGATTTCCTGCTAATGGGCATATAATGCATATGAAATTCATATCTGAGTTGAACATGGGTCTCCCTAAACTTTGAGTCCATCTTTGAGATGAAGAGAACAGCACTGAGGATGTATGTAGAACCCTCAGCCAGTCTATTGGTTTTCCACAATTAGTATAATTTTCAAAAACAAAAACCAGACTGTATTCGACAGAAATATGGAATCAATACGAAGTCCCATACATACTCCAACATTAGAAACGCCAAGCAAACTACTCATACAAAAAGTCTAACTGATTTATAGTAGAAAGGCTAAACTGCATCCCAAAAGTAGTTAGTAAATGTAGGATGACTGTGAAAAAGGCTTCTGCTTAAAAAGCAGCCAAGAGCCATTTCCATGTGCAAATCATTCAGTGTAGTCTCTCCAGACAGACTTGCAGAAAAAAAATTCCAGTAAATCAATGTGGCAAATCAAGGGAAAACACAAAGCTATTTTAGGGAGAAAACTTAGGTAAAAACAAATTACTATGTTGTCTTTAAGCAATACAGATAATGAAGGGTCAGCCACAAGTACTTGCAACTCATCTCCATGTCTCGTAACATAACTACTATGATATATGATTGACAAAATGAAAATTGATTTAAAGACTATTTATCAATCTTATGAATAAAAGAATTAGAGCCACTGAAGAAGGTGGAGTTTTATCCTATAATGGGCATGCATAAATGTTAAATGTAATCTGGAGAGGAAGAAAAAAATTAAATTTGAACTTAGAATCAATCACTGAATTCAGCACTATGAACAGACTTTTTTATAGATAGCATAGGCAACCCAAAGCATCTGAGGCCATGATAAGGGTGGGTTTTTCAAAATTATACGGGTCAAGTAATATTTCTGCACTGAATAAGCCAAGCATGGAAGAATCACTTCTCAGCAGACAAATCTGCTTCAGCACATAGAAACATACTGACAGAAGAGGCAGAAAACCCAGCACTTCTCCCCAAAACTTTCTTACGTTGCTGTCATTCTTGCACAGCAGGTAAGTTCATGTCATACTAAATCAAAACACAGAAGAAAAATAGTGTTGTATATGGTTGGTCTACGAAGGAGACTGCTGTTGGTGTCAGAACTCCAGCAGCAGTGTAGTGGATTTAAATTTCCATTCCCAGGAAAGGGCAGCCTCAAACATGAGCAGCTTGTAAAGTGGTCTGTTACCAACTCAGTGAATGAACAAATGCAAACTGAAATAAACTCTGAGCATGAAGTTTCTGATGTGTTATATCAGGTACAGGTCAAATTAAGGGGGGCTCAGAACTGAGATCTTAACCTTTAAGAGGCATCAGAAAGACACCTATTTTAGCCTCTCATTTATAACTAGCAGGACACATTCATCCCTGCTTCACCTTGGCTAACTCCAAGAGAGAACTACACATATCCATTTCGGACAAGGATGACGTGGAAGTCTTCGATGACAAAAGATCATCAAAAAGGGACAACTTCAGATGGTAAGAAACAGATATCAGGGAGAAGATGAAAAGCTACATCTACTCAATCACTGGTTTAACAACAGTGTCTTTCATTCTAGTTCAAATACCTAGGAAAGAGGTGTACAGAATGAACAGGCTATAAGACAAACAGGCCATAGGACTACTATAGTAACTACCAGCAAAAGAAAAAGATGTTTTAAAAACAAGAGGGTTCAAAAGATTAGAAAACAGGGAGAGTCTGCTGGACTGCAAATACCCATTGCTTACTAAAACAGCAAAAATAAACTAGGACTGTTGAATGTTATTTTGCACAGCAGAAATGTTCCATGCATAACATTCATATGAATATGGTCATTAACTACACTTTTCAAAACTGTTCTCAAATTATAGATCAGTCAGTAACATGCATTTTAGTTATGTGGGATATACAAAGCCAATTCTTAAAGAAGGTCCAAACAGATAGACATAGTTCAGTTTTTGGTAGAGTTTTATCTATTTAAGCAGTACATATGGTTGGTAACCTCCCCTATTGACAATGATGGGTAGACAAAACCACTATAAGCCATACCATCTTAAAATTACACCAACTGCTTAATGCAAGAGTTAAAAAAAAAAAAGAAAAGAAAAGAAAAAGAAAAAAGCTACCATTACCACCCCCCCATACTCTACCTATGATTAAAGAAAAAACAATTAAATGAACTGAAAGGTCAGCATAATTTGTTAATTCACTCCGCTTCCATCTCATGAATTTGGCACTTTCAACACAAATCTAGTTGAGCTTTCCAGAGAAATCCAAGAACAGGCTTTCATGGTATTAAGACATAGGTTTTGTATCCGTAATGGTAGATTGCTTACTGCCTGTTGGAAATTCCAGTCAACTATATATTTGGGTCATCTACTGAACTATAGAGAGTTTATCTGCTAACATTCATCTTACGCACACAAACATCTATTTTAAAAACTTGTGCAAGATCTCTATACACTCCTTTGTAAACTGAACCAGAATATACTAGATAGACTTGCATTCCTGATGCACTTTTGTCCTAGGTAACATCTCACATGTGATCATCACGAGGCACTGTTTCAGTAGCTATAACACTATTCGAACTGTATAACAGAAGAGCACAGTGTGTCTAATCAGTCATGTTTGACATGAGGAAAAGATAAGGATCTTCTCCATAATTAGGAACTCTACCCTATCTTGCCCCCAGGAAACAGTAAACATCTGTTAATACATTAGAATCTAGCCTCAGGCATTGCTAACCCTTACCACCATCTGACAGCAGTTTGACAGAGGGGAGAGAAAAGAGTAACAAAAGAGTTACTAGCGGTGCAGCAATATATTGGCTGTCTATTGGACTGGCACCAATAAAAGGGGACATGACATGAACGACTTTTTTTGTGGCCATTGTAGCCAATAATGTTTACCGATAATCATGCCTTCTGGCCAGGATTCTGGACACCTGGGTTCCCTCTCCCCAGAGGCCAGGGCCCCCAGATGCCTGGGTTCCCTCAGGAAACAGCAGGGTTCCCCTTGAAGGCAGGCAGCATTCTACCTACAAGGGGTTCTGCTTGGGGCTGCCAGGAATGAGATGCAGGGGGAGCTGTGTGCATGCGTGCAGCCACAGGCATACACATGGTCAAGAATACAGCCAGGCAGCATGGAGAGCAGCTTCTACAGGCAAGTCTATGGAGGGGAAGGAACGTGGTGGAGGGAAGAGGTGTTGGGGGAGAAACAAATCGAGGCCCCTCATGGTGAGGGAGGGAGTAAGGCGGAGAGCACTGTCCAGCAAGGGCGGTGCATGGGACACTTCACAGCAGCAGTGAGAGGTGGGTTTTGGGAGCTATACTGCTGACATCTAAAGGAACCAGTTATTGTAGGGTATGGAACTGGAGCACATCAGCACAAATCCTGGTGGTGGTGGCTGGCAAGCAGCATCCTTTGAGGGTGGTAGGAATTAAGCATTCCAGCTTCATTAGCACAAGAGCAATTGTAGCACTGGTTTCCTCCAGCCCAGCATCTGACCTAACAACTGAGTTCAACATCTAGTGTTTGACCAAATCAGTGAATTAATGCCACACTGCTGCCTTGCAGTGATTTCAGGTCTAGGTAGGCATGCCAATAAGAGATCAGATTCAGGTGGTTTGGGAGTTGAGTTAGCATCTGAAATTGGACTGAGGGTCAGACCTGTTTCAGCCAAAAAAGACTTAACAGAATAATTTTGACTTTGCTTTTATCATTTTCATTTTGCAAATTACCTTAGGATTCAAGGAAATTATTCTACTCCATTCTACCTAGGTTTTGCAGTAGAAAAGCATCGGATAGTGACATTAGATCAGAGATGGACGAGATCCAACCTGCCAACAGAGTCAATCCAGCCTGCGGGCAGACCACTGTCAACTCACTGGATCTGGCCCATGGGCAGGACTGATTCCGCCAAGCAGCATCAGCTCTTTGTGCAGCAGCAGCAGCAGCAGCTGTGAACCCAGGCAGCGGCTTCCATCACAGTAAGCAGGCAGCAGCATCAGCTGTGGACGCCACTGACCGGTTCAGGAGCCCTGATGCAGAACCTGCTGATGCCTCCACCCTCCTAGTCTGATGGAAGCTCCTGCCCAGAGCCCTGACCTGGAACCTGCCAGCAGTGTCAGCTGTGGACCCAGGCAGGAACTTCTGCTGTGTTGGGTGGGTGGCAGTGCTAGCTGTGACATTGCCAGCAGGTTCTGTGTTGGGGATCTAGAACCTCTTGGCTGTGCCCACAGCTGGCATTGCTGCCTACCCACTGCGGTGGAAGTCCCCATTTGCATCCACAGTTGAGCTCTGGGGCTCTTGGTGAACTACAGCTCTGGCTGGGTTCTGGAGGGAAGAGACGGAGAGAGTCAGCCTTTGACAGGTCACTCATTAAGTGGCCCTCCAGCCAAAATGATTGCCCACCCATGCATTATGCTGTTGCTCAAGGGAAAGTCTGCAGTGTCTACAGTGGTAAATAAGGATATTATAAGGGGGTGCCAATTGATGGAACATCACTTCTGTGATTAATTCAAGTAATGGCCATTCCCAGTTGGTCATTAACAGTCTGCTTAATAGTCTGTTAAATTGCTGTTCCCTTCTGGGAAGTGAAGGGCCATTGGTATTACTCCATTTTGATGGCACCAAGATTATCAGTGGTTTCTTGGCACTGGGACAAGGGGCAGGCATTCCCTTTCTTGTTTATGTAGTGCATGATTGTTGCACCATCTGCTCTAATGGCCTTTTTCTTTTGGGTTCCAGCCACCACATCCATTCTACAAGATGTGGATGTAGTACTACACGCTTTGTGTTTATTTCACTGTGAAAATCCCGAGATAAAACTAGAGGCGATAAAGGCTAAGTGAGGCAAACAGCATTACATAAGGTCACCTGTAGCTGCATATAAACTCAACTAAGTAAAAACCTCATCTTTAGATCTGTTCTTAAGTAGGTAAATTCTAATGTGAAATTAATTAATACTCCTATAAACTAGTATCTCCAAATGGATTAACAATTTATAGTTGTTTGCTAGAAGGCTTAGCTGGCTGAATAAGGGCAGAACCCAGTCCCAGATCATTGATGCCTTTTGCTGCATCTAACTTATCAGCCAGTCAGCCAAAAAGGCATCAATGAAAATACTTCAGCTGGGATGGAGAAGCAGGGGACATGGGAGCGAATGGAGAGCCACAGGCAATTATATCCAATATTTATTTGTCCAAAAAAGGTATCAAGCCAAGCCTGGTGGAAGGAAGACAAGACAGTTCCCAAACTCAGGAGCTGCTCCAGGCAAGTTCTAATGTGGCTCATTCTCAAGTAAAGGTGTACCTGTTGCCTCTGTTACAGCTGTTACCTCTAGGACTTTTCTGTAATGGGGATGATGTATATATATCCTCAGCAATCTCAAACCCTTGAATACAGCAGCAGTGAAACATCGTGCCTTCAAACTGAAAGGCCCTATCACCTCAAATAAGAAACGGTCAGTATAGAGCCCCAAAGGCCAAATGACACTATTCCAAGGGCCAGATCTAGCCCACAAGCTGGGGGTTGAGTACCCCTGGTCTAGACAGTGATGCAAACATGGAACCTGACCTATGCTTCTCAGATCTGTGAGAAGGGGACCAGATGCAGGACACGAGGTCTAACTGTCCCCAGATAGAGCCAACATGACCCAGGGGGCATTTGATTAAATACTGTTCCAGGCTCAAGAAATGGTAGAAGGGAGGGTTCTGCTCAGCACCACAGAAAATGCACAGAATAGTGATGCAAACAAGGTGATGCTGTGGCATCTGTCCACTCCAGTTCCATGGCAGTTTCATGCTGCACCCCATGGACCCAAGCTTTTAGTAGTTCTATAAATTAATGCAAATGCCTTTGCTGATACTGTTGTATACAGTGCATATCTATCAAAGCTGCTCCTTGAGTGAACAATGTGGGCTTGCCCTTATATAGAAGCATTTCTTTTCCTTCATCATCTCTAACTCTGGCCTGTGCTTTTCCTATTTTTTCTGCTTCACCTGTGCATTGGGGTGATGCAGTCTGCTCTGGGGGTGGCATTCAGCCACAAGGCTCTTGCTAACCCTAGTGTTTCAGGCCCATTATGTTAGTTGATGGAAAATGATTTGCCACAATGCTTTTCCTTTCCCTCTCTCCCTGACAAGAACTAATCATATGAAATAGGTAAGGAGGTGAAGGAGGCTTCTTTACAAATCACATTTTGAATGAGATTAAAACTAACTACAGCCTCATGGACTTGGAATCTTGCAAGGTCCTGTCTCACTGCTGTAGCTGGGAAGGAGAAATGGAAGGAGGTTTGTGGTTCCACTCTTTTTGCCCTTACATGTCAGCCAAGGTGGCCCAAGGTAGAACCAAGGCCCCAATAGACAATACTATACAAACAAATCTGATCTCAGGCACAGTGGAATTTAGCTAATGCATACTTGAAGAAAATGCAAGGTTCCCTTAATCCAAATGATTAGTGCAGTGAAAGCACTGGTGTTTTTTGTTTGTTTTTTTAAAAACAAATTTTTGTCATTGGTTTTGAACGAACAGCCACACATTCTAGCTCCTTTTGTCCTCTGGTCCTCACACACATACCACACTCCACCCCCAAGCACTGTCTTGGACTTTCCTCCCCGGATTTCCTCTCACCTGGACTGTGAGGGCGCCACCTCTCACCATCCCTTCGTGACCCTGCCAATCGCCAGCCTCCATCATCTTCTTCCCCATTTTGTTCTTCCCTGAAGATGCGCCAGTTTTCGCTCTCAGAGCGTATAAACTCATGTTTCCTCCCTGTTGCTGTTGTCCCACCTTCCTCAAAATTTGGTCTCACTGCAAAGAAAACATATGAAAATGAACACAGCCCAGTCTCTGAGAACCTGGAAATACAACGCAACCATTACACATGCAGTCACCCAAAGATAAGCAACGAGGTGGATTCTAAATGAACAATGAAGTTTACATAAAGCTTTACATATGTGGTTGCCTGTGATCCTGGAAGATAGGACATGTTCAGCTATGAAGTTGTGTCCAAACCTATTAAACAGGGTCTTCATAAAGACCCTGTGCACTTTTAAACTTTAATAGCTTAGGTTGTAGGTATGACAGAAACAATCTATGAATGGCATTTAAAAGCAAATTTCCTAAAGTTTTAGGAAAACTACAGTACACAATGCTAGACTTCAACATAACCACCATCCATCACGATACAGTGCTCGATCCGATCTTCCAATTCCTTGAAAATCTTTCCCAGTCGTTCTTGAGTTACTTCACTAATTGCACTGGTGATCCTAGCCCCAAGTTCCACCAAAGAACGTGGTTTTGACAAATAAACTACACTTTTAACATGTCCCCATAAAAAGAAGTCCAACAGCAACAGGTCAGGTGAATGAGGTGGCCAAGCAATTAGTCCACCTCTGCCTATCCACTTCTCTGGGAAAATGTCATTCAGGAGCTGTCATACATTCAGAGCGTAGTGGCACAGAACTCCATGTTATTTAAGAAAAAAATCATTATTACTTACCAAGTCTAGCATCGTGTACTGTGGTTGTCCTAAAACTTTAGGAAATTTGCTTTTAAATGCTGTTTACAGATAGGTTGTAGGTATGATAGAAACAAAGTTTAAAAGTGCACAAGGACTTTATGAAGACCCCGTGTAGGAGAAGACTATGAGAAAGGGAGATTTTTGTCTAAGGGGGTGGAGAAGGCAGGGACAGGGATGAAGCAAAGACAACAGGAAGACAACCAGGAAAGAATAGAGAAAATATGAGGGAAAGAATAAAAGGACACACAAAAGGAAAAAGCCAACAGATTGGAGGGAGAGAAGAATTCTATGAAAAAATATACACATACAGGAGAAAAAAAAGACTATGGTAAAATAAGAAAAAAAAAGAAATAACTGAACATTCTATCATACTTATAAAAATACACAACTTCTAGTTGTGTATTATGTATGCACCAGGAGCTCACGCAACAAAGTTTGAGGCACTTAACAGCATTATTTGTAAATTATTTTGATATTTGGCAGTTTAAGCACACACCATTCAGATATACCAGTCTTAGTAGGAATTTAGCCAGAACTGACAAACAAAACAAAAAATGCTGCATCTACATTATCCTGTTAATCTGGCTGTGGGAAGAAAGGTAACTGAGGCCAAGCTTAAAGAAGAAACTAGCAAAATTCTACCAGATTTTTAAGAGATCAGATTCTCAACTGGCCTTAATCTGTACTAAGAATATATTCATTTAAAATGCATAGGAAAACAAAATAATGCTTTCCTTGTTTTGACTTCTATTTTCACTCTGACTTGGGTTAGCCATTTAAGTTACTTTTTTTTTTTTTTAAATACAAAGTGGGCATATTCTTAAAAATGAGCAGAAACAAGATTTAAGATGAAAATACTTGGGAGTTCCTTCTGATGGGTCTTTAGCCAAAGGAACATGCTGTACTTGCTGAATATTGAGGAACAAACTCTTATTCAAGAGTCTTTGGTAGCATCATGAAGGACACCAACTCAAACATGCTGATGAGTTTCTGAACTTCTACCCCTGGCTGGGAATAATGGACAAAGTTCCTCATCCTCACTGAGACTGCCTTGCAGCAACAACAATTTCATCTTTCAGATACTCTATCTGGTTTTGTTTGTTTGTTTGTTTTTAGCTGTTATGGAGAATTTGGAAACAAACATTCCAGCAGGTATATTCCAGCAGGAAATCTTAAGTTAGAAAAGATCTCCCTTTAATTTTAGATTGCCAAATATCGGTACACTGAAAATAACTATGCACAGCATGGAAGGAGAAACTGCTCACTACTGTTCCCCAAAATTTCTGCAAACACTGGGAAATGAGAAGACGTGTATTCCACACTCGTGAATTTCCTGCACCGTGGCTATCTGAGCATGTGGAAACATCTTATTCAGAAGTATTATACACAGTAGAGAAATGCTCACTCATCTTTCTCAACAGGGAATGACAGGCTTCATAATTTAAAGATGCACATAAGGGCTAACGTTTCGGTTAAAGTGATCTTCTGCCAATCTGTATCAAAATGAGAACCCCTGGCCCTTTGTGAAAATCCAGTAACGGATCAAATAAAAATCTTAATAGTGGCAATACTGATGTCCCCAAACCATGGCCTAATAAGGATCCAGCATAAAAATCCTGGGGAGTTCCTACTGAGTTCAGATTATTCCAATATACAGTATAACCTCATAAAGCCAGTTTTCAAAATTCTGGAATTCTCAAAAATCCAGCACATTTAAAAAATATACTACATCAGGGGTTTTCAACCTTTTTTTGACCAGTGTTGTGAAGTGGCGGCATGGGGTGGTGGATGGCGATGGCAGCTGCCGTGTGCAAGCTCCCCCCCCCCCATCCAGCCAGGTGGGCAGTGCCAGGCTATGCACTTTCCTTGTGTTTCAAAAATCTGGAATTTTCACATTTCTGGCAGGTGCTAGGTCCCAAGGATGCCAGATGTATGAGGTTATACTGTATTAAGTAAACTGAATGTATATATAGCTCCCAGACTGCAGAAGCTCCATCTTAGTGGGCTGAAGTTACTTAGTTTAGCAATCAGCATTTGGCCATAGCTTTACTTGGATAAAAAGAATGAAATGCAATCTATGGTTTTGTCTTGGACTAATTGACTGGACTTCCTGAGGAGAAGCAACAGTAAAAGGGCAACTGTGCTCAAGCTTGTCCAAAAGCCAGCAATAGTGTTTATGGAAAACTTCAGAAAGAGCAAAAAGGCAATCAGCCAAAGTCTATGGCTGTGCAATCTGGAGTTGCAAACTGACTAACCTCAAAGAGCAAGAGGGGAATTCTGGGATATATCCTTTTGATAGCTTGTTTATACACAGGATTTTCTACTGGAAGGGCAAACAACATGAATTGTTTTTCATGTTGTCAGAATATTTTCTTTTCACAAAATGTACAGACTTTATTCTTCCCAAAGAGGAGAGAGATTTTTGTCAACTATATTGCTCTCGCTTAGAAAAACAAACCAAAAACCAAAAAAAACCCCCAGTGCTGTGAGACATACTTCCACCATACACCAGGGGTAGGCAAGATCCAACCAACCAAATGACTGCACCCACAATTGCTCATGTGACCTTCCCCGGGACACAGCATGGGGCTGAGTCTCACACACTTCCACCTGGGGCAGCCTGTGCTGTGCTCCCACCTGCTCTTGCCCTGAGCCCACCTACAGCACCTCTCCAGCCCTGGCCAGCATGCACAGCTTCCTGGTGCTATTGCTTCCACCCAGGGACAGCTTGACTCCCCTCACCTACAATGGCTCCTTTTCCTCCTGCCCCTGCTGCGCTGTTCCAAGCAACAGGTGATGTGCAAAGTGGCAGTGGCCTTGGGGACATGTACTAGGCACCACAAGCCGGGCGACTCCTGCCCCAGTGCACAGGGCTCCAGCTCTAACTTCCAGCTGCCTCCCACTCATTCAGCCACCTGGCACAATGAGCAGCCAGCTGTGGGTGGCTGGGAGCTGGAGTTGGAGGCTGCCCTTGGGCAGGAGGCAGGGCTTGGTCTCATGTAGAGTGGTGTGGGAGCAGCCCCCTCCCCCCCCCCGACACACACACAATATGCAAGGAGTAAGACTTTATTTTGCGCTATTATGCAATCCCTCTCTATAAACTATTGTAACTAGAAAAAATCAAAACAAAAATATTTTTTTAAATAAAATTAAAACGTTACAGTTGATGTTTGATTTTTAGTATACAATTAGTTTTTATCTATAATTTGTTAAAATGATATCTTCTGAAAGACTGTGTGTGTGTGGCCTCAACAGCTCACCAAAACTCATTAAGTAGCCAACCAACCAAAATAACTACCCACCCCTGCCAGAGACGCACTGAAAAACAAACAACATAGTGCCACACTGAGTAGGGGCAGTTAGGAGGAACTTTCTGGCTACAAGGGTGGTCAAGCACTGGAACAGGCTACCTAGAGAAGCTGTGGAACTTCTAGACCCGGAAATTTTTTAGATGATATTGGACAGACACTTGGCTGGGATGGTTTAGTCAAGGATGCTCCTGCCTTGAGCAGCAGGCTGGACTAGATGACCCTTTGAGGTCCCTTCCAGCCTTACATCCCCACAATGCTAACAGAACCCCTGATCCCAACTACCAACTTGAAACATTAAGTACTGTAGCTTGTCCATAGATGTCGACCTTAGTTCCTTTTTCTCTCCATAACTTTTCTTTCTGAACACTACAATTCAACTACATTCCAACTAATTTTCTGCCAAGATTCCTGACTTTCATGGTTCTCTATCTTTCACTAAATTCACAAACATATGTTGGCATCGATGCAAACTTTGCTGACGTGATCAGCTGGCATTGTATGCACAAAAATTAACAAAAGGTAACCAACCAAACAAAAACAATGTAGCAGGTCTACTTTCCATATTTATCTCAGTAGAAAAGTATACCTTAAGCTACTGCATGTATTAGGCTCTCAAGTCACTCGGCAGGTTTAGATCAAACATGGCCAAGAACCATAATCTTCCTACAATACAAGACATGGCTTCTTACAGTTAAAACAAAAACAGCTTGTCATAATGGGTAACAGAGGCTGTAGTGAAAATGCAACCCCGCTACACCTTTTAGGGTGGGGTCAAGGACAAATCACATTCCCTACACATTTGAGTGATGGGTGTCCCCTTGTGCTAGATTACTTTCCCTGGCTCTGAAGGCTGCAATATGCCTATCACAATTTATGGTGCTGTGCCTGAACATGTATTAAAATGTTCTGTACTAATGAAGCAAAGAATTAATGTTTTGTATTTTGGGTTTTTTGTTTTTTTAAAGAAAGAAAGAAAACCATGAGAGGGATTTCATTTGCTAAGTAGGAAAGTCTACATTAATAATTTTCCCAGCAGGCCTTCAGTAGTTTTATTGCAAACAATCACAGCCTTTGTTTTTCAGATCCTCTTACGTCTGACGTTCGATCAAAGTCCTCGCATCAGCAGCTAACTATGAAAAAATGTGAAATACTGAACTTCATTTTAGTGGTGCTAGAAGTGAAATACTTCTGGCATATTTTCTGCTAAAAATGGCTCTCACTTACCAGCTACTTGGATATCTGAAGGACGCAGAAAAAAGTTAAGTGAAAATGAAAAGGTTTACTTTACTGTCTGTAGTCAGTTAATCACATTTTCCAAACACAGCATCTTCTTTGTTACAAGGTTTCAATCCTAGGCTCAAGGAAACTCCTATTGAATAAATTCTTTCAGGAAGGAGTGATGAAGAGGTGAAACACAAATAGCCAAACTTCCACCTCCTGACTTGCATTAGGCTAAATCGTATACCAGTGCCAGTAACTGTAACCTGGCTGCATGGACAGTGACACCCACCCCTCTGCCAACACCACGACTCAGGTGGAAGACAGAAAATAAGAGAAGGAACTCAGGACCAAGAATGCTTTAGATACAAGGTGTTCAGTCTGCACCTATGTAAATCCTGCTTTATTCTGGTTAAGCAGAAAGGGAGAAAATATTCACATTATGAGCAGTTGAGGAAAAACTTTTCCATTCAACTTTTCCTGAGGAATTTTGTCCCTTTGAACTTCCAAATAAAACCTTAAGTAAGATTATGCAAACCTAAAAACCGATCCTGATTAGGAGGAAAAATGCACCCCTTTTCCAAGTAAGTTCTTGAGGATTTCTCCATAGCCGCTAGGGTTTGTGTTGGGTCAAGAAAGCTCTTCTAACAAACCAGCATTCTTTTCCACACGAACAGAACTAATTGGCCCCCCTGCAGATAAAATGACCAATCATATCAGCTTCAGATGAAAACCAACCCCCCCTGGATTATAAACAGAGGAATGAGATATGAAAACCCATTTTAAAGAAGAGATCTCTACAAACTACAGTTGTGGAAAAAGTTCTCTTGCCTGTACTGGGAGCAGTACATAAGATTAGTCCAGTCTACTTTTTGGACCACAAGACCTCCCTTTACCCTGAAAGCTGACAAAATCTCCAAAGACACTGGTAAGTACATGATAAAGTGCCATTACTTTTTTGGCAAAGTTATTTCCAACAGTGCAGTTTTAACTTGCTAAAAAAAAGTAAATGAAATTGTTTTCAGAGCACAGAAAAAAAATCTTAAAGAGATCTTTTGTTTTTGTAAATTCCCAATGGAATAAAACCTTTAACAAGACATTTCTGGAATTTTTCTCAAATATAAACTTAAGTAATAATGCCTACGGTTGCGTTTCAGAGCCAAAGAATATCATACGGCAACTGAAACTCCATTACTCGGAACAAACTCAAAAGAGTACTAAGATCCATTTATGGTTTTACAGAGAACCTTGGCTGTGCTCTGCAAACAGATGCATATGACTGAAGCCAAGGTAACCCAGCTTTTGTTGCTACTGATGGGAGAAAATTAATAGCTCTCTAGCTTTTACATTTTTGAGGACCCAAAGAGAATTTACCTTCAGCTCTCTCAGTAACGTATGTAGAACTTAAAGTTCTGCTCCAAACTCAGGTTTACGGAACGTATTCCTCTTCTAATGAAAACAAACTTGCGACTAAGGTCACTTTCAGGAATGTACCAATGGAAAACTGAGTGTGCCCATGAACGAAGAGCCATACAATGAACTAGAATAGTAATGCCCTGTTCTTCTGAAAACAGTTATTTAGAACAGTCATGCCTGTGTCACTGTTCATGAACTGTACTGCTAGGCAAAATATTAGGCATCTCCTACAGGTGACTGTGATAGTGTGCAGCACACAAGATAGGGCAGCAGTTAAGAAAATGGCAAGTTAAAGATGAGTGGGCTAGTGAAAGTAATCTTGAGATGACATTTAAAGTTTCTTAATAAAGTTTTTCTAATGCCTTAAACCAGGCAGCAGGGACCACTCAAAAATCAATTCATAATCAATGACTATGGCTGAAATGGTGCCGTAATGGTTCAGCACACACCTCTGAGTATACTGTACTATAAGAGGCATTAAAGTAGCATTCATATTGATCCAGTCAAAAGCTTAAAATCAATAAGGAATCTTTTAAGCAAGCTTAAAAAGCTTGCTGAAATGCATACAATCTCCTTTCTTTCCTGCCCAGCCATTTACCTTAAGTCTTTCTGTAAATTATAATTTTAAATACACATCTGGATATATTTCCATTTAAAAATCATAACTTCCTTATTAATTCTTCTCCTTTCCTCTTCAATATTTAAGAGCAACAACTGCTGCCCTGGAATTCATGAACTGTGCTCCAGAAACAAAGTTTCCAGTTTTAGGCTAAAAAGCCTAAGCAGCTCTCACAGATACAAATTATATCTTGAAATGTGAATCAAGCATAAATTTAGGGAGAACCTTGCTATTTCTCCTGAGACAACACTCCTGCTATATCAACTGCCCTCATCCACCTCAATGGGGTGTTGAAGTTGAAACCAACAGTGTTTAAAACATCAAGTATTTCGCTGGTCATAGCTGCAACATAAGCATCCAGACACAAGGCTATCCAATGAACTAAAACATCTCCTGCCTTAACTGCACATGCACTGTCAGTACAAAAATGTACAGTAAATATTTAAGTGAGTACAGCGTTAAACTGACTGAAACTAATGTGAAAATAAACACCACAGACACTTCTGTGCTATTTGTATTAAGTTAAACTTTTATTTATATATAGATATAGATATCTATCTATATCTATATATAAATAAATAATATATCTAGATATAAGTGAAACTCCTACAGAATTTTAGTAACCTTGCTGGAGAATTAGGGTTCATTCCGCCATGAAGTATACAGGTTTTAGACAATGACGAAACCAAACTCTAGTTGGTTACATCCTAGCAATGCCAGTTAACTCTGAAACCACAAGAGGACTATTCTGTACTCCGGTAATACAAAAGTGGAATTAACTTCCTGACAGTGGTAACATGCCAGTTTCAGCAGGACTGTACTAAAAGGAAACTTCTTTACTAAATCCAGATGAGGTAGAATAATCAGGGTAAGCTTCTGTACAGTTAATCCTTGCAACTCCCCTTTAACAGAATGTTTCTCTTTCCACCACTTTAAACTGTGAACAATTAAACTAAGCCAACTACATCTACCACAGGTCTCTTCCAAGATCAATTACGAGAGTTTGTAAATGAGGTAGTGGAACCTGGGCAAGTAAGGTAAACACTCTGGAAATGTTTCCCTGGAATTCTGTCCCCAAATAAAAAACTTTCAGAGATACAAACAGTGGAAGAGATGTGTCAAAATACTTAGCTAAGATGAGGCTGAAGGTGCCACTGCAGTACTGCCCTTCAGTTAGGAAGTAACCACAAAACTTTTAACTGAACCAACTCATAGCAGTATGGGGCTTATTCTATGTCATAATAATTAAGCTCTTGCTCTCAGGAGCAACATGGAGTATATTTCAACTGAAAAGGCCTTCTACATCTACAAAGTAGGGCTTCATCATGAACAGGTTATCAAGGAGCCAGAGGCAGGAAGAAATTAGACCAAACCACTTCACTCTGCTAGAGAGAAGGAACAGAAATCACGAACCAGCCTGATGCTTGGAAAAATTAATTCTGGCTATGACTTGCTTCAGCAGCACCAATATACAAAGGAAACTTAAGCTGAGGGAGAACAGCTATGGTGAAACAGAAAGTAAGGTAAAGAAACAATGAGAAGAGAAATATTATGCACACTAAGTCTTTAATGAAAGGCAACAAAACAGACAGGACTGGAAACACTGGGGATATACAAAGGAGTGAAATGAGATGGAAAAGACTGAAAAAAAGTTTCTGATGGTAACCATTCTTCTTGTCCATTACTCAAAACAACTGGAGTCAAGGGTTTGCACTGCTTGGAAAAGCAAAAGCAGACATGTAAAACCAAGACCAACAGCTGAATGCTGAAGTTAACTAAATTCAGACAAGAAATAAATTGCATGGTTTTTTTTTGTTTTTTTTTAACAGTGTTTTTTTAACAATTGAAAAAAATTACCAATGGTTCTAGTAAATTACCCATCACTGGAAATTTTAAAATCAAGATTACATGGTTTTCTGATATGCTCCAATTTAAACAGGAATTACTTCAGGTAAATCCTGTATCTTATGTTACACAAATCAAAACAGATAAATATAATGGTCCTTTCTGGCCTTATAAATTATGAATTTATAAATGGGGAAAGTAGAAAGTAGCTAGATGACTCGACTAAAATGGAGGAAAATGAGACAAGGGAAGGGGTGAGAAAAGCAAAGAGACCAGAGAGATATTTTAATGACTTCAAAAACTGAATCTGCTTTTCAAAGTAGTCAAAAAAGGATACTCTCACTTCCTAGATATGGAATTCAAAAACTTTAGCAGTTCCCCCTTAGCAACTCTTCCTTTTCTTCTCAGCTTCGAGCAACTGCACTTTTGCTGGACCCCATCTACAGTTTCCCTCTCTCCTGATTTACCCACACAAAGAAGTTAAGACCTGGGGTTTAACTCAAAGTAAACCCATCAGTAGGCTCACACAAGCCAGGGCATTTGAAAAATAAAGTTAGGTATGGAGCCTACATATGTATTATCATTACCACTGAATTACTTATTGGCTACTTTGCAGAAAGAACCATGGCTCTAGCCCAAATGAGCCTATAGCAGTAATCTATTAATCTCAACCAGGAAGAGTTCACTGTTGAAGTTTCAAGCAACGCTGATAGGAGACTGCTTTGAAAAGCACTACTGGAGTTAATAAGGAATGGAGATATTCATCCGCCATTTCGAAGTACATTCCAACACATTACAAAAATGGAATTTGCCCAATAAAACCATTTGAAACAACGAAAAGTGAAGAGAACCAGAGATAAAAGCTGTTTTAAATGTTTACGTCAATTTTAAGCAGTTAATCATTCAGTTAGATCACTAACTTCAACCATATAAGCTTGCCTGCACTGCATATCGCAGTGAGAGGATGTCATACCTCAGAGTAGTCATCTTAACAGAGAAAGGACAAAGATCTATGGAAATTCATCTTAAAAATATTCCACTTTTGAAGCATGTTCTTATAATTTAAAGAAAAGGGTGCATATGATTCATTGAGGCCTAGACTGTTACCAGACCTAGATTTTTATAAGGCATGGCTTTACTTTGCAGTTCTGCAGCCCAAGCTATTCAGGAGGCATACAACAATAAAAATAACTGCTCTCTGGATATCACAACAAAATACACACAAAATACTTCTGAGCGCTCGTGTTTTACCCAAAGGCATTTAGTTCTGTAAATATTCTCCACACCCCCTCTAAAAAAGGGAGCACATGTTTCTCATGATTGCAGTTAAGTGTAAGATGATAAAATGAGGCACTGTTTACAATTTGCTTTGTGCATTGACCCATCCTCCCTACCAACTGGCTATATTCAAGAGACTACATTCTCAAACACCCTTTCAAAGCATTTAACAAGGCAACTGTGAACGTTAAGAGTCAGTAGTTTTGAATACCAGGTACTTAAAGCACATAACATTTCACTCTGTTTACCTTACAATGCCCTAACTATTAGCAATTGTATGCTTACAGTTTATAGCAGAGCAGCCCAACCCTGAACTTAAGAGTTAACTACCTGATTTGGTTTAGAGTGGTTCCTGGAAACCAGGATTAATGTTATTAGAAGAGTAGAACGTTGTCAGTATTATCAATGGCAAACTAGGTCAGCAAAAATTAATGCTCTGTGCATAGAGGTGCGCTATTTAAGAAAGTTTGTGTTTGTATTGTAGAAAAAACAGATGACAGCCTGTCCTTTTCTATTGAGCTGTTCTGACTTACTCATGGCAAGGGCTGAGCAAATGTGAGATGCAGGCATGGAATAAGGAGGAGGAAAAAAGTCTCAAGACTAATTCAAGTTATCCATTATTCCTCTAGTAACTTCCATACATACACAAATAAAAGCAGAGCACAACTATATGGTCTGAGAAAGAAATGCACACAATTTGTTCCCCAAACTTGCCTGGATATGCAAAATCTACATTAGACACACCTTGGCCTAACTTTATGAAAATATAATATCATGAGTAAACTGTCAAGTGGTAAGTCAGTGAGTCACATTACAGGACTTACACTAATTACAGGATCAATGACCTATAGACCAAATAGGAGATGAAAGACATTTTCACCTTTGTTTGAGCAGTCTACAGTTGATGATTAACAGATCAACTACCAGGTGCTGAGAGTCCTACAGCTGGTAGTTACCAATGCAAGCATAAAAATTGTTGAAATAAAACAAGTGATCTTTCTACTGTGATGCATATCCACTAGCAATAGCTTCAGATAAAGGCATGAATCTTTACAATTTCATATATATCCTTATGCCCTGCTGCATCAGTGCAGAGCTGTGGTTCTTAACCTTTTTAAACTCAAGGCACCCCTTAGAAAAGATGCCTGCTCTTAGTTTTCACTTGGTTTTTTGACTATGGAACAACAGGTCTCTGCAAATGAAGAAATGCTCTCAAAAAGACCACAACAGAACACTACAGATTCCTATTTGAAATCTCCGTGTTCATCTTATGAAACACGCTTGCACACTTAGTCCTAAAATTGTGTGGCAAGCAGGAGTAACAGGCAAACATTATTGTGCCACCCCTGAAAGGATCTCAGAGCACTTTAGAGTGACGCAACCCCTTGGTTGAGAATCACTGGTGAAGAGGGCAACTCGTATAATCTTGTTTGCCATATCCCTTGCCAACAGCAGTGTCTATTATAGGTTAATTATACATTGCATTTACTTATTGGCTTTATATTTCATTATTTTTAATTGTGTCCCTTGTTTTAAGGGGATTCTAATTTATTTCTATATTTTCCAGACAAACATTTAACGTTCAGTACCTTAACACTAATTTCCTGTCTGAACTAAAATAGTCCCAGGCCAGAAGTTTTCAAACTTAGCAACCCAAAATTAGGCTCCAGTTAGAAGTGGCCTGCTTTTCACCTGTGACCATCTACAGCTGTCACTGAAGCCCATAAAGGCCAAAGATATGCAGCCTAGAACAGATGTGTGACCCTTATGTTCAGCACCCCAAATGCTGTCATTCTTTTCTCCTGCCTTTAATATTACTTCCTATGGAAGTCCACTTCCTCTACATGCTTCCACACATTTCTTCACATCTTTTCTACTGTTGCAGGAAGGATTGAAGATTTCCACCCCCCATCATGAGTGACTGAAATGTATTTAAGCCAAGGAACAGTAATTTATATAAAGACTTATTTTCCATATTATCTACTCCCCCCCCTTCACGTTAGAAGTTGCTTAAGTGTATTCAGCAAAGAGACCTTTCTTCAATCACCATAATTCCAGTCAATAAGTGAATATGATTGGTACAGTTACAGGCATTTTTTTTTTTTTTTTTTTAGTGTCAGAAAAGTCAAACACACCTGTAAGGAAATTAAATTACTAGGATGAAATGGCTGATAGCCTCCCTCAACAAAAAAAATAGATAAAAGGAAAGAGCTACAGTTAAAAACTTAGCAAAAGAAACTTCCTATGCTTTAGATTGCCACTTTGATGAAAAGCAGAACTGCAATAACTAGCTGCTAACACAACACAAAATTAAAGCCCATTTTCCACAAAAATTGCAGTGCTCCAGCTGCCTACCATCTACATGAGTACAGGTGTTAAAGCATTTGATCAAAACAAATTTAGGGAGTTAAAATATGAAAGCTCTGTTTAAATGACTAGGCAGGAAAAATTTTAAAAGTAGTCTAATTTAACTTAATCTTATTTTAGTTAATCATTACTACAAAAGCAGTGGTAAATTCCTTTCCAAGCTCTTAAATTAATCTTCTCTGAACTGCAATGTTTAAGCCATCATTCTTTGTTGGCTGCGGTATGCGATCCCCTGCTGGCCTGTCAGAATCTGTGAACATTAGCTGAAAAGCAAATATGCAGGTGTGTAAGAGATTCTCTTTCTGTTTTCAGAAGATGAGAACTGATACGATAGACAACAACAACACGAAATCTAGTGCCCCCCTCCTAGCAAACCGATACCCAAGGATGGTCACCAAAGATGGACACAGTACATTCCATATGGATGGAGCTCAAGGAAAAGGTCTGGCTTACTTGAGAGATGCCTGGGGAATACTAATGGACATGCGCTGGCGATGGATGATGCTGGTTTTTTCAGCTTCTTTTGTCCTCCACTGGTTAGTCTTTGCAGTGCTTTGGTACCTACTGGCAGAGATGAATGGGGACCTGGAACTGGACCATGATGCCCCACCTGACAACCACACCATTTGCGTTAAGTACATCACCAGCTTTACAGCTGCTTTCTCTTTCTCACTGGAAACGCAACTCACTATTGGCTATGGCACCATGTTCCCAAGTGGGGACTGTCCTAGTGCTATTGCCTTACTTGCCATACAGATGGTCCTGGGGCTCATGTTAGAGGCCTTCATCACAGGTAATATTCTACATTTAAACATTTTACATGGGACAGGTTCCATCAGCCATGTGTAAAACAGATTTTGTAAAATGCTTTGCTATACTGCAGTTACAGCTGCTTAAGAAAAAGGACAAGGGCCAGTTAAACACTGAAATTTTGAATTAAATCATAAATTTTAATGTCTGTAGGCTGTTAAAGTCTTTTAAAGCAATAAGAGACCTACAAAAAGAGATATAAATAAAAGCATGTTATGGTTTGTACCAGAAAAAAAAATGCCGTTCACAACTAACATTTGTGGCAACTCTCCTCACCCTCTCCAATTTATTTTTGTCATTTTTTTTCCTTAACAATCTCTTTCCTGCTTTCATTAAGTTATGAGGTTTAAATCAATTTGTTTTGATACATTCATGGATTTTCCCTAATCTGTTTAAAACTAGATAGAAATTTCAACTGATACGAAGTTTTAAAATACTGTATCAGGGAATAATTGTACTAGACTTTTTAAGCAACACATTTCATTTTGTAAGAAGTTAGCTTACAGCATAGTTAACAGCAATTTTATGAAATTTAACAGCACACAAAGATAAAACACTCTGGCCTGTTCAAGAGTAGGACACCAGCAACCACATGAAATCTCTCCTGCAAATGCTGCCCCATTTTACAAATATTATTATTTTAAATGAGTTAATACACTGTGG
The DNA here is from genome assembly GCF_030867095.1 of Alligator mississippiensis. NCBI lineage: Eukaryota > Metazoa > Chordata > Crocodylia > Alligatoridae > Alligator > Alligator mississippiensis. The sequence continues at coordinate 38,662,418 of NC_081830.1, read as the reverse complement.
GGGAAAGGTTCTTCTGAAGAAATCTGTGGCACCTGTCATCAGCAATGAGTTTATTTTGATTAAGAAAAGTGAAAATGGTGCTAGTGACTATTTATATGATGAGAGGTGTGCTATGTTTAGACTAGAACAGATTATCTTTAGTGAAATTACGTCAATCTAATCAAATCTCTTCCTTTTCTCATGGGGCATTTGATCCAGCATGGGGATAGAGAGAACTAATGTGTCCATCGCATTCATAATTTAATCCGTTCTTTCCCGTTACATAGGTGCTTTTGTGGCAAAGATCGCCCGTCCAAAGAATCGAGCATTCTCCATCCGTTTTACTCATTCTGCAGTAGTGGCGCACACAGAAGGCAAGCCATACCTTATGTTCCAGGTGGCTAATACTCGCCCCAGTCCACTCACCAGCGTTCGGGTCTCTGCTATTGTTTACCAAGAAACAGATAATGGTCAGCTGCATCAAACCAGTGTTGATTTCCATCTGGACAGTATCACATCTGAAGAATGTCCATTCTTCACCTTTCCACTGACCTATCATCATTCCATCACTCCATCGAGTCCTCTAGCTGGTCTCCTCCAGCGGGAAGCTCCTCACCATTTTGAGCTAGTGATCTTCCTCTCAGCCATGCAGGAAGGCACAGGAGAAACATGTCAAAGGAGGACATCCTATCTCCCCTCAGAGATCATCATGCACCACTGCTTTGCCTCCATGCTAGCACGAGGAACCAAAGGGGAATATCAGATCAAGATGGAGAATTTTGACAAGACTATTCCAGAGTTCCCACCTGCAGCAGACTCTAAGAACCCAAAAAGGACTGACCAGGAAATCCGCATCAATGGACAACTTACTGAGAGCTTCCAGATCTGTGAGACTGGTCTAACAGAATAGACTATGGACTTGGCAAAACATTTTTTTTTAATTCCATTAAACTTCCAGGTTCCATTTCCAGCCTTCCTTCCTTCAATTCCATCCTGCCATTTTCTCTTGTGCTCTTCTCTTTCCTTTTTCTCCATCTGTTTTGACTCCAGCATGGTGTGCAGAGTTGAGCATAATGTGCCCATATGAAATGAGAATAGGCTGGATTAATTGCACAGAACAGAAAGTCAGGGACCAAGTACATGTTCTGGGAAAATGGAAGTGCTACCTGCTGAATTCACTAGACTATGAGTAAAACTGCACTGACCCTGAAACAAGAGACTTTCAGACTCTCACAGCTGACCAAAAAACCTAATTAACTGGTATGCAGCAAAGCAGACAGCAACAATACAAGACAAGACTGCACTGAAAATCCTACTGAGGTTATTCAGTTAAAACACACTAGCTCTGGGATCAGCAGTGAAGTAGTTCCAAGATTCTTATATCCCTTTTAATGCTAACCCTTTGGGTACAGTGTTATATAAGTTTTCAAATGGCTGAACATCCTATTAAAAACTCATCGCCAGTTTTTACTGTGGCAGTGAAATGCATTCATGCTATTGTGTGAAAACATAAGAACTGACTGCATTTTATCGGCTAAGAAAGGGCTTATTATTGCTAGGCAGGCTTGTGAAGACAGTGAGTGTCAAAAATCCTGGAGTACATGAAAAAGCATGCTGCAGTAGGGATATTTTCATACTTGGAAACATTTAATAAATTATTTTAGCAGTAGAAAATATATTATACATCACTTTGTGTATTTTCATGTTTCTTGGCAAGGACCACATTGCCTCATGTGGTCTCAGCTTTGCACATTACATCAAGTAGCTCTGGCACCATACGGCTGCATTATGTCCATCAACAGAGGAAAAATGGCATTTATGCAGAGTTTATCCTTTTTAATATAAATATCTGTGTGTACACACAGCATGTAGATAGCATCATATCTACAGAATCAGATAGCTGAATCAATTTTAAAAATAAAAAATTGGGACCAAAATGCTTTATGCATGAGACTTTTTGCCAGGAGTGCCTCATAAGCATACCATAAAAGAAGAATTATTCTCCAACATGCAGAAAGAATTCTAATGTGATTAAAAGGACCATCAATTAAGTTGACTGTGTTCTGCATATTTACAACTTTGCAATCACAGAAATCAGCTTTAAAATGGCTATTTTGTTTTGAGACCTAAAGAGTCAATGGAATACCATCAAAATAAAAGCTGCCATTCAAACTGGCATAAGAGAAGAAGTGTCTCATTTGTTGACCTCCCATATACAAATGGTCCTGTCCTTAGCTCCTGAACAGCTCAGGAAAAAAAAAGAAGTATTTGTAAACTGGAGTTGAAAAGTTTTATTATAAGAGATCAACAGCAGGATAAATGGCCTGAAGATATAAAACGAGCACATTACTGTTTAGGGAAGATTTTTTTCCCTGAGCCAAAAAACATGGGGGTTGTCAAATCTGTAGTCAAAGAAAATGTGTTGGAGAAGCTATTCTGTCAGATGAGCCTTGCTTCATTTTATTTCCAGAAGCTAATTTCTATGAACGAGACAGCTAAATGCATCTTTCAATAACACTTTTCTGCTGTAATTGCTATAAAAATGTGTTAGGTCACAAGTGGAATGGAGGTCTATACAATCCTACACTATAAGACTTAAATTCTCTGGTCTTATCTAGAGAATGAGTATTTTAAAAATTCTGTCTTTGAGTATTTAATCTTTTTACTCCTAATGTAATCATATTTTAACCCACTGTAGAGCCTGTATAGCAACAAACCATTTAGGAAAACTATACATTATATTGCCTGTGTCTTTACTTTCCATTGTTGGTCCTTCATATGTATTAGAAGAGTTCATTCCCACCCTCTTATGGCACAGCTAGCCAACCCAGAAGGTGTACAATGTAGTTTTATTTTTTGCTGTACTTTTTTCTATTTCTGCGGCCTACCCCAACAACCTCCAATACAGAAGGAAAACCTTAAAGCTGCAGAAGAGCAAGAAATTACTGTAAAATACTTCATCAACGTAGAAGAATTAGGTCAGATGTATGGGGGAGGCTGCCCTATGTGAAGCAGCTATGCACCATTCTAGGCCACATAATGCTTCAGGCAAATGGATTATTCAGCAATTTGAGAGCGCAGTGATATAGCTCTGCATACATTACGGACAGCAATAGCATTTTGCCTTTCAGAGATGTGGTTATAAAAAGGTAATATAGACATTATTAGAGTGAGAATAGTTCTAACAGGACATATTTAAGTCTTTGGGGCCTTTTAGGACTGTCCCGATTTGAAAACACTGGATTAATCTTATTCTTGGAGTAAAGGACACAAACTTAAGGAAGCAAGTTTAAAAGGAGAAAAGAAATGTTGCCACTGTGTACAATTAAGCTTGTGAAATCTACAACTGCATACTGTTAAAGAAGAGCATAAGAATAAAAATTGTATCTGTAGTTACTTTAGCTACAGATACATTTTTTGTATTCATGTAACTACAATAGCAATCCCTCCTGAAATTACAGGATATAAAAATTGTCAGCTAGGGCCAGGAAAACTATCCCTATCACTAGCGCATTGTGAAGATGTTAGGTCTTACAGAAAAATTTGGTGTACTCCATTGCTAGAAACATCATGCTGGTCCACGTCTCAGTTCCAACAGGTACAACTTATACCCCTAGCTTTACTGACACTTTAGTCTGTGTGGGAGCCAAGCAGTGATGAACTGGCTTTGAACACATTTTCCAACAGTGAGCAGGAAAAAAAAGAGGCAGGTAGAATAGGTAAGAATGTAAGTTATATCTCAAGTTATTCTTTTCAATAAGGTTTTTCTTACATGATTGCTTGTTATAAATGTACACTCACACCAGACTTCCTGAATGTGCTGTTAGTCAAAATATTTGTCGAAAATGCAACTGTTTAGCACTACACCTACGTGGCAACTGAAGGATTTAAGTTTGGATGCTCTGAAGGAACTGTAGTGGCTTCTGCCTTTTGTGCAATTCTACTTGGTATCATCAAATATGTGACTTGCTCACTGCTGTAGCAAATGGCCTTAACTTCTATGAAGCAACTTTGGACCTTTGTGGCTGAAACCCTTAGGACCTATGGCAATTTCCATAAAAATTCCTGATACACCTCATGCACTATGGCCAAGAATATCAAAATCAAGAATGACGGGTGCTGATCAGTTTGTGAATCATTCTCAGTCATCTGGAAAACTAGCAAAAAGTTTTGGATATCATTTCAAAATAAATGTGTCCAAATGTTTATTTGTCTTTGAAGAAATTATTAATGCATCAATTATAAAAATATTTAAAATTAATTCTCTTTATGTAGGATTTGTATGTTTTTGCTCTTTTTTTAATTTCAGGATTAAGAAAATATACTAAAACATTTTCCATGGGTTGCTATAATTTCTAAATTTCCCCCAAATTACAGTTACTCCATGCTGTTTACATTTCTACTTAGCCATGGTCCTCTGCACAACCACAATATTAAGGGATACAAACAGCTGATGATACAAAAGTGAATACTTTGTCTGAAGCCACTTGAAAGCCTTACTGAAGAATGCGTAATGGTTGGGTTATAGGGGAAAGAAATTTCTAATGAAAAACGAAATGATACTGTTAGAGCGTAACGCTCTCTACCAACAGTTTTAATATAGATAATGGGAACAAGGCAACACATACATCTGCCAACATGCCTCAACCTAGAAGCAGAGAAAGCACTTCCTTTTTGGGGTGAGACGTTTGTTCTCCGTGCTAGTTTGGTCCTTGACATCTCTACTAAGACCACAGTGGTGTTACTTATATTCATTTTTTGTTATCTCAACATGCCCATTTGAAATTTGAATTAAGACCCTCTTCATCTTGCAAGTCACTTTATGCAGTTTAGAGAAGAACTATGACTTAATAATAGTTTTTGGTTTACTGACCAAACATGAAATCAAACTAGACCTACAGCATGTGTGCCAGATGTGGCACGGGCAGCTTGTGTGTGGAGCAGATGGGGCATGAAGCAGAATGCAGAGGAGTGGATCGTACAGGGGAAAGGGATCACAGTAGCATTTGGGGCAGGTGCAGGGGCTAATGTGGTAGACTTGCCAAAAAGGCTGGCCCTCACTGCATTATTGTTTTAATATCCAGACCCTTTCAGTCTGGAAATGAAAGGAAGAATATGACAATCCCCCTTCTACCTGGTAAAAAAAAAAAAATCCTCAAAGGACCGATAGCCAAATCTACATGAACATAGTTAAACCTCTGAGATTTTTTATTAAAAAGTTTAGAAAACTTAAATTGGGCATTTATCTGTATCACCTTAAGCTGCAACTGTTGCCTTCCCAGTCTGATCTTGTTTAGTGTGTGAAATCTCACAGAGCAAGAGACTTTCTGCATAAAATGATGTTAATGATTTTGCAGTTACTATTCCTTCCTTTATACCAAATCAAAGACTCAGCAAGGCATTAGAGGGGCACTGTCTTTCAGATGAGATAAAGTCAAGGTCTTGCCCACCTGTGGTTAAAGATACCAAAACATGTTTTGCAAGTTGGAGCAGACTCTCTGGCATCATGGCAATATTTCAGCTAGGGTAATTACAACCTGCATACTTAAACTCCTCCTGCCATTTTAATTAGAAGAGATGCATTTCTTATCCTTAAATTACAGGTTGTGCTGCTATGAACTGCTAAAGCCATTGCTGCAATTTCCCTTGTGAACAAAATGAATTCCTTGTACAGATTTGGTAAAATTGTGTTTTCACATATTTCAGGATTAAAAGGTGCTAAATAAATTTAATGGCATTGAGTCGATTCATTTTTGTAGCCGCCACTAAATCTAGTTTGTTCCATCTCTATGTTTACCCTTTACAAGGTTCTCCATTCCTGTAGTATCCTTATAGGGATTAGTTGGGGGGTTTCTAAAAGGTAACAGCATCTTTTACCACCCATCTGCAAATGTGCATGCAGGGAGTTGAGCAAATAGATGGCGTCCAGACGGGCGAGGCTGTGAGCTGAGCATACCATACCACACGTTAAGTTGTTCTCCATGCTGCAAGGGAGCAGCATGGAGGGTTTTTCTGACCCCTAGATATCCAGGGGTCAAAAAACCTGTAGACAAAAAAAGGAGTGCCACATGCACCACTGAAAAGTGGAGCTGGACTGCCCAGAGCTGTGCTGCAGCTGCCAGCCAGGCTCTGCACAGCAGTATCGCCACTGCTGCAGCCCGGTAGGTCCCCAGGACCCCGGGTAATGCAGCTGGGGGCAGCCCAGTGCTGGCTCCAGCATCCCCTACCACCCCCAGGGTAACCTGCTGCATGCTAGAGGGCACGTGGCATGGTTGTTTCCTGGGGAAAACTAGCAGTGGCGCAAGGCATGCTGCCACTAGCTGTCCCCGGGGAACCAAACATCCACACCATGTGTGCGTGTGGCTGTACTGTGCAAGGGCCACTATTAGGTACACAATCCAGAATATTAAAAAAAACAAAAAACAAGTTGTAACCACCACAAACCAGAGCAGACAGAGTCAAAAGAGACTTTGTTTTTTCAGAAGGATATTACAGTATGAAGAAAATAGAAAAAACAAGTTTTAGTAGAAGAAAGTGTCAAGTTAGAAGTAGACAAATGAGTTCAATGAGTCATTTCTAGAAGCCATGTCTGCTACAGAAAAATGGAAAAACAGGAAGAGTTAAAACCACATGTCTTCCTTTTATTAACTTTGGAGCCAAAATCATAGGAGCTAAAAAAATAAAAATAGCCTTAAGAAAACACAATGCTAACAACTCACAGTTAAATAGGGCATTCAGAAGATTTTGAAAACCAGAGGGAAATTATATGACATTTTTTAAAGCACCCATCACCAAGGTTACTGGGCATCATTAGAATATTAGGGACTTGGTACCTGTCACCTGTAAAAGGGAGAGCTATTCAAAACCTGCTGAGATTCTCCACTGTGTTTTAGTGTAGATGGACCCCTATTCCTCCTCCTTGTCTTTGAAAACCACCCCAAACCACCAAAATCTTTCCCGATTTTAAGCCTCCTATAGGAAGTCACCAAGAAGTGCTTTCCTTTAGGACTGCCCCAATGAAGACTAACAAAAAACTGCTTTCTTTGCCTCATAAAGCTGGTCAGACAATGATCCTAATTGTCAGTGAAAGCAAAGGGCTTTCCAGCCAAAAATTCCTAAGAATGCCCTATTGCCTGCACTAACCGGTATATCCTGTGGACAGAGAACAAGAGCATTGTGGACAATTGTAAGGCCACAGGAAACAAAAATCAGCGAGATACACTGGACAATTAACACTATTTTACACATGCCTCCAAAATCACACTGGAAACATCGAAGTGCTGTTCACAACAGTGGCTGGCTCCAGAGGCAAGTAAAAAGTGTTCCAGCTGAAGCTAAAACAATTTTTTTTTGTGGCAGCTTTGGAAATAGTTTCATAAGAACTAAAAAGGAATTATAAAGATTGAATTAAGCATGTACCAGGACATTTTAGGACTTTATTTTGAAGTTATTCTACCAAAAAAAAAAAAGAAGCAAACTTTGACAAGTCAGTGAATGAACAGAGCATGTGATAGAGGAACTTGGTTTAAATTGTCTATATAAGTTTTGAATTGAGAAATCACTAACATGAACTGCTTTCCTTTGTTTCATCACTGTAGGAAAAAAAATACTTCTCCCCACTCCTGTCCCCCCACCATACACATTCATGATAACCTTACCTGGATCTTTTCGCCCTGGTTTTTCAAACCGCCTGTCTCCCCTGGAAAGGCAGAATATAAGTTTCAAATACAGCTTTTGAAGCATTCCATTTATATTAAATGCAACTCTCAAGTTCTCTCACTAGAGCTTAGGGGTACTTAGATCTTTAAGCATTTTTCAAAGAACTCGGATTTGTATCCTAAGGCACCTAAACACACTTGGAAATCTAGAGCTAAATACTGAAAAGGCACAAATGGCTAAAACTGACAGAAATGCCATATAAACACTAGTAATATAAACTTTCACCCCATTGTAAAATTCACTTCCACCATAACTGACAATGCTTCAGGATTTCTAAAAAGATTCAACTGGTATGGATTTTCAAAGAACTTTTCTTAAATGTTCTTGTAAAGAAAGAATTCAGGAATGGAACTAGAGAAGGCATGTCAGCAAAATTTTTAAATCTAGGCTTTTCTGTTACCTTTCCTCCCAACTCTGCGATCTGTGCATTTCCCTGCCCCCTCCTCGCCCAAATCCACCCTCTACTTCATCAAAACTTCTTTGGTAGAAACCACCTTCTCCTCGGCCTCTGCCTGAAAAGACAAAAAACAAGAGTTTATAAAAAGAAATTGAGAAAGTCAGATGGATTTCCCATTTCCAACACCCATGTGGACCTCACTGTATAACCTTAACGTTACTAAGATTCTTTGAAACCTGCAAATGTGCGACTCTCCTTCTGCCTCACCAGAATAGCAGCTGCATTTAAAAACATTCACTTAATATTTACAAGCTAGGAAGTCCAACACAGTAAGTCTACATTTGAAGGCATTTCATACAAGCTTGCTATTCTGATTATATAGAAACAAGTGCTGCCCTCCAACATAATGTTAAAACTGCTCATGGGGATTAAAAAAAAAATTAACAGGTTACCAAACTGGCAAGCCTGACACAAAGAACAACATGAAGAGTACTCCCAAGAGTGTGGAAAACATCAACTATTATAGTCCAACACACAACACAATGCACAGGAGAGCTACAAAGAACCTGGGCAAGAGAAGAGGAAGAGCAGAGACTGAACAGAAGAAACTTTTTAAATTTAATCCCATCTTCCTGTTCTAAAAAACAACTGACAACTCTTAGGTACCTCTCAGAGAAAACAGGACAGCAGGGATGTTCACTGTTTATGGGCCTGGCTGCTACAAAGATCTGGAAGCCTGGCAACCCAGTTCCTATGGTCATGAGGTATATCTCCTCCTCCTCTCTCTTGTAGGTATAGAGACCAAGTCCCCCTTTTACTTTTACACACACACGCGCTTATTTTAGCCAAAGAAAGTGTCCAGTTTCTCTAACACTACAGAGATGTCCTGTGTTAGAAGGAACACGGTAGGTGCTCCTTTCTGCAGCCAGAGCTGGTAAGAAAAACCTGAGAGGCAGCGTAGGGTGCATCACTTGTACCTTTGTCCCAGCAGTCACAAGGGCACAAAGGGCAGAGTATGGGCACTGCTATTCAATATCTGATTTTTTTCTGCATGAAGCGTATATGCACCTAGAGTGGAATTTGAGTGGACTAGCATTCGAAGACCCAAGGTTATGTCAAAGTAATTTCCACAGAGCTCCAGGAAAATTTAAAAAGCCAGTTGAAATGGAAAACTAAAATACATAAATACAATAAGACAATGAACAGATCAACTAGACTAGACTAGAGCATGCATACTGTAATACTGCCACTACTGATAATGAAGGACACCAGTCTTATATTACACTGCAAAAAGGCCAATTTAAAAACCATGAAGCTTATATCATCACTCATTTAAAAAAAACAAAAACAAAAACACACAGGAAACACAGATCTAGACTAAAAAAAAAAAAAAAGATGCCATTTTAAAATAAATGAATTAATATGTTTTAATAAACCTGATTTTAAAGAGATGCTATACCTAACATAAACAGGGAAAAGTTGCATTGGTTTTCTTTGGTCAATCCAGGTCAGTTCTCTTGTGGCTAAAGTGGCCTAATCCCTTTCTTATGAAATTGCTTTTAAATTAAAATTTGGAGCACAAACTGACTATCTTGATGCAGATGCAGAATAACAAAAACACCAAACATGAAACTAGTCTGCTATTTCAATGGCAAGGCTGAGCAGAGTTCAGAAAAGGGATGCAGGCTAGTCCACAACCAAATCAAGGCCACAGATCAGTCCTGTGTACTGCATACAACACACACCAGCTTTGGCTCAGCACACCATTTCCAGTGCACACCAGGCCAGCTTGGCATGCCACATGCAGCATGTCTGCGCAGGGCCAGCACACGCTGCACGTGGGTCCGGTCAGAAACCCATAGGCTAAACAACAGAGCTTCATGGGCTGGATCTGGTCCACAGGCTGCATCTTTGACACCCCCCCGCTCTAATACAAAGATAGAAAAAGGTGTAAAACACATGACCTTCAAAACATAGCAACTGGAGAAAATTACTATTTATCAACATTCTAGTAGCACCTAGAAGCTTCACAAAGATCAGAACCTGTTTTGCTGATTTCTATACATTCATATAGCTCTTTGCAGCAGAGATTCCAGCTCTCTAAACAGACTAAACTGGAATATTATCACCTTTTGGAAGAACAGAGGTGCAGAGATGTTAAGTTATACCAGTGATTCCCAACCAGGGTGCGGTGAGATCCTTTGAAGAGTGTCATTGGTATGAGGAGCTAAGTGAGGTGAGAAGCGCAGGCTCAGGCTTGCCCCTGCCTGGCCATTCCTCCACCCTCAATGCTGGCCCCTCTGCAAGGTGGTTAAACTCAATAGATTCATTTTTGAAACAGGATGCCACTCAATTCACTAAAGTTACGGAGGAGTACTTGAGTCTAAAAGAGGTTGAGATCCACTCTGTTTATACTGTAATCTTTGGCTTGGTATCTGTGGCACAACGGAAAACTAAACCAAAAGTCTAACAAAACAGGGACCTAGCTCAACTATCCATATTAAGCAGGAAATAACAACATGCATGCAGCTCTAGCTGTAATACCACATAAATATAGAGCATGCAGATTTCTTGTAATCGGGTTGTTATGAGGGTTTGGAAATAGTGACTGCCATAATAGTAGGTTCTATCTGGAAGTAGCATGGTTGCAATTTATTCTCTTGACCCGAAAATATATGAAATAGAATTTCAGGCCATGATTTGGTCCGGATGCTTCTGAAACAGTAATGCAGAGAGATTACATGGGGGAAAAAAAGGAAGACACCTTAAACAGACAGTATAATTCTATTAGTATTAGTTATGGCTTTTGTTACCTGAACAGGAAAAACAGCTACAAAACAGGAGTTTAAAGTATGTAGTTCAAACTGAGACTACTTAAAGCTTTTCTCATCTGAGGCCCTCATTCATGAACGTTAAACATTCCAGTCCTCAAGCACAAAGCACAGGGCTTAGCTGCACTCCACAGGGAGCTACTCAGAAAACAAATCAATCAGAAAGAAAGGTCAAGTTCAAGTACCTGGATTCTTTGTGCAGAACAACTTTAAAACGGAGAAATGTTGTTCACATCAATACCATACAAACTGTATAGCATGATCTTAATGATGAACCATTTCATAGTCAACATTATTTTGCGATTAAAATGTTTTGAGTTGAATGCTAATCTTATAGTTTAATTATACTTCAGAATGTGGTTGTATCCAAATGTTTACTGAAATCTCCAAAAGGAGCTTTTACAGTAAGTGCTGCAAACCAACTGTGCATATTTAGATAGTGTTAGAAAACATGCAAGTAAATAGTGGCATACTTCACTATTAACATAACTAATTATTAAATATATGTCTTTTTAAGAAAAGATTATTTCTCCCACACATTTAATTTCTCCCTATTAAATCTGGCAAAGTTAGCCAGTCATAGTAAAGTTCATTTTTTTTTTTTTTTAATATGAAAGTTTCTTGGTAGAACATATTAAATAGATTTATTCTCTGCCAAACGCCTCAGAATGAAGGTCTTGACTAAATGTTCTTTTAAAGAACTATTAAACGATTTTAAATTCTGCATGCTCAAGAACTATGATGTTTTAATTTAAGGTTTTACACATCAATTTTTATTCTCCTTCCATAATCTTCCCCATTTTTACACTACCAGTTTTACTACTGGTACCAGGTCCATATATCTACCACAAAGTAAACCTCAGTCCATTCTGAGCTGTCCATCAGGACACATTTGCTGAAGGGCTGACTGTGGTTGCAAATTCCACTCTCCTTTATACATGTGTAACTTCAAGGCAGTTAGCTTGCACAAGTGTATCCAAGGGCAGGTTTTCATCAGCAGAAACTTTTTCATGTCTTGTACAGCAAGACAAAAAGAACATAGCTTGACCTTCACAACACAGGTGAGCTTGCAAGGATATCAGCTGGAAAACATTTTTACTCAAAAGCTGAGAAATGTCATATGGAGTCATTTAGTAACAAATCACTCTTTTCTTAGCTGTAGCATTTAGTTGGATACATTTTTTTTTTCAAATGGGTCACATTTTCCAAGCAGGAGATAACCAGGGATCCTGGCTTTCTTGGTCTAAAAATCCCAAATTCTCCGATTAAAACCCCCCACATCCACATTTTCCATGATTAAAATGAAATGCCTTTCTCTCTCTCTTTATATAGCTATTAGTTGAACACAATGTTTTGATATATTTACAGTTTTAAAGCAAACTGGAAGCCTATCAGAGCTGGTCTGACCCAGCTGCAGCCATGTGCCCCTCTGTGAGCACAGAAATCTGGGGGGAGGCAAATGCCCCCCCACCCGCCCATGTCACCTGTGCCACCCTGCTCCCTCTATGCCCCCCCTGCACCCGTCACATCACCTGTGTGTGTGGGGGGGGGGCTGCTTTGCATATGCACATATGGCCCTAGCATCCCGCTTCCCCCAGCCCCAAGCCCTAAAACTCTGCCAGCCTGTAAGGGGAAACATGCTATTTCCTGCACTTTTCTCCTTGGAAGGAGAAAATCCCTGCAAATAATACTTCTTCAACTACAAAAACCACTATTGATCTGTTACTAAAAACTAGAATGCTGTTCCTGAAACAGCATCAGCCTATTTCTTACCTATCTGCAAAACTAGATGACATTTAGAATTTAAAAGCTAAAGACTAATACTTATAAAAATTCTAATATTATAAAAGCCTTTGTCTGTCTGTCTGTAATGCTTTATTCACACACTGCTTATCTGACTGAAACAACCAATCAGAGTCCTCTGACAGCGTTTGGCCAGGAGATGGAGTGGTGGAGCGCCACCATGATGGCAGGGACACAAGGGGCAGAGGGACAGGGGGCCTTTTTCCCCACTTCCTTTGACTGAATGAAAAGCAAGGGTGGGGCCAGACATGGGGGGGGGAGGGGGGGGGCACGACACAGTCGCTGGGCCCTGACAAAAGCCAGCAGGGAGGGAAGTGCAGGGTGGCAGGGCACAGTGGCTGTGCCCCACTGCTGCCACACCCCCACAACATCCCTGAAGGGGGGGCAGCAGGGGGGAGGAAACAGGCCTGGCCCCAAAGCAGCAAGGGTAAGGGTGGGGGGAGCAGGCACCTCCCCTCCTCCATCATTCTTGATGGGCAATTGGCTAGTGTAATCTATAAGGAACAAGAAGCAACCAAGATGATAGACTATTAAAATGTTACAGTTATGAAAAAAATGTGTTAGAAGTAAAACAGGATAGAAAAGGTAAGGGTGGGAAGAAAACTCAGATACAGCTTTGTAGGAGATAAGGGCAATTAAAGAGCCAAGAACATGACATGTAAAGATTAAGGAATATTAGAAGGAAAAGCAGGTTACCCAAATGAGGATAAACTTGATTAAAACAACAAAAAAGAAATGGGTTGGGTAATAGAACTGAAGTGTTAGTAGTGTACATTTCCCTAAGGTGGGGGGAGGGAGAAGGTAATGGCAATCCTAACTTCTATACCTAGAGATACCAATGAATCAAAGGTTAAGAAAACAACAACAACAAACTTTTACAAGACAAAACTGATTGCAATAAAATAAAACTGCTGAATTACTGGATTAAAGGCATACTTTTACCTCTTATATTTACAGTGGGTATTTACATAAATACTGCCAGTAATTTTAGGGGTGCTTCTTGAAGAAAAGTATTTAAAAAAATACTACTCATTGCAAGTCTGGGCAACAGAATCAGTAAGTATTACCATGATAAAAAGGAAAGAAACAGAAGTTGAAATTAATAAACCACAAGAAACGTAAAGAAACAGAAGGCGAGTCTACACGTTCATTAATACGCAGTAGTTACTGCACATTTAGTTTATTATTTCCTGAATGAAGTACTATATAATTCCTTACTGAAGTACTAATAAATGTGCAGTAACTATAGTTACTGACCAGTAGTGCCAGCACATGGTTTTTCTGTGACTGTTACTGTGCAGTATCTTATTAGCACGGTTTTTGACTGGCACATTACTGTGCAGTGTTACTAGGATACCATGCAGTAAGCATCTCGTGTAGACGCACACAGAGAAGCATAAATAGAAGTGGTCAAAAAATACTGAAATTCAAACTGGAAAAAATGCAGGCTCAAGTCCAAATATGCGAATGCTTCTCAAATAGTAAGTGCTGCATCTAGTGTAAACGTTGAGCCCATTCTGGAGAAAGTAGTCAATAAATATGTTCACCAGGACAGAGAAACCTGGAGAGCAGCAATACTACACGCGCGCACACACAAGCCATACAGCAAATCAGATGAATTTTCAATGTAGTAAAAGTCCCACATCAAAGAACAGGGAGGTACAAGCCTCTCTTTCTTCACTTGTAGAACTGTACCTGAAATTTTCAAAATAGTCCTAGTCATCTGTTGCAAAGAGATACTGATAAATTAGAATGGGAAAAATATTAAGGAGGAAAGAGTGCAGACTGTAGTGGACCTGAAGTTGTTTGATAAGTATAGCATTTCCTTGAATCCACTTGACCCGAGTTTAGGTAAGAGAAGCAGCCAAAGAAATAAGCCAGCAAGAGAATGTCATAAGCAAGCAGAACTTAAGAGATGCAAGAAAGAGAGGTCAAAAGAAATCAGCTAAACATCATTTAAGAGTTTATTCAGTAGTTTTATACCTATTAGACCTGGTTTAGGACAAGACATAATTTAAATAAGGGATGAAAATAGGCATATGAATATTATTTAGGATATAATTTATTAAGGACATTTCCACTTTTGCTAGCCTTATTTAGTAAGTTTTTACAATGGGGCCAGGTAAAGGAGTATAAAAATACCCATCCAGCATCAGAATTTCTCTTTTCAGCCTTGAACAATTATTCTTGTTGAACTGCCCATTTACAGGGGATCCTAAATTAGTACTTCTTAAAAAACTTCGATTTTGAAACTTAGGTAAGAGGGCCTTTTCCTTAATGGGCTGGCCACCTGTTAGAGAATTTTGAAGACTTTAGGATTTAGAGAATTAAGATTAATTTATTTCAAATGTTAGTAAGACTTATTTCTTTACATGAATGAACGTTTTATTATTTATCATTTGCCTGATATGCTTTACCTGTACCATTTATTCATTTACATAATATCTACATTTCATTATTAAATATACTATTAACATTTATTTAAATTAATTTTCTTGTGTACTTAGTTTGTGTGGGATTCACTCCTCAAATAGTCCTTGGTAGAGGGGAACCAATATATTGGTGCCATATTGGATCAGCACTGATAAAAGGAAAATTAACATTATTGGCTATAGGTTGTTTGGGGCTGGTGCAGCCAATAACGTAACAATAAATAAAATATGTCTTTTGGCTGGGGCCCCAAGACACCATGTGCTTGCAAGCAGTCACATGGCCAGGCAGTGTGGAACGCAGCACCCTGCAGATATGTCTGTAGAGGGGAAGGGGTGTGGAGGAAGTGGGGGGGAGAGGGTGTGTGTGTGTGCAAATCAAAGCTCCCCACAGTGAGGGTGGGAGTGCAGGGGCTGGAGCTGGGGGTGCTGCCCAGCCAGAGTGGTGAATGGGACCCCAGGGCTGGGGCAGGATGAAGCTGTGGATGGCTTGTCCAGGGGGGTAGGGAAAGGGTGGCTCCCCGCTGCTGCGTGTACCCCCTGGTGTGGAATGGGGGACATATCCCACCCAGATTTGTGTGTGGGCAAAGGCAGAGGTGGGCTGCTCATTGTGGGCTTGATGCTTTGTGCCGTGTTACCTTACCCCTGGCAACTGTGTGCCAGCCACGGGTCCCCTGACTATCCGGTTCCAGTTCTTGCAGCAAGTTGTGCCTCCCGTCACCGGGTGTACAGGGGACATGGCATGGCTAGCGCATGGCTCCTAGGACAAAGATAGCATAGAAAGCCCCAAGCCTGCAGCAGGCAGCCTACCTCCACCCTCATCCTACTCGGCTTCTGAAAGCATCCCCACACTTAAAAATGGTGATGGTGGTACTTGAACTAAAAAAGCTCATTTGATGAGCTTTAGTTCCCCCACCCCACCCTTGGCATTCCATTTACCACCCTGGCTGGGCAGCGCCCCCAGTTCCAGCTCCAGCCCGTGCCCCAGTCCCTCCCTTACTGTGGGGGCTTCAATCTGCACCCCCTTCCCCTCAACAGACTTACCTGCAGGGAGCTACTCCCAACACCACCTGGCTGTGCTCCTGTAAATTGGCTATCGGATCAGTATTGGCCAATATGCCTGGTGAATAATAGGCCAAGAAAATCTCTATTGGTGCACCTCTAGGTTCTTGGTTCCCCAAATACTTCTGCAGGTCAATAGGAGAACCTGACAGCCAGAAAGAAACCTAAATGCATACATATCAACTAAGTAGTGAGTAAGGAGGGGCAAAGGAAGGCAGTATACTAATATGTGATTTTCTATGATTCTATGTGAAAGGAGTAAATGAAGGAAGGAGTGGATCTGGGGAGTTAACAGAAAATTATAATTAGAGGGACCATTAAAGTTAAATGAGGAAGAACTCCTGGTAGACATGAATAACTTGGAGGATTGCTTTTCAAGGAAGTTAATGGGTCTCCCTTCAGCTGAATGGGGGTGTGTGTGAAAGAGGCCTATCCTCCTTCCTCCTCAGCTACAGCAGTAGACTCCAGCAAAGAACACACTGTCTCCTTGGGAGCAGAGGCTGGGGTACAAAGCACCACAGACTGCTGGAGGACTGTGTTGCGACTTCTCCCAGAAGAGAATGTGCACGAACATTCACTCTCCCAAGAGAAACTCTCCAAGCACTGATTTAACCCTGGTGGTAATTTTTCACCTAGAACAGCTATTTTTGCTATGGGAAAAAAATCCTCAACATCTATAACATCATGGTTTCTACCAGGAGAGCAGCAACTTGCCCAGGAGAAACAATGTCAAATTTTAAATAAGTCTGTACAGAACACTAGTCAAAAGGGTCACCCAGCACTTGAGGGTATAGAGAACATGACTAAAGAGATATTTCTAAACTCCAGCTTTTAGAATATTACCTTTGGAAAAACAGCATCAGAATTTAAAAGTGAATGGTTTTTATCTAGAATGTGTTTAGAGTAGCTGATATCGAAAGATACTGTCAACATAAAATCTGGTAATTTTCAACAGCAGGTTCAAGTAATTCAGGATCTACACCTTAACAAACCTAACAGTAATGTCTGAGTACATTTCTTTGTTTTCAATAAATACTGAAGCATAAACAAGTACAAAAAACAATGAATACTGAGATCTAGTGAATGGCCAGAGACAAAACTATGCACCTTTACTAGTCTCTTTTAGTTACCAGATGCCACTCAGAAAAGCAGATAAAAAGGACACCAGCCCTTTCAACATTTATATTTTACATTCATTAACTGATGATTCTCCTATCTCCAGCTCTGCATCTTTTCTAATACCATCTCATATGCCTGTATAGTCTTCCTAGCTCTTTGAGCCAAGTAACTTCATACCCCTACTTGAAAACTTCCTTTTACCTTGCTTTCCATCACTGGCCTATAATCAAAATTGAGATTTAACAAAAAACGCACACAGAGGAGGAACCAGGTATGTACGTAACAAGCATTTTTAGTGATGTGGTAATGTGGCAATCCTTTTTCTCTCACACTAGCTTCAGCTCTTTGTCAAAACCTCCCATGTTAACATTTGTAAGAGGAAATACTGCCTGCTACAGTGATTTATCAATTTTATCTAGCTGTACAGTGACAGCTCCTTTATTCATGTTATCTAATGAAAAGTTGGCAATCTCTCACAAAAACCAGTTCTCCCCCTCTATTGTATTATTACCACTTAGAAAACAGCTCACCTCGACCTCTAGAGGAACTTCGACCTCGAGGAGCCCCTACCACCGTTCCTCCTCCGCGTCCCGTCAATCGCAGGACAGCAGCACTGTTTACAGACATGGAGAAATTTCTCTGCCAAGAAGAGGAGATAAGCCAAGGTGAGTTTTTTGTTTTTTTTTTAAAGCAATCTTTTTTCAACATTTTAGCAGACAAAGCAAACTAACATGATTTTCTGCTATATACATACTACATTCTCTGCAAATGAGCCTGACCTCAAAAGACAAATAAAATCAAAAGACATGGGAAAAAGCTGCTTAAAACATATGGACAACCTACTGAGGGGTCCCATTAAACCTTTTTTCAGCATCGCTGCTCCCTCCCCTATACTTATTGTTCTCCTGTTGTTGCTTTTTTCCATGCAAAGTGAAGATGACAAACTTTTGCCTTTAACTGTCATCCTCCTGGAAGCAGAAATGCATGCCTACATATAGGTCTTTGCAGAGCAGGCATGCACCAACCTGCAGCACAGTGCCAAGGGCAGCCCATGTATGACACACAGATCTGTAAGGGGACAGGAAGCACAGCAGCAGACAGGAAGGAAGCAGAAAGCAAAGCAGCAAGTTGGGTATGGAGCAGAAAACAGAGCAGAAATCTGGCAGGGAACACAGAGCTGGGAGCAAAAATAGAGCAACAGATCATGCCAGTTAGGGGATCAGAGTAGCACACCAGCCACAAAGGTTGGCCCTCACAAAGATAGTGGTATCTGATAAAGTAACTGAGGGAGTGGGAAAGGAAGCAACAAACCAATGATTCTTAACCAGGGTACCATGGCTCCCTGGGGTACCTTAAGATGCTTTCATGGGTGCTGTGGGGTGCCACAGAATAGTAGCAGCACCATTAGGCTTACAAATATGATTCACAAGATAAACCTAGAGATTTCAACAGAAAACTATAGTTATGGTCCTTCCAAACTTCTTGGCAACAGAAAAACTGCTCTATTATTTTTCTGTAGGCAAAAACAAAGTGAAAACTAACAACCGGCATTTGCCAAGAGGTACCTCAAGTCTTTCCAGGGATGAGTCAAGTCAAAAAAGACTGAGAACTACTGCAATAGACAAACTGAGACAAACTCATGGCAGTAAAGGACATTCTACAATGGGATGTATGATTTAAATATATATTCCAAGCAAAAGAGCAATTTACCTGCAATTCTTAATTTCAGAAGGCAATGATACATTAGCTTGAATTTCTAACACTGCAACTTCAAGAGCTTTAAATCCATTTAGCCATATTACAAGTGACTAACATGAGTCTACTAAATACTGCTTCTAATATGTTCATTTTTAAACCAAAACTATGCTCTCTTTCAACAAAATTAAAATGACGGTTAAAAGAGGACTTCATTAAAAACATTATCTAACATTAAACTGCAGCCAAAAGCAGCATGGCAAAAGAACAGGCTAGCTGACGAAAGAACAGGTTAGGGACTATTTAGAAAACTGGACATATACAAGTCCATGGGGCCAGATGGGATGCACCTGAGGGTGTTGAGAAAGTTGGCTAATGAGACTGCAGAGCCATTGGCCATCATCTTTGAGAACTCAAGGCGATCAGGAGAAGTCCTGGATGATAGGAAAAAGAGCAAACATAATGCCCATATTTAAGAAAGGGAAAAAAAGAGGATCCAGGAAACTACAGACCAGTCGGTTTCACCTCAGTCCCTGAAGAAATCATGGAGCAGATGCTCAAGGAATCCATCTCGAAGTACTTGGAGAAGGTGATTAATAACAGCCAACATGGATTTACCAAGGGCTTGTCATGCCTGACCAACCTGATTGCCTTCTATGATTAGGTGACTGGCTCTGTGGACGCAGGTAGAACAGCAGATGAGATACACCTTGACTTTAGCAAGGCTTTTAATATGGTCTCCCACAACATTCTCGCAGGCAAGGCTAAGGAAGTACAAAGGGCTGGATGAATGGACTGTAAGGGGGATAGAAAACTGATTATCTACCACTCAGAGGGTAGTAATCAGTTTTCTATCCCCCTTACAGTCCATTCATCCAGCCCTTTGTACTTCCTTAGCCTTGCCTGTGAGAATGTTGTGGGAGACCATATCAAAAGCCTTGCTAAAGTCAAGGTGTATCTCACCCCACTATACAGAAAGGATGTGGAGAAATTGGACAGAATCCAGCAGAGGGCAACAAAAATGGTGAGGGGGCTGAGGGACATGATTTATGAGGAAAGCCTGAGGGAACTGGGCTTATTTAGTCCAAGGAAGAGACTAAGGGGATTGAATAGCCACCTTCAACTACCTGAAGGGAGGTTTGAAAGAGGATGGAGGCTAGACTGTTCTCAGTGGTGGCAGATGACAAAACAAGCAATTGTCTCAAGGTGCAGCATGGGAAGTTTAGGTTAGATATTAGGAAGAATTTTCTCACTAGGAGGGTAGTAAAATACTGGAACAGATTACCCAGAGAGGTTGTGGAAATCTCCATGCTTGGAGGTTTCTAAGACCCAGATAGACAAAGCCTTGGCTGGGATGATTTAGTTGGGGATGGTCGTGTTTTGAGCAGGGGGTTGGATTAGATGATCTCCTGAGGTCCCTTCTAACCCTATTTTTCTATGATTTTATGTGCTCCGTGACAGAAACCAACTATGAAGCTAATTAAATGCAGCCAACACTGAGCATCCCTATAAAGTACACGGCCCATACTGGGCAAACAGACTGATGGGTGTGGGTGTGCACACAAACATGAAAAATCTTATCATCACCCAACCTCCAGAATATTAACTGAATGTTAACTGATATACTGCCATCTTCCAGAGTCTGCAAACAGATTGCTATGGCATCTTTGCAGCTGTTCATTCATTGTTAATTTATGACCGAGCAAAAATTAACCAGGGATTCACAACCTTAGTCAATTTCCTTTTATTACTACCTGGTATTGTTTCAAGCAGCACTATAGGAGGCTACATACTTCATAATAGATAATTTCCCCAAACAAAGAGTCCATGTGATAAAAGGCAGGAAGTTTCAGATAAGGCTAATGACAAAGGGCAAAATGGTCATACACAATGGCATGGCTGTCAATATTCACACACAAGAGCAAGCAATAGTTTTAAAGAAGAGATTTTTCTTCTAAAAAAAAGCTTATTCAGGTAGGTTTGGCAAGATTAAGAACCCAACTCCAAGGATCAGGCCCCTTGCAGCTCCTTTGCCACCCACCCTTGGCAGACCAACATCTTACAAATCAAGGCTGCAGGTGTTTTTGACACTGCCCAAAACACTGCCGACCACTGGTTTAGACAGTACAGCTCTCTGACATGACTGGGAAATTCATGCGCATTAGGATGAGTAAAAAAGGTAAGTAAGTATGCTCAATGCAAATTATCTCATAGGACATGCATTCAAATTGTGGTAACCATAGATTAAAAGGATGTAGAAGTCCATTCTAAATACATAGTATCCTCTTCTACTACCAAAGGAGAACTTCAAAAGTGGGAGGGGAAGGAGGGAAGGGGGATTTGGTTTGTGATCCTCTGGGATTTCACAATGTACAGATATGCACTGTGATCACGAGATCTCATATGCTGCATACCTTCCTACGTGATTAAAGTATAAAGGATATTGGTACACTACATAAATAATTTTGAATCAATTCTACTAACCTTGACTATGCAGCCATGAATCAGATGCTAAAGGTTTTTTTTTTTTCCCAGAATAAGCTCAAACATGATCACATACCACCATTGTCTCATTCAGTGCATCAGATAGATAGTAACCACTGAGTGGACAGTTACTAAATATCACTTTTTATCTCTCCAAGACATCAGTATTTTACAAACATTAATGAACCAATGTTCATACCACCTAATTCCTCTTGGGGTGTTGTAAAATGGATTGATAACAGAAGGAACTGAGACAAAAAATTAAAATAAAATTGTCAAGTGCCAACCAATTTTGGGTGCCCAAATGCTCAAAGCCAGATTTTCTAATATACTTCGCTTTTTATTTTCATAGATTCATAGATGTTAGGGTCGGAAGGGACCTCAATAGATCATTGAGTCCGACCCCCTGCATAAGCAGGAAAGAGTGCTGGGTCTAAATGACCCCAGCTAGATTCTCATCTAACCTCCTCTTGAAGACCCCCAGGGTAGGGGAGAGCACCGCCTCCCTTGGGAGCCCGTTCCAGACCTTGGCCATTCGAACTGTGAAGAAGTTCTTCCTAATGTCCAATCTAAATCTGCTCTCTGCTAGCTTGTGGCCATTGTTTCTTGTAACCCCCGGGGGCGCCTTGGTGAATAAATACTCACCAATTCCCTTCTGTGCCCCCGTGATGAACTTATAGGCAGCCACAAGGTCTCCTCTCAACCTTCTCTTGCGGAGGCTGAAAAGGTCCAGTTTCTCTAGTCTCTCCTCGTAGGGCTTGGTCTGCAGGCCCTTAACCATACGAGTGGCCCTTCGAGTTTTATCGAAGGCAATTTTATTCTATGTATTTAGAGCACAGCTCCCACTGACTTCAGGTGAAGTTAATATTCAGCATTTCTGCAATTCAGACCCTTGGTACCCTGATTGGGGGCAAAAAGCTAGGACTACACAGTTATTATCCTCTTGTAAAAAAATGTGGGTTAAGTGACAAGCCCCACATTGTATCAGAACTATCAGCAAAGGACAGAACCATGTTTCCCAAGATGACATTTACCAGCCTAGCCACAAGATAATTCTCATTCTTCCTATAGCCCCTTGCCTCTTTCATGATGCATCTTTCAAATCCTGCAATAAATGAGCCATGGATCTCACAGGAATTAGCCTAATAATTTCATTAGGCAACTGATATACTAACTGAACATTGTTTTTTCTATATAAAAACATACTATGTAACCATGAAATTAAGGCATTCCTTAATTCTGACACGTTCTAAGATGAAAAGTGAACACTTGTCTTTGCAACCTGAATATTCTAACACCTTATTTTCTTATTTTACTTAAATACTAACAAGAAAGCAGAAATTCCATCCTGTGGAAGCATACTGACCGTTATATAGGTCACAAACTTATACCAGTGAAAGAGCACTATGAGTAAAGCTAACAGAGTAGCTGGTAACAGTAAGGTGTTATGCTTTATGCAGGCCACACATTAAGGGAGACAGAGACTGCCAGCAAGTTACACAGCTTACACATTTGGACTCAAGAATCCTGTGCTCTTTTCTTGACTCTGCAGATAAGCATTCAGTGGCAATGTGGTCAATCCTGGTCCCTCTTTGCCCAGCATGTTTCCTTGCATGTTGCTCCCACAAACTCTAAGTTTTGTTCCTGTCTCTGTGGCCCCAGGCTTCCAAACACATACATATATACTATGCTCCACCTCATATCTTGATTCTTCTATGCTAGCTGGGCACCAGCAGAGGGAGAATTGAAAGAATAGGAAAAGTTCCTCTGTACTCTCAGTTCTGTTGCCCTGTAATACAGCAACCCCTAGCAGCTCAAAGAAGCAATTTCAGGGGAAATCTTGCTCCATTAAAACACTATAAAGGTAACAAGTCTTTACAAAGCATATACCTTAAAAGCCTCTTTTTATGCAATGAAATCTGAACATATTTGCACAAGGACAGCAAAAGACATCTCCAACTTTAAGAAGATCCTCGTCTCTGAAGAATGGATGCGTTAGACCCTCTCTATGAGGATGTTAAATTTTTAACAATGAGGTTAGACAGCAATAAGCTTTTTCCATTCTTGAAAAGAAATAACACTGTGTAATAAAAGATAAATTATTTGGTGTTCTGACTCTGCAAGACAACTCTGCAACCCTCACTGACACTTGCACTCTTACTTCACAGATCATATATTTTGCAGATGGAAAAATTATATACAGACAAATTACGAGTCACAAATCATTTCTTCAACCATTTCTCTATGTTCACTATTTAAACTGAAATCACTTTGGAATACAAGTAATCTTTCTGTATTTGTAACCTCCACTGATATAATGGAGCTGAAATCTTGGTTGGAGGCTTTGGTGTTACTGTATGATCATGATTAAGGCAAAAGGCAGCAATAAGTAAAACTAAGTCAAACAAGTATTTTTCATTTTCTCCTCAAATAAATACTTAAGCATTGGTAATGCACAGTGATATAATACATGAAAGAGGTAGGACTCCTCCTCCAAAACATCAAATTAAACAGGTCTGTACAGAACCCTTTACTTGCTTTACACAATCATTTTAGTTCATCTCTGAGTCTGATTTAAATACACCCCAGCAAATTATGTACAGAAAAATTCTAAATTGTGTGCAGAAAAGAAAAAAAAAAATCAAATACCCACATTTTATCACTAAATCTTTAGCGCTTTACCATTCTATGAACAAAAAATAAAAATGTGACCCAGGAAGTATGATTTTTAAAACAAAATAAAAACCATTAGGACTTGTTATACTGAGATTAGGTTTTCTAATTTTCAGCAAAATTACTCTTTTCTCTTCTTCAGTAAAATTAGATGCTCATTTCTTTTCAAAGTCCAAGCTGAAAGCAAAATCAATTAAACAAAGGAGTGCTAAGAGTCCTTGTGTACGTTAACACAATTATTGTACAGTTATATTGGGTTCTTCACACAATACAATACTTGTCAAAGTACCAACAAAATAAGTCAAATAAATCAATAAAGTAATAATAATAATAAAATAAAGCATCAATAATACTGAAACAAAAAAAGACTGAGTTAACAAATATATTTAAGTTCCAAGGTTGAATAAAGGAAGACCACTCTTTCAGTTTTTCTTCCAAAAGAGAACACCTGTGATTGGAAAGGACAAGCTTGTACAGTGAGTTGCTCCACTCTGCATCAGCTGTGTTTGTTACAGCATTTACGTAACAACCAAATCATATACTAAAAATCAAACATCTACTATACATATTTTAATTGTATTTCAAAAAATATTTTTGTCCTGATTTTTGTGCGTTTGCATATTGTATATAGAAGTGATTGCATAACAGATCAAAATAAAGTCTTACTCTTGTATATTGTGTGGGGTGGGAGTTTGTGGACAGGTATGTGTGTGTGTGGGGGGTTGTGGATAGGTACAGGCCCCCCCACCACACGTGTCTCCCCCCTCACCTCCCCTCATGCACTGCCCCCACCAGCAGCAGCAGCAACAGGCCCTTCGGGTGTTCACGGCTACAGCAGGCAGAGCCCCCTGGCAGTACGCTGCTCCATGGGGGGCCCAGGGGCTACACATGGCAGCACAGAGCTAGCCTGGCCCAGCCCACTGGTGCGCACCTTCAGGCCAGCACCGCAGGCAGGAGCAACACCATCAGGCTGGCTCCATGCCCCAACATGGGGCTTGCAGCACTCTAGCGGAGAGCTGCATGCAGAAGCATGGAGCCGGACCAATGGCACGCAGCTCCCACCTGCAAGGCTGCAAGTCCCATGTACTAGCACAGAGCCAATCCGGTTTGGTTTGAAGGCACGCACCAGCGGGCCAGCTAACCCAGCCCCATGCAGGCCCCAGGACTCAGCCAGAGCCAGGTGCTACTGGGGGCTCTGCCTGTCACAGCCGTGAGTGCCCTGAGGGGCCACTGCCTGCAGCTGCTGCCACTGGCAGTGGGGGCTGTGCATCATGGGGGAAGGGGTGCACACGGCTGGGGGACCACACCCACCCATAAACCCCACACCCAAACTCCACATCCTGCAGGCAGGAGCTTCCCTCCCCACTCACCAGCTACAGCCTGGGAAATTATGCAATATTATATGATTATGGGTGGTCATAATTTTTATGCACAAAATTATGCAGGCACATAATTGCATAATTCCCCAGGGTGCATTTAACAACCAATTCTGCCAGGAGTCAAGTTTGATTCATCATAAAGATGTCTGTGTCTCTGTGGCCTCTTATAGTCAAGTTCATCCATGACTTGATGCTTGTTTGAGACAGGAAGGACTATTCTGCTTGAGAGAGAAATGTGACAGATTGTGGCAACCTGGTTATCTGTGTTAATTTGGGAACTGTTTTGTGGAAATGTTTACGAAAATATTTGGGAAATTGTGTGGTAATTTGGAAACTTCTTCTGGAAACATGTGGAAATGAGAGTTTGTATGTGGAAAACTGGGACCTTATTTCTGGAATTGTGCGTGGAAATATAATGATGTTGTGTGGAAAACTGGTTATGGCGTTTATAGTATAAAGTTTATATTATACATACCATAACAATTTTTAAGTATAGCTGTTAAACACCATTAATTTTATTTGCACAGTCCTCAACAGCTCACCAAAACTCAGTAAAGGGCCCTCCAGCCCAAATAATTACCCAACCCTGGCACAGAGCATCCTTACTTTGAATTGGGTCTCCTAAAAAACAAAAACCAAACAAACCCCAAAAGAAACAAACAAACGAAAAGCTACAACTTCTTCTTAAATTTGCAGAACCCGCTTAGGAAGTAGGAGAGCTAAAACTCTTGCTCCCTTAATGGCTGAGCTGACTACATCTGACATTTTTATTTTGGATGCATCATATTGGCTACCAAATTGGAGGTAAAAATGGCACCCATCGCACCAAAGACATGACTAGGAAGAGACCATCACCAAACAGCTCATACTTGAGAGAAGAAACAAAGCAAGTATGCAACACAACTCACTTTCAACCAGGGAACCCCCACAGGGCTCTGGCACTAACCATATAGCTCTTATCTTTAATAGGCGAGCTATGCGTGAGGCCAGAGTATCAAACTCACAGGCTGGATCCAGCCCATGAAGCAGTTTGATCCAGCCCACGGATCACTGGACAGACCCTATGGCTGGCCCTGGCCCCATGTACTGCACGTAACGTGGGGGTTGGACCCTGTGCTGGGTATACTGCAGGTAGCAGAGGGGGGTCAGTCTGAGCCACCACATGCAGCCTGTGCCATGTGCAGCACCAGATCCAGCCCATGTGCTGCAGCCAGTGCATGCTCCACATCCACTCCAGGAGCTGTAAGCACAGCAAGCACCACAGCTGGCATATGCTGCACAGAGAACAGGCAGCCAGCACAGGGAGCATGCTCCATGCAGCATCCTGCTGGACCCAGAACCAGCATGCAAGGTTGATTGGCACGGTGTCATATGAAACACATATACCCAATCCAGCACCAGAAGCTGTGTTCAGGAAGCACCAGCATCTGGGGCCACAACAAGCAGGCTGCACCTGGTGCTGCACACAGCACCAGGAAAGTGGGATGCAGGCTGCATTTGGCACTTCAGACTGACCCCTTGGTGCTACTTGCAGCCACAGCCTCTCTACTGGGGTCTGTGTCAGTCCAGCCTGCAAAATGGCTCAGGGGCATTCGTTTGACACCCCTGCAGCAAGGAGCCTCTCATGAACAGTATCCCTGAAAACAAATTACTTAAGATGCTAAAGATTTTTAAATTGATCTGGATCCTCCAGATCTGTTTAGCAAACTTTTTGATAAACTGCTATGAAAGACTGCCCTAGATGGAAAAATTGGAATAAGATGTTATCAAGAAGTAGGAAAAGGAACAGCCTAATTTTTTGTTTTAGCAGGCAAATGAGCTGAGGCGGCAATAATATCAAGATGGGGAGCATTTTAGTAGTGAATGCTGTCAACAATAAGCTATGCTAGCATTCGAATCTTTGCATTTATTCTACTGATCTGAAAATTGTGCACTCAAAAGACTGGGTGCCAATTTCTGCAAGTTTCTGGTGATTTTGGATTTACCAAATCATCTGGAAGACGCTTGTTAATAACAGGTAAGCAGAATGCTGTACAAAGAACCCTTAATCCAGTCTAAAATTATAAGACGTTTCTCCACCACCACCTTATGTGTAGGGTGCACTCTAGTTGAAGTGCTCAGAATGTGCTTAAGAATTAGACCCCACAAAAGCATGGCTGGAGGTCACAGCTCAGTGATTAGAGTATTCACTCAAGATATACACAGACAGCTGAGGTTTAGTCCCAACCTCTATATGAAGCAATGTAAACCTGCATCTCCCACCTCCTGGGTGAATGCTACACTCATGCAGGGCATTCAGGGATGGGGCACAATTCCCCTCCTGAAACTATTCTACCTTGCATTGATTAACTAAATATTCTTTTGGCCAAAGACAGGGAGGGTAACAACAACTGGCTGGAATAATTGAAACCTTGGATTTTGTTCTCACCCAGGGCTCTTTCAGAATTTCACTGCTGAAGCCTCCAAGTATTGAATCTAAGCTTATAACAACTTTCTGTTTTGAGAGGTAAATATAACCTATTATCTGCTACCAATGTTGTAACTCTAGTCACAGACTGGTCATAGGTATACGAGTTCATCATAACAGCTCACTTTTTACATCTTTACAGATACAAACCTGTTCTTCTTCTGTAAATGGTACAAGTGCCAGTGGTGGCAGGGGCTCCTCCTGTAAAATAGGCAGAAACTCCTTATCCAGTAGATCTGAAGGTATCTGTAGGAAAGAAAAACAACCTGTTAAGAGCTATGCTACAAATGAAATAATGCATTCCAGTTAAACACATTCCAGGGATGCCATTATGCAAATTCTGATCTCCACAAATAAGTAAATGATTTTCACTTTTAAATATCTACCTTCCAATTTTTCTCTAAGTATCTGGGAAACTATCATTACCATATTCATAATCAAGCAAGAATGGTCATTTTACTGTAAACATTTAGTATTTAGATGTTTTGTCCATGTGGATTCAATGGCAGGTGTACTTATACCTCATTTGCACAATATCTGATATTGTTAACTGGCAGTGTTCACTGAAAACATAACTGGTGTCTGACATTTGACAAGGACTCAGTTTTGAGAAGGGATACTCCATAGTGCAGAACCTGAGAAAGGGAGGTTGGTTCTCTCTCCTTTCAGTCCAGGACGACTCCTATGCACTCTGCTATCCAAGTTGCAGTACAAGTGGGCTTTTCACAGTTTACTTCACAACTTTCAAGATAAAAGATTTGAAGATTTTCTTTTTGAGCTGATTACCTGCTGAAGGAAACTACTTTGAGTCAGTTCAGTAGAGAGGTCTGGATGACTGTGGAGCTGCTGCTATCTTAGACAAGCAGCCAAGACCACTAGACACTTGGTAAACACGCTTTGTGATGTGGAAAGTCTAAACACTGCACTTTTATTACACTTCCTACTGAAAAAAGGTAGCTTGTATGTGCTAGCTGGATAGATATATAGAAGCATGCACCCAGGTGTTAGAGGGCTGCAAGCCAACACTGAGGCTCTGTGAAAGATACTATGGACACTAGAGCCACTATTTTGAACAGTAAGCAATGGATATATTTGGTGAGGCACCTTGAGTTTAGAACGAGATATTATGTTTTTAGGAGTTAAACCTCCTAACCCCTGAACGTAGGAGACAACTCACTGACTTTGGATTTGTAAAAGGCGAGTACCTCTTCCCTCAATGTCTTATAAGAAAGGTTACTGAAGAGTGACTGGCTTTAGAATCAGGAGTCGGTGAGGACTATGAAGCTGACCTAAACCTTGTCTTCTAAAGCACAAATACCTTATTTATTAACATACCAGAATCTTCTCCCCCACACATGGAAAATTAAGGTGCATGTCTTAATGAAATTGCTTCTGAACTGTTTTGGTTCAAAGGAAAAGTCTTTTTTCCTTCATTCTGCCTTCACAAAACAAGGTGCATCTCCCTTTGGGGCATGTGGTACATGAGTGCAGACAGAACTAGACTGTAAATCCAGCGCATACCTCCCAAAAAGAAAAAGCAGAGGTTTGCCAAAGGAGGCCAAAGCACAGTTTAAGAGTTCGAGCAAACTTGCCACTTGGAACCAGGTACCACACATGACAGTCAAAAAGAGCTGAACGTTGGCATCTTTTTGGGAGCAGCAGCAATCTGCTGAATCAAATGTGAAATTCTTCGCCTGAATGAGCTTGGAAGTCTGTCCTGCCTTCTCTGATCTGGACTGCAACAGCGCAGCAGCCAAAGAAACACTGTGGAATAATTCAAAGACCATAACACTTCATTTACCTTTGAATTCAAAAGGATCTTCAAACAGCGTACCTTTGCTTATTAACTTCTACTGTAACTGAAGATGGTAGCTATCAAGATATCCATGTGACAGAAGAAGTCATAGTACTTGAAGCCATATTTGAAGCATTCCAAGCTGTCTGTAACAATAGCTTGGCAAACAAACTTCTGAGACATTGATGTCCATTCTCTTACTGGCATCCAAAAGCAGTTTATCTACTCAAAAAAAATCTTCTTCCCCTACAAAAGTGTGGCAATTTATTATGGAAACATGACGCTGGCAGAAGAGTGAAACTTCCTCAAAATTTTAATCTCTCTAAGTCCTTTTTGTTAAGAAAGAGACGGACTATTCCATCTTCTCCTGAACTGCATGTGTAAAAATATTCGCACTTTTCAGGATGGACATGGCAAGGACAGTCATATCTTGCATAAGTCACCAGAATGGAGGCTGGCACTTGCCACAGAGGTCCACAGAGGGATCTAGAATTTTCTCATTCATTAATACAGCTAAACCTACCTGGTCTGAGACACAAGGTGTCAATTCATGCAACCTCCCTTGGACACTTCCAAAGAAATGTCCACTGGATCGGTCATGCACTTTAATAAACTATGAAAGATGTTACTGGATGATAGGACAAGGTTAAAAGCCTCATTCAGAGAGGATGATTGGATCAGTATCAGCACTGTAGGATCTACATATTCTTCCTGATCCTCCTCACTCTGACCTTCATCCTACAAGGTATAAGCCTGAGCCTGCTGAGGTGCTTGTAATGCTCAAGTACACCCCATATGAGAAGGAGATTTTGATGAGTGAAATCTAGAAAGAGTCTGCAGCTTGAAGGCAATAAGATTTAGTTTTCATGCCACAAGGATATGCTGGTATATGAAGACATGAGGATCTCTCTCTCCAAGGCACCTGACATACATTACATTTAAGGTGTGGTTAACAAGTTAAATGCCCTTTAAATAGTAACCCAGCCACAAGTTCACATCAATGTAAAGCTTGATGATAAAGTAAACAAACCACAAAGTTATTCTTCATATAATGTGCAAGAACTTTGTGGCTTGTTTGTATCAGGGCGTACACTGAACATGTAGCCAGTTAGGACTGCTTATGTGACAGATCCTGACTCTCAGCTAAGTGTCAGGATCCAGCATGGGGCAACCTCAGAGTCTGGAACACAGTTCTCCCCTACCCAACTAGGCTAGGGGCAGAATCAGTCCCTGGACCTGAGATGTCCCCCTTCCCCCACCAAATCCCCAGAAGCAGATGCAGGGAGGAGGTTAGCTTAACATTGCAGAGCATCTTTTTGATCTCGGGTTCAGTATACCCCAGATGTTTAAAAACCACACGGTCCCCACGTGCCAGGATTTTTTTTTTTTTTTTTTAAATCACATGTGCTGTCCAGCTCAATCCTAGGGTCCCTGTATGCCGAGACCAGTAAAAACCATGTGTGCTGTCCAGCCGGGCAGCACTCTGTTTGTACTCATCCTGATGCACAGGGTCCACATGATCAGGCTGCTGCAACCCAATTCCAGGGTCTCTGGGTGCTGGGAATTGTAAAACTGTGAATGCCCCTCAGCTGGAGTTTTGACAGTTAGCCGATTGCTGGCTGGGGCAAGAGACCAGACTAAGGCCAGTTCCAGACCTAGGTGTGGTCCAAGGCCCCAGCTGACAATCCGCTGATTGTGGGCACCTGGCTTTTAACTTGCTGGTGCAGGGGAAGCCCAGGATCATGAGCCCAGGCTCCCCCTGCACTGGCCAGTAAGGTGCCCCAATCTCAAAATAGTACATCCTGCCATGCATTTGCGGGCCAGGACTCTAGTATATCATTAAAATATTCAGGTACCAATTATAGGCTTGTTAGGGATTACTAAAAGCACTAAATTGAGTAAGAAAGGTTCTAATGTAATACCACCTTATAGCAAAGGTACATGTCAGATCCAGACTATAGACCCCTACGATCCAGCCCACAGGTCTCTGACTGACCCTGCATGCAGCATGCAGCACACACCGACCCTACTCTGGGCTCACTCTGCACATGGCGCAGCAGGCCAGCACAGGATAATTGCTACATGTGGCATTCCACTAGACTAGCCCTGTATGCTGGCTCTGGTATAGACAGCCTGGGGCCCAATCCAAACTGGCCTGGGAGCCAGCACACAAGGCTAGTCTGCTGCAGGTGCTGAATACAGATCGTGCCTCACAGATTCTGCTCTGCATGCAGCACCGGCAGTGCTAGGGTCAGTCCACATAGATTCACAGATGTTAGGGTCAGAAGGGATCTCAATAGATCATCAAGTCCGACCCCCTGCATAAGCAGGAAGGAGTGCTGGGTCTAGATGACCCCAGCTAGATACTCATCTAACCTCCTCTTGAAGACCCCCAGGGTAGGGGAGAGCACCACCTCCCTTGGGAGCCCGTTCCAGACCTTGGCCACTCGAACTGTGAAGAAGTTCTTCCTAATGTCCAATCTAAATCTGCTCTCTGCTAGCTTGTGACCATTGTTTCTTGTAACCCCCGGGGGCGCCTTGGTGAATAAATACTCACCAATTCCCTTCTGTGCCCCCGTGATGAACTTAAAGGCAGCCACAAGGTCGCCCCTCAACCTTCTCTTGCGGAGGCTGAAAAGGTCCAGTTTCTCTAGTCTCTCCTTGTAGGGCTTGGTCTGCAGGCCCTTGACCATACAAGTTGCCCTTCTCTGGACCCTCTCCATGCCACATGCAAAGCCAGCGCATGCTGTAGGCAGCACATGGGACCAGACTTGCCTCATGCACTCCATGTGGCATGAGACCAGCACTAAGCATACACTACATAGTGTCTTGCCAGACAAACCCTGTGAGCTGGCTCCAGTGCACAGTCCTGACCCAGCCTAGCGACCCTCATCCAGCCAGCAGGGTTTAATGAGTTTGACACCCTTGCCTAACAGTTATAAAGGCTGTAGATGCCTGTAAAGACACAGACACTATAGCACCAGACACCATAGTACCACTGAAGAATGGTTTGTAACCAAGTAAACACAGGCACAATTTAATTTCTAACCAACAACCCTGAGTAGATAAATAGTCAAACTAGGTTAACTAAAACTGTGAGAAGAGGAGATCTACAAGATAGCAGATGGACTTTTGTCTCACCATTAGAGGTGAGAAGAAAGAACTGAAGGACATGTGGGTCTGCTCTGACCTTTATGGTTTAAGTTGAGGGGAGCATATAATGGAATTGCTGGATGCAATATCACCCCTACAGACAATGATGGCCAACCCTGCCCCTTCCCCCCTGCCAAAAAAACCCCAACACCTTATCCCTAAATGGGATGTGCATATACTAGAGACTCTTCCCATAACGACAAATTCATGCATGTATAGACAAACTTTTGCCCCCCTGCTCACCTTATTATCCTTTAGAAAAAGTGCCAACATTTCTTCTCTTCCATAGCGATAATCTGCAAGTTTATACTTTGGCAAAGCCGGAGACAGAGGAGGGGACGTTACACTTCCGCCACTAGACAGAGCTCGCAGCCTACAACCAAGCAGAGGAGGGAGAAAATTAAAAACACTAGACTCAGGCTAAATCTGTTCTGGCTTATCACTGTAAACATTAAATGGTAAGTTCAGATGAATGACAATATCCCCAAACTAGAAACAGATGCCAGTAAGGATGTGATTAACTAAAAAATTAAACTGTCAGGAAAAACTTCTTACCACACTATGGCACCGCATGACCAACAATACTCTGTTAATATAGGAAGAAGTTTAGCTGCGTCACTACAAACAAAGCCATCCAGCAAGCACTAGGAGACGGCATGATTCCACAACTGGTTTTCTACTCCTTGCGTATTACCTTTCCTAGAACTCTACTTTCTTTGATAAGATTTTAGTTTAACTGAACAGTTTATACACTTTACAAAATCCCCTGCAATTACCAGACTATTTTCATGCTTCAATGAATCTTTAGTAATTTCTGAATTCTTTCACCCATTAGCATCTGCAAATGGGTCTCTTCTGCAGATGAGAACTGTATTTAGAGATACAGCCAGTGCCAGCTCATTTCTTAAACCTCTTTTAACAACAACAAAAACAACACAAAAGACAAAAACACTCCCAAGCAAAATTCCCACTTTAGGTTTGATGTTTCAGATCAACGGGGATCAACCGTTCTGGAGGTATGCCACACGTTAGACCCACACTCTGAGCAAGTCCCACCCCAATCCCCTTCCCCTGCCTGATCTACTGCTCTACTTTCTGCTTTTGACTCCCTGCCTGATTTTCTGCTTTGTTTTCCGCTTCCTGCATACCTACCACTATTGCTGCCTGTCCCCTCTCTGATCTGCTACATGCCACACAGAGGCTGCCTACGCCACAGGCTGGCCACTCCTACTTTATATACCAAGGGCAGTATCCTACTAAAATAGTGGGCTGAAATTATGCACTTGTTTCTAACAGAGAACAGTAATGTATATGCTCATGGTCATAAACTAAAGAGAACACAGACTTTAAGTAAAAAGCCCAATTTTTTCAGCTATGCAAATATTCAGACTTTCAACTGGATTATAGAAAAGTGTACATATTCACAGATCTCAGAGCTATTGTCCTACAGCACACATCAGAAAGAGAGCAATGAGAACTATTCTATCGCAAGATCTTCACAGGAGAAACTAAAATTAGGCTCAAAGGTATTCTGCACATTCTTACAGTTAAGGAAATCTTATAAGAACATCAATATGCAGGTCACTTACTAAGCATTTTTTTTTGGTTTGGCACCACTCAATGGCTTTATTTTTAGTGCCATTTGCAAAGTCAGTAAGACAGAATTTATTCTCAAGTGCTATGCTCCAGGGATAGGATAGCTCAGCATAACCTTTGAATTTAGGTTCTCTTACCAAATATAAATCAGCTTTGTACGTGACCAAGAGTCTTGTCATCTGAAAAATGAGTTCACAGTTGTATAATGCACTCACTTGAGATTCAAAAAGCTTTAAGTTCATTATCTGAAATGCCTGATGCCAGACACAGAACTCCAAGTAATTCTAATTCCTGCATTGAGGTAAATTAATTCTTGTTGAACTAGAACACATACTTTGGTAAAACACTGAATCTTGATTTAAAACTTTAGAAGTGGAGAATCTGCTGCATCCCTTGGTCACACGTTTCAATGCCTAAATACCCTAGACTTAACACTTTTTTGCCATATTTCAAGTTTGACTTTTTCTAATTGTGGCTTCTTGCCTTTGCTGAACATAGTTATAATTATGCCAGATTAAACAGCCCATTAGTATCAGATACCCTCTTCCCTGTATTTATATATGGAGGTCAAGTCAGTTAATCTTCTCTTAAGTCTAGCTAAATAGATTTGAGATCTCACAGTGCTTTTCAGTCCACAAATCATCCTCTAATTATCTGTTCCTCTTGATCTTGAATAACTACCTCTGAGATCAAAAAGGAAACAATGGATGTGGTTTCAAAAGGGCTAACATGAAGCCTGAAGACATAAGGTGGGGAGGGAGACCATTTTCAGATGTGTTTTGCATTATTTTTTATTTTTCTATGGTGGAAACAGAAGACTTGATGTGTAGAGTAAGTCAAAATAAATTAAACTAGAAGTTTCTTCATCAAATAAGCCTCACCAGTAGAGAACAACAGTTACAGATTAATATAGGTTCTCTCACTCCTTTAATCTCTGGATGCTAAGATTACTGACAAGAGTATCAACTATTGCAGTGCTTACTAGGACAGCACATTACTTATTAAAATGACATTAAAACTCCCTTCACATGGAGCACTTGACTTTCAATCACAGACCAGAGCTAAAACTGAACGAGTAATGGCCTACAGGTTCTACATCCAAAGCACTGTTATAATCCATCCAAAATGCCCCTTCTTGCCCAGATGTTGATAAATAAACTCTTCCTAATATTTTTTAAATAAGTTTCACACACCCACAGAACAGGAAAGACTCACCATTCAGGCCCAAAGTTAAGTGTCTGAGTTTCTGCTGCCATTTTTTTCTGTTCTATTCCTCTTTTTTTTTTTTAAAGTGTTAACCTGAAAGGAAGTAAAAGAAATATTATGAAGACAATTAAAATAATTCCATTCTTCAGAAATTCTTCCTGACAGAAAAAGATAAATTGCAACAGGACTTCCCAGGTACAACCAGAGGAAGGAGCAAATAATTAAGTAGGTTCTTCTACTGAACCTGCTAGAGCTGTATAACACAAGTTAATTTACTGAGATACAATTACTTTAGGCATCAAGATACTTAGTCCCAACCACATTGTCTTCTTGTATCCCTAACTGAATCATGGACAAAAATAGTGAAAATTTGTACAAACAGTCTGTCTTCCAAGATCAATATGCAATACAAAACAATGAAACACACTGGCAAATATTTAAGACACTATTACCCTTCTACAGGAAAAAATAATGCTTTATTAGTAGAACTTCAGGTTTCCAATTTAAAAATTGTAATATAAGACACTAAAATCCATCTGCTAAAGACAACTACTAAACTATTTAAGAGATTTAAATTCCTTACTGCCTTCTTAAGTCTGCAAGATGACCACACAAATACTGCTGCATTTTTAAGCTCTGTTAAACAGCACAATCTGGCATTAAGACTTCAGCCAGTTTCACTGCTGCTCTTCAGAATCCTGTGGCACTAATGAACTCATCAAGAACAGTCATTAGCAAGGAATCTGTAACTAAAGGGGAATTCACCAGAATTGGTATGAGGCTGATGCTATTCAATATTTTCATTAATGACCTGGAAGAAAGGCAAAAACCACTGCTGATGTTTATGAGTAAAGATTTGTGCAGTAAATGAAGACAGGGTGATCTGGATTACTGGTTAAAGTAAGACACTAAATAAAAACTTATTGGCTCTGGAGCTGCACACTGGTTCTGGAGTCCTGGCATGCTCAGGAAGCAGAGGCAGCATTGAATAGTAGTGGCTCCCAGAGCCTCAATGATGAATTATGGCATTGCTCCGCCAGCCCCACCAGTGCCAAATGTCCAGACCCTTGTGAAGCCCTTTTCTTTGCATATAATGTGCACCCCGATTCGCCCCAGATAGTTTTGAGGTAGAAAGGTGCAGCTTATATGCAAGAAAGTATGGTATAATGTTGGAATAATAAGATGGTGACTTTTTTCCTTTATGGTATTTAATGCAATCAATATTGAAATACTACATACAGATCTGGTGTCCTTTTTGAAAAATATGGAAGGGGTTCTGAAGGAGAGGCACAAAAACAGTTGAGGACTAGAGAAAGTGTGCAAGAGACCAAAAACTAATCTACACCACAATGTTCTGCTAATAAAATTACGTATGTTTACACCCAAAGCTCTTCTGCAACAGCAGAACCCACCATCTGTTGCTAGCCACTCCAGTTCTTCTAAACAAACAAAAGCTTCTACCATTACCTAGCAACTAGTAGAAGGCATGTGTAAAAAGCTGCCACACCTCCAGTTAGCTGTAACAGCCTGTGCCTTCCTAATATGCGTTTCATATTCCACCAATACAACTGCTGCAGTGGATGCATGTAAAACTGCCAGAAGCAGATGAAGACGTGCATATGCACTCTGGAGATTTGGCCCTGGCAGCTGCTGTCCACTGCAAGAACCAGCTAAGTGTAGATGAGGCCTAAAAATGCAATCTGATTAGCTCAAGGCATCAAATGTCCAGGTATGCCGCAGCATTTTGGGCTGGAGCCATGCACCCCACCTGCTGCTGCTGTGGACACAGAATGACAGGGAGTGTGGCTCCAGCCCAAAATGCCGTCTGGCTAGCCGCGGGCCACTTCTCCCCGTTGGCGTCTGGTTGGCCACTCACCACTCTCCCCCCACTCCCCTTCAGTGTACAGCTGGCTGTGCGCCACCCCCTTACCCCCCATCCAGTGTGCCACAGAGTTTTTTTATTTAGGTAAGTGTGCCATAGGGCAAAAAAGGTTGGGAATCGCTGTTCCAGCAGCTTGTGGGGAGCTAGGTGCCCAAGGGAATCAAAACCAACCTGGGATTAAGAAGCAATGAATGAAAAAACACACATGGCAGTCACTTGAGCCAATCATGAGCTGGGCTGTATGTGACACTTGCTTGGGCTGGAGTTCCGCAGTGACCCAGGAGGATGCCTCATGTGCTGGATAGCCCCAAGCCACTTATCTGACCTACCTCTGAATTAGCTGATCAAAAAGACTGGAGTGAACTTCATTAACGTGCAAGAACGTTCACAAAGAAAAAGCACTGAGTACTAAAAAATAATTTAGCAAGGCAAGGTATAACTTGAACCAAAGCCTAGAAGCTGAAACCAGATGAATTCAAAACTCAAGTGAGAATTAGTTTCAGTCTCCATCTTATGGAACAAGTATAAAATTTAGCATGGTGGTTGCACTAGCATCTAGGATGTGTTTTTTCCTGTTTTCTGAATGTCAGAATGTCACCAATTTGATGGGTAACCTGGGTGTCAGAGGAGTAACAAGTGGGAGCTGGGGAAAGAAGAAGGGCAAAAGGAGCAGGGAAAAGGCTGAATGCGAACAGGGGTAGAAGGATCTGGGACCAGTGGTTTTCAACCTTGTTACTCAAGACTCAAGGTATGCCTTGCAAAATACCAGCTCTATTTTCATTCACATTTTGACTACAGATACAATTTTTCTGTTGCAGAGAACTCAAAAACCACAACAGGGTTACCACTAGGTACCATGGCACCCTGGCTGAGAATCATTACAGTAGACCAGAGGTGTCAAACTCATCTGGCCATGAAGATCATAATGGACCATGCCAGAGACAGTGCAATGCCACATGCAGCACTCTCCTAGTGCCAATCCCCTGTGCTGGTGGCAATGCATGCCAGCTCTACTCTAGGGCTTTTGCTGCAAGCAGACTGAAGACTGGACCTAGCACTGTGGGTGCTGCCCCCAGCACAGGCAGCAGACTGCATGCAGCACCCCACCAGACCAGCCTTGTGCGCTGCCTCCAGGGCTGGTCTGGATTGGGTCATGCTGGTGCCAGCAAGCTGAGCTAGTCCAACAGGGTGCCACATGCAGCCCTCACTCTGCACTAACCCTAGTCACCGCGTGCAGTGCAAGCCCTGGAATACATGCTGGATGCCGTGGCCCACAAGACCACCAACTCTATATACATTACCCAAAAAAGCATTTTTTAGAACTAAAATTAAAATATGTTACAGGAGATGTTTGATTTTTAGTATACGATTTTTTTTTAATCTATAATTTGTTAAAATTATATCTTCTGAAAGGTTGTATGTGTACATGGCCCTCAACAGCTCACCAAAACTCAATAAGTGGACTGCCAGCTGAGTATGTATTAATTGCCCACCCTTGACCTATACCCATTGCTAGAATCACTTTTGTTCCCAATATCCTAGGACTCCTCACTTTTCACAAAACACCGTCATGGATTTCTCCCTGATGCTCTTAGCTTTCTTCTTAGTAACCTAAATTCAAATTTTTGAAATGCTGCAATCTCCCCTTTTTCTGCTTGTTATATATTGCCTTTATAAAAAAAAAAAAGATCTACCATATTTATTCATATACCAGATGCACTTCCCTCAAAGTTAGCAACTGACAACTGGGATGCATGTCTTCAATGAAAAAAACCCCCTCATTGCAACTGCCTTGGTTAAAAGATTATTTTTTCTTTTTTCTGTCTTCCCAAACCAAAGGTTGTCTTATTTTTATTTATTTGGGGGGGGGGGGGGAAGAGGACTGGAAGTTGGTGGTGAACAACTTGTACATGATTCAGTGAGAGAATTGCTGCCTTGCATTCATCACTGAAGATAATTTTTGCTAAAAAGTATCTTTTATCCCTGAATGGGGGGGAGGGGGGATTTGTAGATTTCAGATTAACATGCACTTGAACTTCCAATTTGAATTCATATTTTTTTCCAATTAATTTCATGCAGACTTTTTTTCTTTTTTTGGAAAATCAATTAATCTGATTTATGTATTACTTGTTGAAACGGTTTTCTCTTTGTCCATCTCAAAATGTAACTGTCATGACCATTTGTGTGTAAATAATTAAGTTATCTTTCTCACTTGTAATGAAGTCCAAAATGAGCTCTCTCACTCATGCTGGCTGTGCTACTATATCATACATTAAGACACAACTAATGCTTAAAACCTCTCACCATCTCTCTCAAGCTGAAGTCCTTCATAACACAATTTTTCTTTCTATACATTACAGATTTATTTTTTTTAAATCAAAGTACCAAAAATTTACAAATAAACTTCATAAATTTAACGCTTAAAACATTAGCAAAACTTATCTCACTGACAGGGAAACATATATACACACAAACAAGGACTTGAAATTACAACGTAATCACTCTAGCATAACATTATAATACACATGTCCAATAACTGAACATAACAACTGTCACTTTAACAGTTTTATATCAGCAAAAGGATGTTCCTTAAACATATAAGTAGCAATAAAAACCACACAGTCTTCTTCGCAAGCCATAAAGGGATAGCACATACACTCACTGTCTTTTCACTTGCTTGTACTTTGCCCCCAGTTATCTTATACCCACTCTAGGTTGAAACAAATGTCTTCAATCCATTCCTTTCCCCTTATCCCTTCCCCTTTTTCTCCCTATATTATTTTAATTCATGTAACCCCAATTGTAAGCACTCTGTTGGTGAAAAGCAGAGCTCCTTGCTGACTAACAGGCAATGGACTTTTCATAGCGCTATTTTAATACACGCTATCAAAGCCCTGACTTCCCATGTCCCATCAGTACCCTCAGTTAAACCACACAACACGGGTCCCAAAGGACACCCCTGTACCCCTCCTGTCCTTTTCACAACCAATTCCAGTTTCCCACATGCCCTTTGGGCACAAAAGCACTCCCATAAAACATGGAAGACCGATTTATCTTGGCTGCAGAGCTCCCAGGGACACTTAGGAGACCTTACCAAACCATATCGATGCTGTACCTCTCTCACTGGCAAAATTTTCCTTACCACCTTCCATATTAACTCAAGTTCCTCCCTCCACTCCCTCCCTACCACCCCTTTCCATACTCTGCTAACCAGTTCCCTTTCTAGCTCCCCCACATCTGTCACTCTCTCCCTCAAGACCGTAAAAACCTTTTTGGCATCCCCCAAGCCATCAAGGCCCAGTCACTCTAATCCCAGTCCTTTGACAAAATTTCCTAAGTGCACATGCTGTATTGACATCCTCCATGCTTACACGCCTTTCTACCTACTCCCATACAACCCCAGTCTCCTCAAGAACCTGCCTGCCCAAAATCTACAAAAATTTCCAACTATTCCCCATACATTACAGACAGATGCTCAATGTATTCTCATTGGATTCAGTTAGCACATGGGTCCACAGGCATTCAGAATTCTGGTTTTAAATTACCGATCATTCTGAAACCGGTAACTGTCTAGAAGAGTAATAACCCAAACTATCACCCACACCACTGTAAAGTAACAGCAGGTTAGAGCCCACTAAATATTTCAATCACGTATGTCATCCCATCAGATTTCAGCAATGCCAGCTATTTCAGATTTCTTCTCAAGGAGAGCTTCCATTTCCTCTCAATTATTATGTCAAAGCCTAGCATTAGTATACAAGCAAGAAAAAAAAC
Source organism: Alligator mississippiensis (assembly GCF_030867095.1). Classification (NCBI taxonomy): domain Eukaryota; kingdom Metazoa; phylum Chordata; order Crocodylia; family Alligatoridae; genus Alligator; species Alligator mississippiensis. The sequence continues at coordinate 38,620,975 of NC_081830.1, read as the reverse complement.
AGCAAACACAAAAACTCTCATCCCATTCTGTGTCTCACTGATGTAATCTATTCACAAAACACTGAGCTTGAAGCTGTGCAATGTTTGTCTCCTTAGCAGTCCTGCCTTGCAGTGTTGTTCGGCCGTGTCTATGATCCAGTTTAGCGCGCAGAGCTCGGATTCTGCTGGCAACCGTGGGAGCACACACACATACTCAGGGGTCTCACATGGTAACAGCACCTTTTTTTCTGCTGGCAGAGCAGCACCTACTCTGCAAGTGACAGAAGACTTCTGCCACTACAGAGAAGCTACCAGAAAGTACACGTTGACATGTCCCCACTTTCTACTGGCAGTCACGGCTCCTGCCAGCACAGTTGCTGCAGTGGGGCTGTACAGAGCTATAAACAGCCACGTGGGTAGGGATGGTTTGATGATATCTATGTGGCAGCAAACCTTTGCTAGCAAAATCAGCAGAAAACTTATAATGCACAACAGGGGCTGAAAACCTACAGAGCAGGAAGCAATTCTATCCAGGTTTCATAGGTCACACCACTGGTAGTGGGGATGGGGAATTTTCATTAGCTGAAGCAGTGAGGTAAGAAGCACTAGCCTACCATGGAGCAAGTGGCATTATTTCAGCCCACCACTCCTAAAAGTTGATGACCCCTGATGGAAATAAGCCCTTTCATACCTTTCTAGACTGTATAGCACTGTACAGTTCCATGTGATACTGCCTCGTTTCCAAACCTTTAAGACCACCAATGGAGACTTGCAACACAACTTCATAACTCTATTCAATCTTGCAACTACATCGTGCATTTCCATTCTACAAAGACTACCCATCAGTATGCTGACTGAGTTCCTTGACAAATTCTGTCTCCTGTTCTGACTATGGAATCACTGATGCCTACCTGACTTCTTAAGATTGCTGAAGGGCCATTTGGTATTTGCCTGTTTATACTGCAAGGTCTTCTCTCAGGTATATTCCCTTTAACATTGTTCCATTTTTCCAAATATAGATTCGTATTTAGTTCACCAAGTATGATAGTGACTTTATACTTCAGAGATCAGGCTACAAGAGTCCCAGTTCAACACCCCCATCACAACTTTTCTGCCTATTCCCTCTGGTTCCCTTATCACAGATACTTCTACCTTCTGCAACAATAATTTACAGATTTCATTGTCCTAGACATCTACCTTCTCAGCCACTAAAATCCTGAAACTTGCACATCCAAACCACCTACCTTGCCCTCTAGTTTGGCCACCATTGTGCATTTCATGAACACAAACTGTCCCATCTTCCACAGGAAACGTAACAGAGATGATCTTACTCTGCTCCTCTACATAACACACACTAGGAACAGCAGTTGTTCTCTTGTCCTTCAAAATTGCTACCTGATGCAATTACATTCCTATAAAGATGAACGCATGTTCCCACTCCAAACTGAAACTCCTGTATGTTTGTTTGCCTTGTTCATCTGCATGGCATATAAACAAGCAGGCAGTTGAACTCCATCCCCTTACTAATAGTGAAGGATTAACCATGCAGAACACAAACACAGAGGCCAACCAGAACAAAGGGTTGCAATAACACAGACCTCACCAAGACACAGACCCATCTCATCTGTCCTGTTCAGGTCCCAGAGCGCAAGCAACGCTCATGAAGAACAGTCCACAGCTACAACTAGTGAAATTCCCATTTGTTACATCTATGCTTCTGCTCAGAAGCAGAGATTGTGTTTGATATGCCCTTTAATGTCAGAAACCACAAAATTCTAGTTTCAAAAGGCATAAAGCAGTGGTGTTCAACATTTTAACCTGGTGGGCTGGCTGGATGGTGCCCAGTCCATCCACAGGCCAGATCTGTCCAGTGGTCATGATCCAATACCCAGAAGGGGTGCAGTGGGGCTCTATCTGGCCATGCAGAGGGCAATCGGGGCAGCCCAGCCCCAATCCATCTATTTGGGAAGGAAGGGAATTTGGCCCAGCTGCAGCCTGGTGCAGCAGGGGGAGGGGGAAAGGGTATGACTCAGCCCTGATCCTGCCACAGGGGGCAGGGGGAGGGCAGAAGAATGTGGCCCAGCCCCAAGCTGGCCCCGCAGAGGGAATGGGGCATGGCCTGGCTCCAAACCGAACACAAGGCTTCAGAATTTAGCAGTGGGGAAAGGGGTGGCAGTATTCATTGCCACTGCTCCCCCACCCCCAAATTTTCCAACCCACATGGAGCCTTGTGGTTTGGGTGTCATGGTTCCACAGGGCAGATTTGATTTGCAGGCCGAATGCTGAGCTCCCCTGGTACAAAGTATTCACCTTTAAGCCTAGACTAGTGGTCTCCAACCTTTTTAAGCAGATCACCATTGGCATTTAAAAGCAATCCAAGGTCTACCGTGCGCCACCGCCAACCCCCCCGCAGCAGGTAAGTCTGTGGGGAGGGAAGGGGAGGGAGGCAGAGGGAGAAAAAATAATTTGGGGGCACACCTTCCCAGCAGGTAAGTCCCACCTTGCCAGGGCCCCACTCAACTTATCCCTGCTCCTGCTTCTGTAGCGCTATCCCTCACCGTGGGGGCCTCGATCTAGCCCCTGCCCCTTCCCTCCCCTATGGACTGACCCACTGGGCTGGGGCACATGCAGGCACTCAGCCCCCCACCCCAGCCTTGGATTGACTCCAAGAGGCTCCAAGATCTCCTGCAAAAGGCTCCAAGATCTACCAGTGGATCGAGATCCACTGGTTGGTGACTAATGGTCTAGAGAGATGGTTAGCTGTGTCAATCTGAAGTCATGCAGAAAACACAGTAGGGATAACACTTTAGACAGTAAATTGGTTCAGAAGCATGACCTTTCATAAACAAAAGCCTACTGCTTCAGATGGTATGAACAGACTTGCAGAATGAAAGGTTTTAAAAATAAAGAGGCATGTAGATGCAAAGGAAAAGAACAAAGGGAGAATGGGAACCACTGAGAGATGCAAAAGGTGGGCTGGAAAGCTCAATACGAGACAGTTAACACACTGAGGGACAAAGACAAACAGCTAAAAGCTAGTTTAGGTAATGGTGTATAAAAACCCATGTTTAACAAAATCCAATCTATGATTTCTTGTTCTACAAGTTCATGGTCAAGTTGGTTTTTGAAGGTGGTTGTTTTTATATTTTTTGAAGGACAGCTATTTTGAGGTCAACAATGAAATGTTTAGGGAGGTTAGTGTTCTGCCATGAGCTTTTGTACATTTCTGGAATTTTGTCAAATCAGTGCCAGGTCTTTTACACAGGGTTTTTCCCATCTGACCAGTGTAGACAGCAGAGGGGCACTGTAAGCAGCTGGTAACATATATGACATTAATAAAGGAAGAGATAAAAGAACGCTGGGCATTACATTTTGTGTGGTTTGGTCCAGTGATTATATGGTCAGCATTGAAGAGGAGGCACATCTAGCATGTGGGTCTGTAGCAAGGCCTATGTCTTGATGAGAATTCAAGTTAAGCTGTCTGTTGCTGGAAAGACACTGTATGAGGTTGGGGGGCTGCCTATAAGCCAGGACAGGTTTGTTCCCCATGGCTACCTTGATATAGTTGTAAAATTCCAGGAGGGGCTTGGGGGTCATTAATGATGTGTCCAAGGTGCTCAAGCTGGCAGATGTAGATGATGATCAGAGGGATTCTGTTGTCCTTGTCACAGGGTTGGTACTGCAGCAGGTCCGAGAAAAAGGTCAGAGTCTGGCTGAGTTGAGTGGCTAGCTTTGGGAGTGCACTGTAAATATAGGAAGCCCTGTTCCAGATCCCCAAGGTGTGTATTCTGGTCAGTGGGACCAGAGCAGATACAATTGTAACAGAGCTTGGCTGTAGGAGATGGATTCAGTGATATTTAGCATGAAGGCTGGTGGTGTGGAAGTAGCTGCATCGGTCAGTTGGCTTCCAACACAATGTAGTGTCAAGTGGCCATTATAAAACTCCACAGTGCTGTTAAGATGTGAATTTGCTGTATGGAGTATTCAAGAGTCAGTCTGATGGTGGGGCAGAAACTGTTACAGTACTGGTAGAATTTGCCTAGAGATTTCTTCCCATATGTCCACACGATGATGTCATCGATGTACCTCAGGACTACCAAGGGGATGAGAAGGCAGCTACTGAGGAAGCAAACTTGAAGATCTGTCAAATTATATTAGTATATTGGGGGGCCATGCATGTGCCCATAGCAGCGCTATTCATTTGTAGGTGTAGCGAGTATCCAAATCAGAAATGGTTGCATGGGAGGACAAAGTGGGAGACTGATGAAAACAGCAGCAGTACCATCATCAGGGATGTGGATCCCTATGGCTTGTAATCCACCTTTACAGAGGATGCTGGCATACAAAGACGTGTCATACATGGTAGCTAACATCGTGTCTGCTAGAAGCTTGTCAAAGGAGCCTAGTTTCTTAAAGAAACCTGTGGTGTCCTTCAAATGGCTGGCAGCTCAGGAACATAACAGAATCACATAGCCAAAAACTCCCTCTGCAATGGTACTAATGCTACAGACAGTGATGTGTCCTGTGTTCCTGGGGCATGGATACATCAATCCTCCCTTGAATGTCCAAAGGGAGCATCTTCAAGATGTTGCATAGTTTCCCCTGGTATTGTTCCATGGGGCCTTGGGTCAGGAGTTTGTAAAACTGTGTTGGAGATTTGTCTTCCTGCTTCCTGTATATATGCTATTTTGTCCATGACAAGACTGTTGTATGATAATTGTCTTTCAACTCTGTTATACATAGGACTTAGGTTGTAATGCAAGCACTGTTTTTTGTTTTTTTGGGGTTGGTTGGTTTGTTTTTTGTTTGGGATTTTTTTTGGGGGGTGGGGGAGGGAGGCTGGCAATGTCAGGGTAGAGGGATGTGGAACAGTTTATGTATAGGTCCACAGTGAGACAGCAGCCCTTGGATGCGGTCCAGGAGGTGTCCTTCCTCTCGTGTGTGTGTGTGGGTGTGTGGGTCAGGTCTGTGGTAAGTTGGTCACTGAATGGCTCCATATCAAGTGATTCATAACGCTATATGAAAGCATGAAGATAGTCTTACCTCGGGGACTAAGAAAACAGAAGTTGGTTTAAAAACTAGGGGTACAGCAATATATGGGCTGGCTATCAGATCAGCACCAATAAAAAGAGAAATTACATTATTGGCTTTTGGCTTTTTTCGGTCGCTGTAGCTGACAATTACGGCTGCGTGCCCAGAGCAGCCCAACAAGAGCAGTCTGTTCCCCATGCTCCACCACTGGCCCGAGCCAGCAGCAGACTACAAGTCCCAGCGAGCAGTGGGAGGAGGCCCCAGAGAGTGATCGCAGGGCACCATGCTCAGCAACAAAAGGACCATTACTGGCTCCTGCTGCTGCCGCCGCCATGGCAACACCACACATGCAGCAGAGGTCTGAGCGCTGGTGCTGCTGTGGAGACATTGGGCTGCACGCAGGTTGGGTAAGGTGCATACTCCGTTGCTCTAGGCATCTTTGTGAAAGCAGCTTCTCCCTAATAGCCACAGGAGCTTAGCTGAGCAGGGCCCACAGGCACCGAGGCAGCAGCCTGCTCTGGGGCTCCAAATATGCCTGGCTCTGCTGTCTGTGCAAGGGTCTGCCCTGCTCACCTGGGACAGCAGCACAGGCTGCGCAGGGAGCAGGGCTGCGAGTAGGTTTATGTCAGAAATTTAAAATGCCTTACACTATTACTAAATAATCAATTATCAGACCAGCATCGGCAAATATCAGTATTGGCCAAGAAAATCTTTATTGGTATGCACCTATTAAAAACTACTGGCTAGACAAAGATAATGTGTCAGAGGCAGGCCACAATTTTAGTTTGGACTAAAATAGGCCTGCCTACAATAAAGATGCTGATTTGAGAGTTGCCTATATAGAAATGGTACTTACATTTTTTTATTTTTAATAGATTCAGGGATCCAGGGAAAGGATTGAGGGACAATGAAATGAGGCCAAGACCAGATTCCTTTGGGATTCCACATAAAACCTGGAAGAGGAATAAGAAGAATCCTCCAAAGAATGCACTGCGTGGTCAATGAATTAAGAGGAGATTCAAGAGAGGGTAGAGTTATAGAAGCCAAGAGGTAAGACTAACAGGCCTATAGTTTCTTGGGTCCTCCTCAGAAAAGGGAGGAAGGAAGACTCAGGAAACTATAGGCCCGTTAGTCTTGGGGAAGCTCTTTGAGAAAATTATCCAAAAAACACACCTGTGAGGGGCCAGCAGGGGAGATTATGCTTAGAGGCAACCAACATGGGTCCATTAGAGGCAGGTCCTGTCAGAGCAACCTGGTTGCCTTCTATGCCTAGGTCACAAAATCCTTGGACATAGGTGTCGCGGTGGACATAGTCTTTCTGGACTTTAGGAAGGCCTTCGACACTGTCTCTCACCCCATTCTCATCAAAAAATTAGGTGACTGTGCTGTTGATGCCTACACAGTCAGATGGGTGGCAAACTGGCTGGGGGGTCCGCACCCAGAGAGTGGTGGTGGATGGGTCTTTTTCGACCTGGAGGGATGTGGACAGTGGGGTTCCGCAGGGCTTGGTCCTCGGGCCCGCACTGTTCAACATCTTCATCAGTGACTTGGACGAGGGGGTGAAAAGCACCTTGTTCAAGTTTGCGGATGACATCAAGATGTGGGGAGAAGTGGGCATGTTAGAAGGGAGGGACAGGCTACAACTAGATCTGGACAGGTTACAGGGGTGGGCAGATGAGAATAGGATGGGTTTCAATACTGACAAGTGCAAGGTACTGCACCTGGGGAGGAAGAACCAGCAGCATACCTACAGGCTGGGGAACTCCCTTCTCGTCAGAGGCAGAAAAGGATCTTGGAGTCATTACTGATTCCAAGATGAACATGGTCCGCCAATGTGAGGACGCGGTCAGTAAGGCCAAACGCACCTTGTCACACATCCACAGATGCATCACAAGCAGGTCCAAGGAGGTGATCCCCCCACTCTATGCCACATTTGTCAGGCCACAGTTAGAGTACTGTGTCCAGTTCTGGGCACCGCATTTCAGAAGGGATGCGGATAGCATTGAGAGGGTCCAGAGGAGGGCCACTCGCATGATCAGGAAGCAACAGGGCCTCCCTATGAGGGGAGGCGATGGGACCTGAACCTGTTCAGCCTCCACAAGAGAAGGCTGAGAGGGGATCTGGTGGCCGTCTATAAACTTACCAAGGGGGACCAGCGGGGAACGGGAGAGACTCTGTTTCCCTGAGTGCTACCAGGAGTAACTAGGAATAACGGCCATAAGTTGACTGAGAGTAGGTTCAGGCTGCACATCAGGAAGTACTACTTCACAGTCAGGGCGGCTAGGATGTGGAACCAACTTCCAAGGGAAGAGGTGCACGCTCCTACCCTGGGGGTCTTCAAAAGGAAGCTAGATAATCAACTTGCCAGGGTTGTTTGACACCAGCATTCTTTCCTGCCCACGGCAGGGGGTCGGACTTGATGAACTGCTCAGGTTCCTTCCAACCCTATCAATTATGAAATTATGACAAGGTTTCAAAAATGCACAGCTGATTGTGTCAAGATGGCTGGCAGGTCAAGATGAAGATCAAATTTTAGTCGTGGTCTGTGGCTACAAAAAGGTCAGAGACTTTGGTGAGAGCTGTTTCAGTGCCATCTATGGAAAGGAACTAAAATTCAAGTGGTTCTAGGACAGATTCAGAGAGAACCACCACAAAGTGACTGTACAGAGAATATCCAGTTAACCTAGAGATGAAGAGTAGGAAGTGTATTAGCTGGAAAAAAAATCAAGTAAGATCAAGAATGGTACAGTTTAAAAAACAACATGAGAAATTATGCCTCCATGATGAGGGTAGAGCCAAATGGCAGTTAGAGGTAACGGATGCAAGTAGGGGTGCACTGATAGAGATTTTTTGAGCCAATACTGATGCCATACTGGCTGATACTGATTTAATTCTAATATGCAGCCCTGCAGCGTGGAGACTGGTATCTGGCTGGTAAATCTGCTGTGGGGAAGGGGTAGGAGGAGGGAAGGGGCATGGGGGGGACAAATTGAGGCCCCTGCGGTGAGGGAGGGAGTGGGGCTGGTGTTGGGGCAGATGCTGCCCAACCAGGGCAGGCCAGGGCATGAAACAGAGCCACAGCTCCTCCAGGGGATGTTGGGGGGGGGGGGGGAGGTGGCTCCCACTGCTACATGCACCCTGGGAGGGCATGGGGGCATGTTCCCCCCCGGATCTGCGTGCAGGGGAGGGCAGGCTGCTGCTGCAGGCTGGGGCCAGTGGTTGTGCCGGGCTCTTTCTGGCAGGGGCCTGGGCTGGGCTGCACTAAGGGCACGCAGAGGCAGTGCTGGGAGCAGGTGATATGGCAAGTTCTGGGGAGACTGCAGCCCCCCCCCCAAGCGCTGCAACTGCCCACCCCAGCCCCCCTGGTGGGAAGAGCCAGTGCTGCCCTGGCCCCAGCGGTAGCCCACCCTGCCCCATGCACAAATCAGGAGGGCACATGCTGCCCCCATGGCCTCCCAGGGTGCGCGTAGCAGCAGGAGCATCCTGTCGCCCCCTCCCAATGAGCCACAGCTCCATCCCATACTCTGCCCCTGCAGGACAACACCTGCCCCACCCTAGCCCCAATTCCCTCCCTCCCTGTGGGGCCTCAATCTGTCCCCCCACACCTCTTCCCCCAAAACAGACTTACCAGCTGGACCCAGCTGCGCTCCTCACTGCCGGGCTGTGCTCCTGGCCAGCTGCACGTGTGCACTTGGTATTTATTGGCCAATCAGACCAAAAAAAAGCTGATTGCCAATACTCTCAATTTTCTTCATCTCGGTGCCAATCTGATATGGGAACCATGTATTGGTGCACCTCTAGATACAAGTAAGGGAGGGTGTGAAAACGTCCACGATTTATTGTCTGATAACTCATGAATTTTTGTGCAATTCTGTTTGGCCAAACTACTCTGAATACAGGACCTTCAGCATGTATTTGAAGGTCCTGAATTCCAGATCTCAGACTTAAAAAAAAAGAACAAAACCTATCTCCATAATTAATGTTGTCTAAGCTTAGAGACAAACATTTTTTAAGGTTCAAAGAAATGCACTCAACTCCAGGGAAGAAAGGCTTCTCCATAAACCACTAAGCTCTTATAACAAAAAATATGCGGCCAAACATTAATGAGCTGGAGAACCTAACTAGCTAGAATTTATATATAGGCTGGCCCTATCTATGACCAGTCAAATGGCAGAGAATTCACTTCCCAGGCTGGCACTGAAACTTATAAACCAACTATCTGTTTTTGTCCATAGTAAAGAGAAGAAATCTCATCAATTTACCACCAGAGAGAAGACTGGTAGGCTGATATGGGATTTATTTTCTGGCAGCTTTGTCTTTTATACGTCAAAATACAATCCATTAACAGTATGCCTTTAAATGACTTTTGTTTCTGTGTTACCAGCCAAAAAACTAGAGATAGTTTATTGTTGAAATTTGCAGTAAGTTTAACTACAAATGTTTACTTTAACCAGTTCACAACTTAGGGGTTTAACATGTTTTTTTGTTTTTTTTTTATTTTGTTACCTAGGACTTTCCATTCCTTTTATGTGATCCTAATGGGATCACTACTGGGATCCTATTTATTAGCCTTAAGTTAAAAATTTCTTAAGATGTAAAATGGATGAGTAGAGAAAAATGTAAGATGTTCTTAGGGTGAATCACTGAAGCAGCAGCAGCAGCATTTGATAATCAAGAGTCATTTAAAAATAACAAAAATATACAAGCTACTAAAATGAATACAGGAAAATACTGTTCTTTGTTCATGAATCTCTGAAAATGTTGTGCTCCTAATTTTTCAAATTTACACAATTTTGGGATTTAAATTAAGCAATTAATCCCTTAAAAGGATCACTGTATATTCAATAATAGGATAAGAGTAAGAAGATTCTTAGCAAATGCTGGTACTTTATATCATCTGATAACCTGCCCCAATGCATGGTGGGTCTTTTGTTAAGTGTTTTGGAGAGATTAAGAGGATATATAAACTGACTCCTAGATCCCAGTCCTCATTCTGGCAACAGAAAATACAAGTCTATGCACCTGGCCTTTATTAAGAGATAATACTTTAGTAAGAGATTTTTAAGCATTAGTTAGCTGCTCTGATAGTAATTTATGCATCATGGGTCACTGCCTGTTTCACCTCTCCCAAGGGTGAACTCAGGAAAAGAACTAGACGCACTGCTCTTTCATGCACTCTGCCCTTTATCAACATATTGCTAAAATGTCAACATGTACATAGCATATCTGGAGAATTACATTATTGTCTTCTATTCCCAGTAATTCAGTGTAACCTAGGAGATCTGAAACATGTATGTCTCTGCATGGCCATTTCAATCTAGAAACTGATTGAAAATTGATGAGAAGCAGAAAGACAAAGAAAGCTAGGACTGACAAACTTAAGAATAACAAGATTTATGTATATTTAGGACAAAAAGAATAATAACAATAATGCTTTACTACTAGACAGAAAGAACAATGATGATTATTTCATTGATTCACAACCAGGGTGCCACAGCACCCTGGGGTACCTTAAAATCATTTTAAGGGTTCTGTAGGATGCTATACACTATCAGGTGTGCAAATACCCACACAAGATAAACCATGAGATTTCAAATAGGAATCCATAGTGTCAAATACATTCTGACACACTGGGGTCTTTCTAAATTCTTTGCAACGAAAGTATTGCCATAGTCAAGAAATAAGCACAAGCTAAGTGCTAGCATATTTTGAGGAGTGCTTTGAGTCTAGCAAGATGCAACTCGAGTCTAAAAAGGCTAAGAGCCACTAGACTATATATAATCGTGCTGATAAAAAACTTTCTATTTCAACAGTAGCACCTAAAGCTAGTCAAAGTAGTCCAGAGAGTTAAACATTTTGACCAGTCAGTTCAAAGTTTTTGGGTGCAGGATGTCTGAGAAGTTCTCTGGACCACTAATGTTAAGTGTGAATAGGCCTTGGAACATTATGGAAGTGTTCAAGAACCGAAAAATCCTGTGCTATGCTATGCTAATATTTAAAAAAGGGGTAAATCAGATAACACACAGCTGCAAACTTTGTCAGCCTAACATCAATCCCAGACAGAATAAGGTAACAGCTAATACTGGACTCTAAAACCCACATTTAAAGCTTGATTAATTAATATCAGTCACCAGGGATAGATGTAAAATAGATTTTGTAATATTCATTTTTTGGATTAAGTTATAAGTTTGGTTGAAAAAGGTAGTAGTGCTGATGTAATAAACCCAAGATTTGTTTAAGGCATATGACTTGGTACTGAAAAATGTTTATTAAAGTAATATGGCATAAAACCATGGCAATATTACATGGTTTCAGAACTCTCAAGATGCAACTATAAACAAGGAAACACACCACTGAGCAGCTGTGTTTTTAGAGGATTCCACAGGGATCAGTTCTTGGTCCTGTATTCTAATATTTTTACCAGTGGCCCAAAAGAAAATAATGATCACCAATTATTTTTGGATGACCGATACTGAAGTGGTACATAATAAGAATAGGGGTGCACCGATAAAGATTTTTTGGGCCAATACCAATGGCTGATTATTAATGAGCCATATCAGTCAATACTGATCTGATTGCCGACATGCAAGCTCAGCATCTTGGAGAACAGTATCCAGCTGGTAAGTCTATCGGTGGTAAGGGGTGGGGGAGGCAGATCAAGGCCTCCACAGTAAGGTAAGGAGTGGGGCTGGGGCAGATGCTGCCCAGCCAGGGTAGGGTAGGGCCTGGGAGGGAGCCGCGAGTGGCTTATCCAGAGGGGATGGAGAAGGGGAGGGTGTGGCTCCTGCCACTGCACACACCCCTGGGAGAGGCATGGGGGGCACATGCCCTCTAGACCCATGCGTGGGATGAGGGCAAGCTGATGCTGCAGCCTGGGGTGGCACTGGACTCTTCCTGGCAAGGGGATTGAACTGGGGCTGTGCTTGAGGTGGGTGGTAGCAGCACTGGGAAGGGGGACTACAGCAAATTTTGGGGTGGCTATAATCTACCCCATAGACTGCCCTCCCAGTGTCACTGCCCACCCTGAGCACAGCCCCACCAGGAAGAGGCCAGCACCACATCCCAGCCCACCCACAGGATCAGGGGGCACATGCCTCCCATGTTTCTCCAGGGGGTGCGTGCAGCAACATAAGTCACCCCCACCCCTCTGTGCCCCCCAGCAGGGCAGCACATGCCCCTGCCCCAATCTTTCCAACACCATGGGGACCACAAATCTCCCCACCCCTCCCCTTCCCTGGCCCAACAGACTTACCGGCTGGACGCTGCTCTCCAAGCTGCTGGGCTGGCTGTATGCATGCTGCAGCTTTGCACACAACATTTATCAGCAACATTATCAGCCATATCAGCCAAAAAAAGCAAATGCCAATAATGTCAACTTTCCTTTTACTGGTGTTCATATGATATGGACTGATATATCGGTGCACCTCTATAAGAGAAAGGGAAAAACAATACCATATTCACTTGAATACAAGACAAGGTTTTTTGCCCCAGTTGGCATGGAGAAAAAAGCCCCCTCGTCCTATAATCACATACAACAAAATCTCACTAAATACACTATCATTAAACTGCTGCCAAGAGTATCATGTGCTTAGCAATGGAAACCTACTATGAAGCTGATTAAATGCAGCCAACACTGAGCATGACTATAAAACACATGGCACACATCAGGCAAACACGCTGATGGGAACCTACCACAAGAATAGGTTAGCGTAACCCATCTGAATAACACACACACACACGCGCCAAATAAGCACAGCCCCCCTCACCACCAACTCTTTTACCAGTCATGGTGAGCCACAAATTTGCATACAGTTCACTCAAAATCCCTTTGTTGGCCCTTCTCTCAATGCAACGCATACAATTAGTGTGGCCCCACCCTCCATGAGATGAAGCTGGACCAGGCTGCCCTGGCACCACTTCTGCATATACATTTTTGGAGCAACCAAGGACTCATGACAAGAACACCTGGTTCCAGTCATGAGCAGGGACTAATTAGTGCACACATTTTTTTTTTTTTTTTTTTTGGGGGGGGGGGGGGGGGGGGTTGATAATCTAGACTATAAACCCTTAGTGAAGAGTGCCAAGCTGTGGGGTCATGGTTTCATAGTTGTTAAGGACTGGAAGGGACCTTACAGATAATTGCAAGGGCGGGCAAAATATGGCCGGCAGGCCACATCTGGCTTGCCAGACCATTCTATCTGGCCCACAGGGCCCCTAAAAATTTTAGAAAATTAGTATCTATTTCCTTCTGGCTGCCTTTCAAAGATGACGAGCCACAGGGAGCCCACAGCAGGAGGGAAGAGTGAGAGAGAGAGACAGAGACAATTTATTGGTGACAGCATCAGCCACATCACTCAAAAAAAAGCCAATCGGCAATAGTGTCAATTTTCCTTTTACCGGTGCCAATACGATATGGACCAACATATCGGTGCACCTTTAGCAAAAATCATCTATTATCTCTGCACTTGCTACTAGTTTGACCTTTACTGGAATATCTATCCATGTCCAGGTTCCAATGCCCACAATTCAAAATGAATGTCTAGCAACAAGTTTTCAGAGAAAAGTCATGAGAGTGATTAAATGATGCAGAAACATGATCTACAGCAGATTCAAAGCACTGAATCTATTTAGCTCAGATAAACTTTTAAGGAGTGATCCGATGAGCCCGTATAAAAGTGGGCTCTGTAACTTGTCAGATAAAGCAGATAATAAAAAACAATGGCTGAACATTCAACCTAGACAGACTAAAAATAAGCTCACTTTTCTTCTTTTTTCCCCCCTCACAATGAGGGTAATTAACTAGTGGAACAACAGAGTTGTTGTGAATTCTCCATTATTGGAAATTTTAAAATCAAGATTGAATTCCCTCCCCCCAGAACTAACTCAGGAAAATTCTATGGCTTCATTTATAAAGAACGTCTGACTAGATGATCATAGTGGTTCCTTCTGGCTTCATAATTAGCGACCTACCTAAATTGCAGTGGAAGTATGTGGTACAGTGATGCCTTTAATCTCTCTCTTTTGTTGCACATCTCCCTGCCACTGAGTGGGCAAGAGGCAAAAACCATGGCATTAATTGCCTCTTGGCATTAATTGCCAGCAAAAAAAAAAAAAAAAAAAGGGGGGTGGGGTGGGGGAGGGGGTTCAGCAAAAAGAGTGATTTTAAAGATGCCACTGGACAGTGAACTTTTGCCCTGATTTCGGGAGGTCTTGATTCATAATTTATTCATGCTTTTTGGTCCAACAAAGCAGGGCTTGAAAAATGCACTAGGCTACACAGAACAAGCAGACTGAAGTACTTGAAAGCTATTTCTGCAGAACTGAAGCCTCTGTATTTTAACTGTATTTCTAACTCTCAAAAATGGACATAAATCTCCAGTTTCAAAACACTGCAAGACTGAGTCTTTTGAAAGCTTCAGTGCCATATCAGCAGCATTCTCAAGCAACAGAGTGAAAAAATGGCCAGTCTGAGCATACTTTCACAGCTGCTCTTTAGAATGCTTCAGTGAACAGCATTAGACATACACCTTGGTATTATACAGAGAACTACAAAGAGCACTAAGAGGCTGACACTGGAGCTAATTTGGAGAGGAATGACAAGATAGTTTAAAGAATGTACCCCTTCAATCAACTGGGAGGAATGAAGAAAGAAATAGAACAATGAAACCTATCAACTACCCAAACCCAAAGTTTGTAACAGAACCTAAAAAAAATGAACAGTGATAGAAAAGGAAGACCGAATTCTCCTGCAGCTAAGGAGGGACTTGGGGGGGGGGGGTGGGAAAGAGGGGAAGGTTTTCAACCCTTTGGTTGATTTGCAGCAACCAAATGATGATGACAAGTTTATTATACAACCCTTAAGCCAAAGATAAGTATGACACACACAAGACATCGTGCATGTCCAACAACAGCACCCTCTACTTTCTCAACAACTGGGATACAATTTGTCACTAAATTGCTGCCCTTATTCTTTACTCTTCCCACTCTACCCTAACCAGAAGAGCCTTCTAACAAACCCGGGGTCGGGATACCACTGGTAAACATTCTGCAGAAGATCAATGTTCTTGCCCAGACATTCTATTAACATGTGAAATACCACCAAGTCAACTTCTTCAGTCAGCATGCTGACAACTAAGGAA
Source organism: Alligator mississippiensis (assembly GCF_030867095.1). Classification (NCBI taxonomy): domain Eukaryota; kingdom Metazoa; phylum Chordata; order Crocodylia; family Alligatoridae; genus Alligator; species Alligator mississippiensis. The sequence continues at coordinate 38,605,826 of NC_081830.1, read as the reverse complement.
TTATTCAGTTATCATTTCACTGCCACAAACTACTTCAAGGGTGGAACCCAAAACCTTCAGAGGGCCACCTTCCTAAACCATGCTGTAACTGCTATACAACTGTAGTTCCCAATTGTGGTCCATGAGGTCAGTGTGTGCGGGATGCAGATGGCATGAGATCTCTCCTTGCTTTCCGTTAAGAGTGTGCGTTGGTCTGAGAAATGCTAGAGGTTTACAGTCAGTTACTCCTTAGTCTAAAATATTTTGGAATTACTGCTAAAGAACACTCATAGTATGCAAGGCATGTAAAAGACTCATTTTACAAACAAAACCGTTTGTATATTTCTAGAGGTGCACAGACATATGTGTCTGTATCGTATCAGCACCAATATAAGGAAAATTGACATTATCGGCAATTGGGGTTTTTTTGGCTGATGGGGCCGATAATGTCACTGATAAATGCTGCATGCAGGTAAGCAGCTTCAGAATGCATGCAACCAGGAGTGCAGCCCGGCACCTTGGAAAGCAGTGGCCGGCTGGTAAATCTGGGGAGTGGGGTACAGATTGAGCCCCCCACAGTGAGGGAGGGAGTGGGGCTGGGGCAGAAGCAGGTGCCACCCACCAGAGCAGGCCAGGGCACAAGACAGAACCAGGGTGGCTTGTCCAGGGGGTGCTTCCCACTCCTATGCCTACCCCAGGGGAGGCTTGGGGGGCAAGTGCCCCCCAGATCTGTGGGTGGGGCAAGGTGGGTTTCCCGCTGTGCACTTGGGGCTTGGGTTGCACTGGGTTCTCCCTGGCGGGGGGGGAGGGGGCCAAGCCGGGTCTGTGCTTGAGCTAGGTGGGGGTAGGGCAGACAGCAGCAGCACTGGGGGGGGGAGGGGGGGGCATGGCAAATTTTGTGGTAACTACAGCCCCCTCATAGACCACCCTCCCAGTGCCACTGCCACCCACTCCACCCAGCCTCCACCAGGAAGAGCCTGGTGCAGCCCCTGGCCCCAAGTGTGCAGCCCACCTTCATCCCATACATAGATCCAGGGAACACATGCCCCCCATGGCTACCCTGAGGTATGCACAGCAGCAGGAGCCATGGGCAACTGGTACCGCCTTAGTCAGGGGGGGCACATGTCCCCCTGCAATCAGTCCCACCAGCAGGAGGGGGGCTCCCGCCGTGGCCAATCTTACTGCCCAGGGGGAACCCCGTGGCCAATCTCACTGCCCGGTCACTGCAGCCAATCACTGCAACCACTTCTGAGAGCAGCTGCAGCAATTGGCCAGCACTTGCAGAGGGGCATCAGTGCTCCCGCCTCCCCCTCTGCCCATCGCCTAAGTGGTGAGAGTGGCCGGTCAGGGGTTGCACCCACACTCCCAGGGGGTGCACATGTACCCCCTACATGTTGCCACTGGTGAGAGCCTCCGTGTCCCCTGGACAAGTCACCCAGGCTCCATCCCATGCCCCACCCAAGCCCAGCTAGGCAGAACCTGCCCCTACCCCAATCCACCCCCTCCCTCACTGTGGGGGCCTCTATATGCCCTCCTCCCCCCAAAACCCCTTCCCAACAGACCTACCAGCCTGATTCTGCTCTCCAAGCTGCCAGGCTGCATATCAATCGGATTGGTATTGGCTGATATGACTGGTCAATAATCAGTCATCGGTATTGACCTAAAAAAAATCTTTATCAGTGCACCCCTGTATATGTTTACAGTATACGGCTTCTCTGGCCTTTGTCCCACTATTACTGATGCTTTATAAGATCTTCCATGTTACCAACATTTCAACACCAAATATTAAAAAAAAAATTCACAATGACAAAGCATTTCTATATTTTTCACTGGAAAGTCCTTCTTTAAGAATAATTCCTTAAAAACACCCACTATAAAATCTTCTTTTGACAAGGGAGTTGCTCTGAAGTGTCAGTACTAATATGGGTTGGCTTTTATTGATTGGAAAAAAAAAACTTTAAGGTATTAGTATACTTATTAAATACACGGCATGCTTTACATTTTATAATATAGTATATTACCAAAAAAAAATACAGAAAGTAAAGCAGCAAGTGATAATTTAATCTACTGCATTTCAAAGCAAACTGGAAACAGTTTTGGACAGGTATTGTACCTGTGTCTTTACCCCAAAGCACATTACTACTCTAATCCTAATTGAGGCTCCCAAGCATTACTGCATAGAACAATAAGATAAAATAGTCAATTTATACAGGACCTGAAACAAAGTCTAAATGGCTTCTGTTGACTTCTACAGGAATCGAACAAGACCTTTAATATCTTTAAAAAAACAAAACAAAAAAAACACTAACTGCAAGTTGCCCATACAAAAAAACGGAATACCCCATATCCTTATTCAGCCTCCATCTATAAAAGAAACAAACAGAAACTACCTTTCTTTTCTAGCCTCCTCCAAGCTATAGAGCAACAATCCACTATATCAATATACAATAAAATCCCTATAATACATTTTTGATTCATCACTCTTCATGAATCACAATCTTCCTACCAGAAAAAAACTACAAACCTACCATCACTCAATCTACTCCACACATGGGCACGAGAACTCCTGACACTCCAAACATTAGGTATTATACAGGAGACACAGTAAGCACATCTATACGACGTATAATGTCTTCATCTGTAGTGGAAAGATTCAGAATGTGCTTTAATTTGCGGTTACAATGAAACAAGTATTTCCTTTTGGACGAGATGAAGGCAGGACTGAAGCGCTGTCCAACTGGTGGCCCAGAAACCACAAGTAATCCATGAGATGTTAATTCATGACCTCCAGACTTCCACACCCTCCTCCAGCTTTCTGCTTCTGCCCCTAGGGATATGGGAGGCCAAGGTGAGCCATGACTTGGAGGCCACAGGGTCCCCACACAGTACTGTCTCTATTGTGTGAGCAGGGAAAGAAAGGCAAACTGTACAGACTCTGGCCACTCAGAAGTTGGACAGTTCCACTTTAAATATTCACACATTCACCATGTGCATATCTGTGTATCTTTGCCACTATTCATTTCAATATTTTTAAGTCTGGGCAGATGCTTTATTTTGGACTGCATTGCTCTATGACCTACCTATACTGTAGCAACCCTTATTCTAAAGCAGTAGCATACTTGAAACAAAGAGAACAAACAAAGCCCCTAAATATTCCAAAATTTCCCGAAAGACCTCTACAGGATCATCAAACGCTACTTATACAGCTCTTCAGGGTCACAGGCTTTTCCTTTTACCATACAGTTTATGAATTCTGCAGAACTCTTCTAGCATCCCTGGTCCTTCCTTGCCCTGAAATCCCTTGAGCTCTATAGGATCCTCATTTCTAGTACCTTTGGAAGCTCTATGAGGCCATTTGGAAGGTTCAAAGTTCTAAACGTGCAGAGACTTCATAAAGCAGCTGTCAGGCTAGTCAAATGCTATAATTCATAAGCTCATACAGTAGAGTTGCACCAATATACTGGCCCATATCGGATCAGCACGAATAAAAGAGAAATTAACATTATCAGCAATCTGCTTTTTTTGGCTGGTGTAGCCACTAATGTTATCAATAAATGCTGCGTGCATATGTGTAGCCGCAGCATGCACACAAACAGGAAGGCAGCATGGCAGCTTGGAGAGCTGTGTCTGGCCAGTAAGTCTGTGGGGCAAGGTGAGGGGAGGACCAGCTCAAGGACCCCACAGTGAGGGAGGGGTCCCCATGGCCCTCCCTCCCAACACCACTGCCTGCCCCAAACACAGCCCCTTGGACTGGGAAGAGACCAGCATAACCCCCGGCCCTGAGCCTGCAGCAGGCAACCTGCCCTTGTCCCATGCACAATTCAGAAGGGGACACACCCCACATGCCTCCCCTGGGGGTACACGCAGCAGCAGAAGCCACCCCTCTCCCCCTCTGGACAAGCTGTCCATGGCTGTCTTGTGCCCTGACCCACTCCCTCCCTCTTTGTGGGGGCCTCAATCTGCTGCGCCCCACCACCCCAGACTTACTGGCCCAATGCTGCTCTCTAAGCTGCAGGGCTGCGTATCAGGATGGCAATCAGATTGGTATGGCCCGATATGGCTGGTTAATAATTGGCCATCGTTATTGGCCAAAAAAAAAGTCTTTATCAGCACACCCCTAATGTACAGGAAACATAAAGAACAATTTCTGGAAGCAAGTACATTTCAGTATTTAACCATAATAAAAAATACTACATTTTATAGTAAGCTGGTTTAAAGAACATCAATAATATCTTCTGACAATCTGACTGCACAACTGATTTTTCATTGGAAAAATTATCAGAGTAGCTGTAATAAGGTTTTGTATACAAAAAATATAAGCAATAAACTATACCATTGTACTCTACTTGTCATCTTAACTATGACATTTTACTGTTTCCTCACACTTTGAAGACAAGACACTTGACAATTTCAAGATAAGGATCCCCCCCCCACCTCCCTCTGCATTCAACATGGGGAAAGAAGCCCCATATCTCTGATTTGATTACAAAACAGGGGATAGACAGCTGCTGGAACTCTGGCCCTAAGTTGCCACCACTTATGCTCAGTAGTAACTACAACTTTGCTCCAGCCTGGGGCATAAAGCACCGTTCCAGCCCCACACACAGGCAGCAGCAATTGCAGTAGAATCAGCTCAGGCTGCAGCTGCAAGGGGTGGGGGCCCTAAGGGGCAGGACTCTAGCCACTTGACATCCCACTGCCTGCCACCCCCCCCAATCTTGCTTTTCCCACTACAGTGATAGGGGAGGGATAGGACAGCACAGGACAGGATATTGCACAAATTTAAGATGACCCTCCAATAATTAAATTCTGTACATGGAAAATTATAGCCAACCTATACATTTCTCATGTACAGAATCTAATTACTAAGGAATCATCCTTAATATGACCAAGTCATCTCAGATGTAGGTAAATACGGTATTTAAACAACTAGCAGGAAAGGCAACCATACAAACTTGTAAAGCTAGGAATGAGATTCTAATCCTAAATCTTCACAATTTGCTGTTATCATTTGAACTAAAGAAGTCTGCTATAATAATAAAGTGCAGTAGAATTTTATGTTTTATATGCTACAACAAATCACAAGATGACAAGCTGTTCACATACACCATAAAAAACATTATTTAACATTAATAATTCTTCTTTGATACAACCTAATTTCTTTAAAGTACAGCCTGAGCAAAATTTGTTGCAAGTGAAAAGTTTTCAAGCCAAACCACTTTTGCCAGGCTGAATACAGATCTCAAAACCTGACTTCAAGAGATGGGGAAGAAAGCAAACCTTTGGATAATGTAGTTCATTCCCATGAAAGAGGACACAGATGCCAAAAGAAGATATCAAATGCTTTGTTTTCAAATATCACTTGACGAATTAAAATAAGACATGCCAATGCATTAATAAAGCCTCTTTATTGTGAGAAATGGATATGTCTCACAATAAGGGATGAGCTTCCTGTTACCAAAACATTCCAAAGATCTTGCAGGAAACCTGCACAGGTAGGAAGGAAAATAAAGTTAAGAAGTCAGTTCATTCTCTTGTTTCTTTCTGGTCTAAAAAAGGAACCAGGAAGGGTTTTGTTTGTTTATGCTGTCATCCCTAACCCCAACTGTTTACATTTAAAAATTAAAATCTGATTTATCTGCAAGTCACAGAACATGAACAGGGGATACCATAAACACCAAAGAAGGTACGTCTGAATAATTCAGAGGGAAATGGATAGACTGTTTAAAAAATAACAAGAGCGCTTCAATCTCTTTCATTCAAATTCTCAATGGGACAGTCTGTAATACCTTTTTAAAAAAAAGGTATTTTGATTATCGACTGAAAAAAATACTATTGCCTATTAACTAGACTTTCAAGAAGACCTCACACAAGAGCAAGGAAGACAAAATTTACGTTTTGATATTTCGAATTTTAAAAACCAAACAGAAACTCTAAAGAGTTCGCAATCTAAATACAACGAAGCTGCACGAAAACACCAGTCCCCACTCCCACCCTCAATTCTCCTTTTTAGGGCACATTAATCTAAAGGTGTCAAACTGCTTTTCCCTTGAGAGTGTTTTAAAACACTTCAAAGTACCTTTGGCAGATCTGTCAACTATCAGACAATCTATCCTAAACATTAACACAGATCAATGTGAGCCACAATATGCAGGTGCATTACCAGTCACATCTCAATTGTACAGATCAGTCAGGACGCATAATTTAATAAGACTGTTTCAGAAGAATTTATAACTCTAAACGGCACCATCAACTTTATTTTTCTTCTTCCAATTTTAGCTTTAAGAAATCCTGAGTTCCTGCTGACACCCTTTTCAAATAACAGTTCTCTCAAGAACTTCCTGCTTGCTTTACATTCCTTTGACATGCATACTCACAGGGATATTCCTGTCTTGGTGCACATGAGACTTTTCACCGTGCTCAAAGTGAACTAATTATACAAGGAAAATTGTGTGCATGCACACGCACACACGCGTGTGCGCACACACAAACTATATACAAAGCAAAACTGGATGCAGGTTGGTGTGCACAAGACGTGGAGTCACTCTTCACCAACTTTTCAGTTACAACAGCTTTATATTTAACTATGACCAATACAAGCTTTTCACAGAAAAGGTTGACTTCTAAGGTTTTATATTTATTGGATATTTTTTAGATGAAAAACTCCTGCAGAACACCTATTTTTAGGCACCCTGCAAGTCAGTGCATTTCATGAAGCAAGAATCTTCAAGGCATTAAAAGAAATAGTTTCATACATGTGTTACAATCCTTTGAAGATGCCTTATTCCCAAAGTAATGAGCAGTAAACAAAGACCGCAAGATAAATATTGAAGCAGAAGGCAGAGCAGAGACGAAGCTCATAGACTTAAGTCAGAGGTGCATATACTTTTGTGAGCCTCAGCTCATTTTATTAGATGCTTTAGATAATCTATAGTAGGGGCTAGCAACCTATAGCCCGCAGCCTGCATGCAACCTGCAGAACCATTTGATGCAGCCCACCAATGCGGAACTTCATCAGTCATACTAACCCAGTTTGGGTCAAAGATGGACATGTGGAGGGCAGGCGCTAGGGCCAAGTCACTGCTACCATGATTTCTGGCAGCAAGTGCACAGGGAAAGCATGCACCACAGCCACTGCTCCATGCAGTGGCATGGAGGGTCCGCAACTGGTGCTTTTCCCTGCAGCAGCAGGGAGCTTTGACAGATTTTTAATTCTATATTTTGCTTAAAAAAGAAAAACTAGACTAAGATGTTCAGAAAAACCTATGCAACAAATGTGGAGAGAAATTATCTCTGTGCATGTCCATCTTCCCAGACAGCATAGGGCTCTGCCCAACTCCTGAAGTTATTAACAGAGTCAGATTTAATGCAATTTTCTGAGGCAGTTGAAAGAGGTCTCCAGACATCAGTGGAGACAAGAGTATGAGTAATACGTAAAATGTCATTTACAGCAACATGTGCCATTTACATGGATAACACCCGTTTGCCATGTAAAACAGTTTACCAGGCTGCAAATGCTTGCATTTTACTCCCTTAGCCTGACGAAGGGTTTTTGAAAGCTGCTTAATAAATATTCTCCAACTATTTGGGTTGGTCTAATAAAAGATATCAAATTCACCCAAGGAACCTTGTCTGCATTTTACTCATGTATTCAGTGAGAAGTCCATGCTGTGGCACATGCTCCGACTGCAACTCCCTACAATGAGCCAACACTTACACAATTATTTTTAAGAAATTCTCCCCCTATAACAATGCTTCTGGTTATTGCTGCTAGTGCTAATGGGCTGTAGTTGTTGTTGCTGTTTTAAACTCTATCATCAACTAAAGTGGCTAAAAGAGGGCTCGATAATTAAGTACAAAAAACAGATGCCTCATCTTTCACTGCTTCTAGCAGCAGAGATGGCTGCATTACCAGGAGAGTTTAAAAGTATTAGAGACCAAGCTTTCTTTCCTCAGCTATGTTAACATTTGTGGAGAAGGGCTATCACACTTCCAGCAAGCCTCAACAATTAAAAAAAATAACCTTAAGAACCAAATCAGCAGAATCAGGGAGGAAGGAAGGAAGCCTTAGGTAGCGTTTAAATCACAGGTTACTGGGATGGTTTGGACAGAGATGCACCCTGCCTTATGCAGGGGGACCCGCCTGATGTGACCCTGCAGGTCCCTTCCAGCCCCACTGCTCTGGGAGTCCAGGATTCAACCCACAGAGGCTCTGCATGGGGTTGCTCCTGAGGCATGAAAGGCAAACGGCAGGAAATAAAAAGTTAGGAAGAGGCACAAAAAAAATACCCAAGTGAAAGGCACTTCAGGCTCCCAAAACGCAGCCCCAGAGTAGGAGCACGGACGGCTGCCAGAGGCGCACAGGAGCACGGGCCCGGGAGGACGCGGGGCTGAGACCTGCCTCGGACCAGCGGCCACCACGCGGGCCCCGAGGGACGGCTAGGCCCGTCCTGCCGCGCGGAGGGAAGGCCCAGGCCCAGCCCTGTCGCGGCCTCCGTGCGGCACTGGCAGACCGCAACGCGTCAGCGGGACGAGCAGGCCGGGGCGGCCCGGGGAGCAGCGGGCGCAGCAGCGTCCGGGCTCGTCGCCCCGCGGAGGCGTCCCCCGCCCCGCGCCAGGCAGCAGCCGCAGGCGAGGCCGGGGTCGGCGCGCGGCCTAGGCCTGCAGCCCCAGCGCAGCCCCGTAACGGAGCGGAGTGGGGCAGGAGTGGGTGGGGGCCGCCTAGGGGGAGAGAGGCAGAAGCGGGCGGGCGGGGCGGCGGCACTACCTACGGTCCCGAACGGAGAGTCCCACGGAGCCGAAGCGAAGCCTCAGTCCCAACAACACAAGATGGCGGTCGCGCCGCCACGCAGAGTCACGTGACCGGGAGCCCCGCCCCCCGCGGGCCCGGATGGACGCGCGCATGCGCCCTAGTACCCCCCGCCTCGTGGGGAACGACCCGACGCTGCTGACGTCACGCGCTGGTGCTGCTGTGCGGGGACCCACACGGCCGCCCGGCCGCTTGTGCGGGCAGCAACGCGCCTGACCCCGCTGCAGACCCGCGGCACCTGTACGGCGCAGCAATCTGGGGAATCGCCTCACACACCGGCCACGTGCCAAGTCACCCCATCAAAACCAGCCCTCCAGGTGGCTGGAGAGCCGACCGGCTATGGTAGAGCTGGGCATTAATTACGCCTTGCTCTTACGGGGCCAGCTTCATGGCTGGGACGGAGCCCGCGAGTCTCCGATAAGCAGCGTCCTTCGGAAACGCGCTAACTGCATCTGAACTGCCCAGCTGGTCCGTGAAAGAGATCGCCCCCAAAAACGCCTCGCCTGGGCTGTCATGGCTCCTGGGCTGTCACAGCTACGACCTGGCTCCGACAGGACCGCGCTGCGTTAAAACGTGGGCCGGCCTCACCTGCCGTGTACAAGAGAGCAACAGTCCCGTGGCCACCCACCGCCAGGCCTGCTGGTGCTGTCAGGGCACTGAGGGTCGTGAAGACAGGCTGGGACTGGAAGGCCTTGGTGTACAGGGTTTAAAGCACAACAAATTGATGGTCTGTAACCAGATCCCAATGACTCTGTGGTCCATCATAACTGTCCTGATGTAAGGGGCCTAACACTGATACTCCCCAACTCTCAACCTTTCTGCACTTAAGGCACCCTTCATTTGATTCAAAGCCTCCCTCAAAAAATGTGAACACTTAAATTTTCCCTCATTTTTTACTACAGAAAAATAATAGAGCAGTTTTTCTGTTGCAAAGCACCCAGAAAGACCACATTGGATGAGAATGTCCTTAATGCTATAGATTCCTATCTGTGAGCCATGTTTGCACAGATAACAGTACTAACATCATGTTGCACCCCATAGTACCCTTGAAAGGATCTCAAGACACTCGGTTGCCCTAACCCCTGTCTCACTGCCCTAACCCCCGCAGTTCATAAGTAACAATAAGCCTACTTTTTGTTCCATCTGCTTTTTAGCTCAGCTATGTCTGCTTCTGGCTCAGAGGCCTGAGAAAGGGTACTGACACACCCGATAGCTTGCCTTGGTGTATACAAACTATACTGTTGGTCTAATAAAAGATATCACCCATAAGTATTCTTGCAGATCCCAAATGTTATCTGCTTTTGGGTCAGTAGGAGTATAGGGCAGGGCTTTCCCAGCTAAAAATAGTCGTTTATTTATAGTCTTAAAAACCATATTAGTACTTGATGCTGGCTATTTTAGTCATAAAACCTATTTTTAGCTATTATGCAACATCAAAGGAATTACCATTTGCAGCTGGAAAAAACATTCTTTAATCAAGAGTTCTGGCCTAAACACATTTGGTTTTTATTTCAGATCTTGGAAGCTGGTAAATACCTGATACTGCACACTGAATGCTGGCCCTAGATGACACAACAGTGAACATGCACAATTTTCTGAGCTAATGAGCTAAAAAGGCTATTGGTCCTTGAACGTGTTTTGAGTTCACAGCAAAATGATAAGACTAATCACATTCCAACAAGAATCTTAAAACAAAGCTCCTCCCTCGGAGTGTGGCAAGAGAAAGCCTAGCTGTAGCAAAGCTGTAAATTTCTGGCCTGTGACTACTTGGATTTCAGTTTTCCTAGCTTCTTGATAGTGGTTAGAGCAGCATGAAAAAGAGATCATGGAGGGAGGGAGGCACCCCACATTTCAGAACAGGAACTTGCAAGTTTACTAGAGAACATTGTCCCAATGCATTTTCTTGACAGATCAGTTAGATGATGTAAATAACTCACGGTATTTTATTCTGAGGGTTCAGAAGTGGCCTGTGACTCATCTGGGAGAAATTTAAAGTTGGACCCTTTTTTTTTTTGGTTAGAGAAGCCCAAATACATTTTCAAGGGATGTTTTAAACTTATTTTCTCTGCAGAAGTATCTTTTCATAATATTATAAGAAAATTCAAACAGCACCTTTGTATCTTGGTAGATTTGTTCCAAGGTTTCCATTATGGTCAACCACAAACAATGACAGACACAAAACATGACTGTTTAATCCATTGCTGACCTCAGAGCAACTGTTCTTAGACACCACAACTTTAAAAACTAGCTTTAACTGGAAATTGCAGAAATCATCTACAGAGCAGGTTGTGTTAAATATGGTTCAAATCAAGACTATGGATTCTTATCCCATTATCTTGTTCAGCTTTTAGAACACCTATGTCCCTCAATGGTTTAACCACTTTGTTTTCCTCTCTTCTATTCACCTTGCATCTGCCAGCAGTGCCCCCTCCTTTTTTCCTCCTGGTTCCTGACCTTTGTATTCTAATCACTGCTTTCTATTTGAAGCTTCACTTCCTGCAGTCCCTTTATAGTATCTGATGGAGTAAGCCACTGCTTACAAAAGCTTCTGCATCTATAATTTATTTAGTCTAAGGTGCAAATCTACCCTGCCTTCTGCCTATGTGGCTAAACTCATCCATGGTGTAACTATAAAGACGACTACTGGTTACTGTAGGTCATTATGTGGGTAGAAATCCTTTGGAACACTAAATCAATTTGATTGCAAAACTGGGAGAGTGAGGTAAAGGACCTTTAATTAACTAAAAGCACCTTTATTGACCAGCCCTTTTCACTGTGTCCTAGCTTGATAGAAGCAAGATATATCTTACTTTACAATATGTGTGGAGCTAGGAACTACATAGCCTTTGAAAAGGAAAATAAGTATCATAAAATATCAGTGTTTAAGATGCAGCAGTAAATATATCTCACCAGCCTTTGTTTTGATTATAGTAAAAAGTACTTGTTCACCTGTGATTGATAGCACATAATGTTCCCAGCAGGCCAGAAACACAGAAGGGTTTATTTTCAGTCACTGAGTTAATTGCCAAGATGGCAGAAAGGAAATCATTCTTTGGAAGTTCCTCCAAGTTCTTGAGACCACGTAAAACCAGCTTCCTGGGTAAAGACCCAGACCAGTGGTGCTCAACGTCCAGCCCACAGGGCTCCCCACAAGTCCATAAAAACACAAAGCTGTCAGTCTGCTTGATAGTCTTTCAATCAAGCTCTGGCTGTTTTCTAACAGAGCAGAACAGAGCGCTGCCAGCTGGTGTCCAAGCAGGAGTACAGCACTCTTCTTGGGGCTTTGCAGACCCCTGCCCCACTAGCCACATGCTGTTGTTGCTGCTACTGTGTCCGATCCTGCAGTACTGTGGGTTGTAGATGGGCACCCGTGTTGGGATGGGGTAAGGTTGGGGGGAGAAGCACAGCGTAGAGTGCAGTGGGGAACAGTGAGGTATGAGAGCAAGCAGACAACCCCTGGCTTGGAAGCACCATGGTGCAAAACCATTGCTGTGGTTGAGCAGTGGTGCCAACCCAAGGATATTTATATATAAAAGTGTTTTATACATGTATAAGTATATATATTTTATACATATTAAAACATTTTTCCTGAAACTTTTTATTGACAATTATTTATTTATTCATTTATTTTTACTATGTTTGGTGTTAAACCCCCTAAATATGAACCCAGTCTTTCTAACTGGTGCATGGCAACAGGGCAGGGCTCAGCTCAATAATTACATTTACATTACATAAAAACATACCAGTATTAAAAAAAAAAAGTGTCAGTAAAAGAAAGTTTGGTTGTCAATAAAACAACAGAGAGACAAAAAGCCCAAGTTTCTTGGGCTAGCAATCCTGAATGGCACATCTGTATCAACCTCAGATTAGGGAACCAAATCCCTCATGTGTAGATGAGCTTCTTAAAAATATCCCATGATGCAGAGCCATGTGCCTGACATACAAAGTATTTCTGCTTCTATACAAAGATTTAAAACTTCAGCTTCTGGCAGATACTACCACAGGTGTGTGTCATGTCAGCAGTGGAACCAAGTAATTTAATTTTGTCTAAAGTCCAGTGTATTTGGTGCAATACAGTGACAAATACATCTCTGGCCCTACATTTGCCATGCTTTTAAAACTTATTAACAGATTGTTTAATATGACAGTTCTCAGACAGCCACACATGGTCAGTCAAAAACCCAGTACTGCAGTCTCTCTTACAAGCAGAGTTGCATCCATCGATAAACATTTTCCACAGACCAGAGTAAGAAATGCCAAGTATTTTATTCCAGAGAAGGTTCCAGTCCTGGCTCCCTGTCAGATGCTTTTCATCCCCTGGCCACAGAGCAATCTACATCTTACTTTCAACCTCTATAATACCAAGACTTTTGAGGAAACCAAGGCAAGAGACAGGGTTAATGACTAAGAGGGTCACACTGCATGGTCCAGGCAGTTGTGGTATTTGGATCTGGTGAACCATCAATGCAGCCACCAAAGCCAGCTTACCTGCTGTACCTGACAGTCTCAGAGAACAAAATCAGATCACATACCTCATATCTAGGTTCAGCTTCATTATATCCACTTGGACTTCACTGGTTGGTGCACATGCACTCCATACATGAGTGGCTGTTTGCTTCCTCCCTGCCCTTTTTTTTTTTTTGCCACCAGGATCTTATGCTTCTGTCCTTCCATCTGAGGGCATAAAGGCTATGGGCCCAACCACCCCTCAGTTCCTTTACCAATATAGAATCCTCAAGGAATAGGACACCATGGTAGAGGGGAAATTGAACTTTTTATCCCTCTTAAATGGGCAGTATTTAATACCTTTATACAACACCAGGCCTTTCTGGATGAAAAACTTTAGCTTTTGCATAGCTAGGAAGTTATGCTGTAGTGGAAACATTATAAGTTTGAGGTAGATTTATCTGCTTCTCATAACTGGAGTTGTGCAGTGTGCAGACATTTGAGACTTACAGGATCAGTGCTGGCAATTCTTGAATACAATGGTATGTCTGAGGACCTAAGAAGAGGCACTGACAAGACTGTGGATAAAGAAGGCTTTATTTATACATTTTAGCAACAGCAGAAATAATCAAAGATGCAGTTATCTGTTTTGTTTTAAAGTATAAAAACATTATAAATATTTAGCTAAAAAAGCGTGATTTATAAAATATAATATGTGGAGATATATACACAGTTTAATTGTTTAGCAGTTCTCCCACCTGACATTAAAGATCAGACATTTTTCTATTTATTATTCCATGCTCACAGTTTAGTGCTGCTCACAGTTTAAGAAGCAAAATAGGCAGGTGAAGATACAGAGCAGCAATCTGGTATGCGCTGTTCTGGAAGGAAGACAGACTGGGGCAAGAGCTGAGAGGAAGAACTTTCCCTTTCTTGATGGCCTTCAGTATATATAAAAAAAACTCATGGTGTTCTTAAATTTATGGATGCCTTTCCTGTACTTATGAAATACACCACCAGCTAGAGTCAAGAATAATGCGAGTTTTCTAGACTCAACTCTGTCCAATACACTTCTGTCTTGACTTGAAACTTATCAGTTATTCCCTTCCTGAGCAGAAATTGTTTATAGTGTGCCAGAGTGGTTTTATATAGTAGTGACTATATGAATTTGTTTATGACTTCAGAACTGAAGCAGATTTCTAGAAGTGAAGGACTAGTGGCACCATCCAGCTGTATTGCTGAGATGACAATTTCTTAGAGACAAATATATCTCCTTACTTCTTAAGAGTTCCAGAGCTGGAAGACCTCTAGTGAGGCCATGGAGTAGATGAGTACAGAATGAATGTGACAGAAGATGTATGGTCAAAAAACAAAACAAAAAACAGACCCTCAACTTTCTATTACTTAAGGTGTTGCCATTTTCCTCCTGCCAAAGGCTAGGGTTACCAGATCTATGAGGAAGTCCAGCTTCTTACTACAGAGTTATTAGGGTATTTCATATACTAAAAGCTAGAAGCCTCAGTATATGCTGTTGGGCAGCAGAAAGTATTAGACTTACAATTCATTTTATACACATCCCTCTTCACAGAGCTCCCACAAAGCCCGTCTTGAGACTTTGCAGGAGAAAAGAATAAAAGTAAAGGATGTGTGACAATGCCTGACACCCAACATTAGCAGAAACATACAGGAAATTAATCTATACTTTATACATCCTGATTTACTTGAGACTTTTCTAATGGCCTGTAAACAAGACATAATATTAATAGGGAGTTAGAGTAAAGACTTTTAGAAGTTAAAGAAAGAGGAGCCAAGAGACAGTGTTGTTGTTTATGAACTAAAGGAAGATATTATGTTAGTCCATCTTCACCCATGATTTGCTACTTGGTGCTCTTGCGTTAAGATTAGTTTTAATTCCCTCAAGTGCTACTTGACAGTTCAGAATGAAGGATATATACATAGCTCTTATTGTTCACATTATTATGAACATATGGTAGTCAAGAGCCGTGTCGTTTGTAATCTGACAGAAGCTTCAAGTGAGAAGGGAAGGTGAAACTAACAAGTTTTATGCTGTCTCCAGGTGGTTCTCTCCAGGCAAAAGGTGTAATTTGTGGACACGTACCAAATTATGTGCAATCTCCAGTGGTGGAATGGATGGTTAGTTACTGGGTGAACGCAGACTTTAACTCTTTGAATGCTGCTCGACGGTGTTTCCTCTCCTCCTCTTCCCGCTTTCGCTCATCCTGCTCTGCTTTTATCTCTGCTTCAAATTTACTGGCTGAAGAGAGAGCCTGAACCTGGAAAATAAAAGCAGAGGGAGGGGAGGGGGAAAGAAGAATTTCAGACAAGAGCCGAGCAAAAGACTGGGAGTTTGAGCCAGATCATCAGCTGCCTAATTAGATGCTGTGCTGAGCTCAATCAAATATCAATGATACTACAGAAGATATTTACATGGACCTGTTGGCTTAGGTTTATTCTCAAATCAATGGAAGGATAGCAGCATTTATTAGTTTCCACTAAGCAGAGCTAATGTGGGGGAGGTGGGGAAAAGGTGAGGGAGGGTTTGGAAGAAAAGAGAATGAGTAGATGCAAGTCCCACCTTGAAAGAAATTTAAATTTCAAAACTAGCAATTATGTCATTTTGAGTTGAATAGAAAAGAAAGCCAAATGTTACTTGAATTTGCAGGTTACAAGATTTAAAGTACACATTCAATATTGGCCAGTCATATCAAGGCATGTGTTCTCCCTTCATTAGTTAAAAAAAAAGTATAACTTAATCATCCCAGAAGGAGAAGTGAATATGCACAATAAAACTGGGGGGGGGGGGCAGAAGGCACTCAGAAATCTAATCAAGTGGCATGACCCAGGACAAGGAAGTAGAGGGCTTTTTTTTTTGTGTGGTTTTTTTTGTGGTTTTTTTTTTTTTTTTTTTTTTTTTTTTTTTTAAGGGAAAGAGAGTTGCAGCTTCTCACATTGGTGAACCTTCAGATTTAGTCACTTGGTGACGCTGACCTACTCTCCAGTGCCCAGAAGTTTCCAGAATACACTTAAGAAATGACTAAGAACTGCATAGCAAGTTTTTTCAGTTTCCTCATCACCACACCATACCTTAGCTTCAAAGAAGTTCTTGGCTCCTTTAACTCCCTCTGTTGAGACATCTATCTCTGAGAGTTTTGCCAGTGTCAATAGCCCACTGTCTTCTTCAAGCTCTCCAGCTGCAGCCTTATGAAAAATTAGCAGGAACTAACAAGAAAGGAAAAAAAAAACACTGAAATTCATCACTGAGGTATAAGCTTCCCTTAAGCTATAAGCTAAATAAAAGCAGAAACATGTATTAAGTCAGGAGTCAGGATCTGCACCAGGGTTTGAATACACTTTGATTCTTGGGAGGGTCTGCAAAAAAAAAAAAAAAAAATTAAACTGGTTCATTGATTAACAAGTTCACCTTGTTAATTCTACCGGAGACCGCCCCCTGCCCCAGTGACATTTTTCAAATCTTACAGAGGGGCTCTAGACTCCTATGAAGGGGCTCAGCCCCTCCCCGAGCTCCCCCTCAATTTGCACCCTGATCTGTACTTCTTGCCAAGAGAAAGCAAAAACAAAACCACAATTTGCAATAAAAGCTGACTCCAGTCCTTTGCCGTTAGACAACAGCAGGAGCCTCTGGAGAAAGGGAGAGGTGCTTCCCACAGACCATAGCCTAGGCAGTAGTAATAAACTCCAAATGAGCAATGATTACTGCACTTACTCCATTCTAGACAGAGATCCTGACCCCTCCCTCCTGCATTTTACATGGGAAAAAAAGCCCCTTGTCCTAGAACTGCGAATGAGGGTAGTAGTGTGGCTGCTGCAGCTGTGGCTCTAGCTCTCAGTCCTGACCCCAGGTTGCCTGCCCTCCCTCCCCACCTCCCCTCCATCTCTGCAACCAGGCTCTTCTCCCCATCCCTCCCAATACATAGAGCCTCTGTTCCCCTCACCTGCCCCTCTCCCACCCTCCACCCCTAGGCTTGCTCCATCCCAGCAAGCTCTGGGGCCTTGAGCACAGCCCCATAGTAGTGGTGGGTGGCCTGCAAGGCTGCTACCTAGGCAGAGATGGAGCTGTGCTCAGTGCCCCAGGCTTGAACAGGGGTGGAGCCTGCCAGCAAGGTTAAGGGTGGGGGAGGAAGGAGAAGGGAAGGACCAGAGGCTGGGGGAGGAAGGGGAGCAGAGGCAGAGGGAAGGAGCAGGGGAGGTCCAAGGCTGGGTGGGGGTGGGGGAGAGAGGAGGCAGGTGGCAGGCACAAGCAGGGGGACAAGCTGCTCGAATTCCCCACCTGTCCCCATACTACCTGACCCCCTGCAGCAGTGGAGGGGGATGAATTAACAGATAAACCCCCAATAATTATTTGAGTTGGTTTAATAAAAGATATCAGATTTACCCAAAGAACCTCGTCTACCTATGTCCTTACACTGACATGGCTACAACCTATACCCCTGGAAAATTATAACAAGTATATACATTCTCCATGTATAGAATCTAATTACAGGTGTGGGTGGGCTTACATTCAGGGTCATCATAGATGCAAGTGAAGACAGTAATAAGCATCACAAGGGTTCAGAGAAAGACAAGTGCTTCCTTCCCCTAGCACGCCTACTGGGGGAAGAAACATGCTGTTGCAATTGCCTGGTGGGCCCAACTCTTTCAGTGCTTTGCCTGCTACATGTACAACTACCCTCTGCCCTGTGAGCACAACACTAACTGGCACATTTGAATAAATAGGGTCACTCTCATACAGAGCCTACTAAAGATATGAAGCAAAGCACACACACACCCCCACCCCAATCTCAGCCTTGTTGGGAGGAGTGCAATGCAACTCAGGTCCAGGTATACATCAGCCAGATAGGATTAAAGAATTGTTTACATTGCACAAGCTTTAGAGGGACCTGGAAGAGTATGACTCCCATGAAAACTACCCGTATCATGTAAGCCAAGCAAGCCTCACTGTACCAAAGGACAAAGAAAAGGAACATGTGAGGGACAAACAGAGCACTGGAAGACAACTGTGTTTGCCACTATTCCAGGAGAAGTTGCACAAGCTCAGGAAGAGGTTACACAGTCCAAGATGCATATAATAGTCCAAACCAACTAGAATGCCCTTTCAGAGTACCGACACCCTATCTTAGGCCAAAGCTACACTTATCAAAACTCAGGTACCCACCTTAACACAGAAAAGCCCAGATCCTCAAAGGTATTTAGATGTTTAACTCCTACTTAGGAGCTCACCTCCCAGTGACTCCAATGGGAGTTAGATGTCTAAATCTATCTTTGAGCTCTAGGCCTCTGTGTCCTCATATCTGGCATTTGTCTCTTGTAAGGCTACCAGGAAGCAGAACCTTTTAAAAGTTAACTGGGGGTGGGGGAAGCTTCAGTGGCAAGGTGGAGTGGAAAGCAAGCTAGTGATTCTGTAGCAGGACAGAGCTACTCTGGGTTCTCCAGATCATAACTAAGCTTGAAACTGAAATATAGCTTAAAGATTACAACCTTGCTTGGCTACCATTTGCAAGAAGCGTGGCTGCTTTTATTGTGCCCATTAAAAATATAGGAGAGTTGCTACAACATGTCTTTCAGAAGTCACAGCAGAACTACATTTTAATTTCAGCTGAGGATAACAGTGATACAAATGCCCACAAAGAAATTAATTTTGAAACCTTTATGTAGCACCTAATATATTAGGACATCAGAGTAGAGCACCAAGTATTCTAGTGGTAAGAATCAGCCTTGTTACCACACCTGAAGAGCATCTTCTCTCCCCTTCACAAAAGGAACAAAATGCATCATCTATATTTATCCACACACACACCTAAACCTTAAAAGTTTTCCTCATAGCACTGTGCACCCAAGGTTCAGTTGAGGATCTCACCTCTGCTCTACTCCTCTGAACACAAAGTTTATAATACAAAAGCAACTAAAGGGGAACATCAGTCATGTTAAATACTGATGCAAGTAGGTCTACAGATCTCACCATTGTGTTTTCAGCCTTTCCCTCACCTGAGCAGGGGTTCTAACACTTGGTACAGTATTCAAAAACCTGAAGACAGAGGGTGAATGTTTCTTTGGTATAAGGACCTGTGCAAGGCCCTGCTGTATCATTTAATTACTATGTGGAGAGGGCTTTAGCAACAAGTAGATATATTTCTCATCTGCACGAATGAATTTCACCAACACCAAAGATTTATTTCTGGCTGTGTGCAGCACTCACAGTCTTCCACTAGAGGACGGCAGACTCCCAAGCTGTCAGTAATCAGAGTCCTTTCAGCAGGAACACATCTGGCAAAGCAGATTTTTTCATTCTTACTTCAAAGAGTTACTGAGTAACTGATGGAGGTGCAGCAGTTTGGGAACAGCATCTCATGGGAAAGGGTGGGGGGATGACGACAGCGCTGGCTGTTCTCTAGCAGAGTCAGTTTACCCGGAGAAGAATTGCACAACAGCCCTGTGACTTGTTGATGTGTCTATACGAGGCACAGCAAAAGGCAGCAGGCTGTTTTGTGGGAAAATTTCCCCCCCCATCCCCCGCTGCAAACATTTAAAAAGTTAGATGATGGTCAGCTGTACAAGTGGGCTGCTCTACCCAGCAAGACCTTTGTCAAAGTTCAAATTATGAGATCTTCAACATGACAAGACCTTTGACACTATTCAAACTCATTTGTGATTTGTCCTCTCCTCCCCACCGACCAATACAAATACCCCCTCAGGGTCTCTGAGGCTGTCTGAAGCATTAGCTTTGTTGGTATTACTCAGCTGTTCCTCTCTGCTGTTCCAACTCCACCCTCAAAAAGTCCAACTTCCTGGCATTTAGCAAGGTCACTGGAGGCAAGACAGCCCTAAAGTCTGCTGCAGCTACAGCTCAGGGAGGGACTGGAAACACCCAGGCATGACCAGTCATGAGTACAAGCATACATGAATCATCCTGAGACTAGGAAATCAGGCCTCTTATGGAAGCCAGACTGCTAAAGCAAAGGGAAACAAATTAAAAAGTTAAGTGCTGCATTTTCAGCAACTTCAATCAATTAAAAGGAATGTGGGACTGACATAGCCAGAATGGGAAGCATGTCACAGCTATATCAGAGAGATGTAGTGAGCCATGCTAGTCTAAAGCCATGCTAGTCTAAAGTCAAGTAGAAGGCAGGGTAGACTTGCACTTCACAGACTAACCAAAGTAGATTTTTTTTTTTTTTTTTTTTATATTACAGCCACAGTAGCTGATGAAATGAGCTTCAGCTCACAAAAACATATGCTATACATATCTACTTTGGTTAGTCTATAAGGTACAAATCTACCCCTGAGGCCAAACCTACACAGCCATGTGGAATGGTGGGACTGCACTGATGCAGGATAGAAGATGCACATCATTTGGAATAGACATTGTTTCAGGAGTAATTCTATCCAGCATCCACACACAGACTCTTGTCCATCACTGCCGTTATATCATCACATACATACTACCTTGGATTTATTATTACTTTCTAGTTACTTACCAAATTCTGTAGGACAATGCTTCTCAAACTATCTGATGTGACAGACCGGCAATTTTTTTTCCAGTGGGCCAGGGACCGGTGCCTGGTTCAGCCAGTGGCAGCAACTGCATGCAACAGCGCTACACAAACGCGCAACTGGCTGTTTCTTTCTCTTTCCTACCTCGCACGATGTGATGTCACCTGGAGTGTTGGAACGTACGAACTGTGGTGCTATGACATCAATGTTATGCTTCTGAAAATATATTTCTTTCTTTCCTGGCAACTCACTGCAGACCGGCAACCAGTGGCTCGTGGACCGGCACCAGTCCGCAGACCACCACTTTGAACAGCACTGCTGTAGGAAATAAAAGTACTGGTCCTTTCTGTGTTGTGGTTTATGAACTAACCCTACCTCTTGGAAAAAAATATGGTAACAAGAAATCTCATGGGATGGTAGCCAAGCTTAAGGAATATGGGGCAGGTTGTTTTATGCACCTGAAAGAAGTGCCTAACACTCTGTTCCCAAGAAGCATGGATGGCAGAGTGCACTCCTCAGCCCCCATTCCACTGATGCGATTAGGGACTTCAACTGCTTTATGACTTCCCCTGGCTCAGCACCTGCACTGCTCATCCAAGGTCTAGGAGAGATACTCCTGTTCCACAAAGCTACATTAAGACCTGGAAGTGGAGATATCTGATGACCTGAAATGAGTGTACTGTCAGAAGCATGACTGTTATAATCTCTGCTTATTGTATACTGTATATTGCATGAAGTCAGTGAATGAGAGAAGTGAGGTGGCAGTGGGCCTTGTGACCAACAATCAATGCTATCAAAAGCTATGAGTGCATGAGCAAGCAACAGACGTATGACCTAGATCAGAGATGTAGCATTTTACTAGAGCTGGCGTGAGCATGCTGGAATAGATTTTCATGCATGCCAAATCTACCCAGAGTGAAGTGCTACTGTTCCAACTATTAGCTATACTGGGTGCCTGTGGATTAAGACCTTAAGTACTGTAGAGTAGGCTTTTTTTAAGCATAAGCTGCATAAACTTTAGTCTTGGAGAGGAATTTTGTGGAGTTAATTGATGATTTATTGATGGACTCTTGACAAAAGGTCAAGAGTCCAAGTCAGCTTTATTAACAGGCACACAGTTCAGTTGCACTAAGAAGCCAGTTCCATACATGAGTAACTGCCAGGCTATAATGGTATGTAATTTACATATGGAGAATTAGTTTATTCTCCTGTTCTGGCTCAGGAGTTATGAGCTACAGAATGCACAGGAGGAAGGCAGATTATGGGGCAGTCTCACAGCTGCTAATGATATCCTGTGACATGCTACTGTTCAGAAAAAAGCAACACATGACGACTAGGTGCAGGACCTTATGGCTGGAACAAAGTTAGTTTGCTTTGTTCCGTGTATGATCTCTCATGAGATCCTCTGGAAGTTCAGCTCCTGCAGCCTCTCCTACTCTAAGCCTACCTTGGCACAGAAATGGTCACCAAAATTAGAAATAAACATTTGTGCCTATCAGTAGTACAGCCAGCCCTTGAAGTACCAATTAGCAACTTCTGTTCATTTCCAGCTTCAGTACCTTACCATTCCAAATGCCAGCACCAGGCACCTTGTAATAAAATAAGCCATTCTCCTCAAAAAGACAGAGGCTTTCTGTGGGGCAAGAAATTGGATTAAGTGGGGCATAGGAACAATGAACTGATAAAAAAAGGGAAGAGACAGGCTCTATTTGAAAAAACCCAACTCACAAATGACAGAGAAACTGATAAATTTGTGATGGCTAGTCTCAACAATCTGAGGACACTTGGACTGAAGATTGCAAATGAATCTCAGATTTCGTTGCTAAGTTAGAGTACTAGCCTGCCAAGAACTGAAGGAAAATTAGTTGCTAAAGAAACAAGTGAAAATTGGGAGAAAGGACTGTCAATTCAATTCCCTTCCACATATTTATTGCCAACAAACAAAAGGGAAGTAGGACTGTACAAAGACACAATTGCATCATCCACTGGCAACAGGGGTGGAATCAGAGCATTCTTCAATGAAATGATTCTTCTGCATTATGTAGAAAAACAGAACAAAGTGCATTTGCAGAGAGATGGGGGGAGCCTGGCGACATATGGATACAAGCTTAGGATACCTGTTGAGATAGATAAGCCTAGCATGCAATTTTATTACAGCAAGATTTTTCTTATTTTATTGTGCAATTCATTGGGTGTCCACTTTAAGTTTTTCCTGCCTGGCCATCATTTTGCACCTGGCTTCATAATGGACCAGCACCAGCTGCTGTTCACAATATGCCACGTATTGGCAGAAATCCCCAGAATGAGCCTAAAACCAAACATACAGGGGACAGCAGAGCTTAGTGCAGTTGAAACAGCTGGATGAAGGAGGGAATAGGCTGTTGCTGCTGGCACTATGACGACAGTGCCAGGAAACAGCGGGAACAGCAGGAAAGGACCTTACAGAGCCAGGAGGGAAGAAGTAGCTTTCACTCCTCACATGAACCTGAACTGATCTACTTAAACAGTGGTGATAATGTTCAAAAGCAGACAAAAACTAGGTCTCATGCATACAACTTCCTGGCTGCTTCCATTTCTTATTCTCACCCTTAGTTTCACCTAGGTTCATGGGAAGGGATGTTTCCTACTCCATCATATTCCTTGGGATAGTTCAGAAGGATCTGTGGCTCCATTTATGGGTGAAGTCTCAGAGCAGTCTATTTCATCTAAAGAACAAGCAGGCTTTCTTCCCTGACCCAGTCTTCGTTACAGGTTTTCCGGTCTTTTGTTTTTTCCCCACCACTACTTGCTAGACTCAGCAATAAACCTGCTCCAAGTTTTTCTGATACCTGTTCTTACTCAACTGTATTTCTCACAGCAAAGCTACAGCTGGTATCACAAGTATCCAAGCACATGCTTTGAGTCAACAAGTTGATTTACAAGCATGCTACTGATTTCAAGATACAATGTCCACTCCAGCAAAACTGTGCTCAGTGGCTAACACGATGCTGAGAGAAGGAGGTCTGCAGAGCTATTTGCTTAGGTGAGGGGATCCAGAAACCTGACCTCTTGAGTTAGTAGACATTCAAAACAGGCCAATAAGAAGGCCACTTACACAGCTGAGGTTAATCCAGCACTTGCTTGAGGAGACTGTCATCTGAAGCACAACTTTTATTTTCCTTGAGAAAAATCTTTTCCTCTAAATCATGGCAGGAACACTTGTTCAGCACTGGGAACAATATTCAAATATCAGGTGCACTAGATGTGGTGCTGGGAATTCGACATGGCACTTATCTATGGAAAGCCTCAAAGCCAGAGAAGAATAGACAGAAGCATTTACATTTTCTACCCTCACATAAAAAGAGCCTTTATCATGTTGGCTTCCTTCTACCACACTAGGTTTCTTTAACTGCATATTTGAGAAAGACTTTTCCTCCCTGCAATAAGAGGGACCAACACCACTGCTGAAATATCAGTCATAGCCACAGGAACATTCTGAGATATTACATTATAAAACTAGTTGGCTGCTAATGAATAGAATATCAGCAAGGAAGTTTTCACAGCGATGTGGATGGTGAATATGCTAAAGCACTTAGATGGGTGTTTATGAACAAGTTGTTCAACTTGTTTATTATAGCAACTTGCTATGATGAACAAGTTGCTCTTGTCCTGTATTAAATGAAAGACTAGGGCTCCTTGGTACTACCACAGCACACGATGAATAATTTTCAGAAGGCAAGAACTCCGCTAGATGTGCTGGGACACATACCACAATATGGCTCTGACAGCTGCTGCTTTCCTCATCTGTACTGATCTCTTTTCATGCCTTTTGCCAGTCTAACAACAAACAAGTGTCTGCACTTTGGTCTCAAACCTCTTCCCACTTGGCATATAGCACTTCCAAGCATTCAGCTGCTGCCTGTTCTTTTATACACCCTCTTGTTCAGTGGCTGCTAGAACTGCCCTGGCACTTTATTTGAAAGTTCCTCATCCAAAGAGCAAAGGGTTCAGTCATTTGGTTGTGATGACAGAAATCCCCTTTGATAAGCAGGTGGGCAGAGCAAGACTGTTATTCAGTAGAAAGAGCACCATCTCTTTTAGAAACAAAACTCTTAGGAACCTGCTCTCAGCCTGCATTAGATCCACCTAGGAAAGCCTTCTCAGTGGGATGTTGATAGGACAATCATCATAGGCTTTTGAAGATACAAAAGACTGTATCCCTTGTGTACTCAACATCCCCATTTTTTTTTATGCATTGCAGATTCCTGTAGCAATTAAATGCAAATGCTTTACAAAAGTTTTTGAAGACCAGGAGAAAGATGAAACCAGAAATTCTGGTGACTGGTACAGGAGAAGATAGGTTTCTTGCAACTTATGCCAAGGGCAAGACAATAGGTTACAGGAGCCAGGATGCTACCGAGATTGGATATAGACCAGGAGTGCAGCTCTTCTATTTCTTTATAGACCAGAGACAAATTTCCTGGTTTCCCCTAATTCATTTGCTCCACCGCACCTACCTTGCATCCGTCACCACATTAAGAAGTGGCACTAGATGCATTGGGGGCGGGGGGAGGAAAAGAACTTCTCCTGAGCCAACATCAACTACCCAAATCATTAGGTTTCCATTTGTCATCATGACCCCCACTGAGCTCAGGACGATTGGCAACTACCTGATACAGACAACCGTAGACAGAAATTAGCAAGCTTGCACATCCTGCAAAGGTTTCAGAGAGATTCCACTCACCCCGCCCCTGCCAGCCGAGTCCTTTCTTTGCATCTTAAAAGGGAGCCAGTACTAGCATCTCAGTCTCATCATAGTAGTTTAAGAGAATGTCAACATTGCATCATGCATTGCAAAAACTAGACAAACTGGTGTCACTTGAGCCTTAATTACATTATTCTCTGCCCTTCCCATCTTCAGTGGAGCAGTAGCAGTACTATAAAATACGTATTTTCTTAGGGTAGACAGGGTTCTTGGAATACTACCTACATAAGGCTACATCTAAGACCATTTTAAAATGGAAGCCAATGGAGAAAATAACTATCTGTTTGCTTAGTGAACCAGGTTACATTCACACCAAGAGCACACAAACTGTTATTCAACAGTACCTTACTCTTACTTCATACAAGAAAGTTTGCCTGCTTCTCTTCGCATCTTATTATATCTCCACAGCTGCAAGTCACATGGAAGCATTTCAAATGTATGTGCCTTGGTCATATTAAAAAGAAGATCTGGAAGAACCCAATTTAGAGATGGGACCTAGAAGCAGCAGGCTACCAGATTCTCATTCCTTTTCTTAAAATAGTTTGCTTCTTTGCTGACCCCTACCTCACGGAAGCTGAGCTTGCCATCGAAGTCTTCATCCACTTCTTTAATCATGTTCTTCAAGCCCAGGTGCGTCTGAGGGGCTCCCAGCTTCTCCATCATCAGTTTCAGCTCCATTAAGTCTATGTAACCATCCTTTCCAGAGTCATACCTGAAAGGAGAGAAAGGTAAAAACAAAAAAAACCAAAACAAAACAAAAAAAACCCCTCAGTTGGTCACTGTTATGATATATTCACCACACAATTAGGGAATTCAAAGCTTAAGTTTTTTAAGCTAAGTAAGGCTGTCTGGTAGGTTAATAACAGTAGGCAGTATAGTATTATAGGTTTCTCCAGAGACTATGGAAGGAAATGTGGGTGCATAAACAGAAGCACCTGGGCTCAGAGAGGTGAGAAACTGACTGTCATAGTCTTCTAAGTTTAGGGTAGTGGCATCCAGCCTTTGGAGTAAGACTCTTTGGAGAAGACAGACAGAGAAAATGCACAGGGGGAACTCGGGCACAACACACTGCCTGAAATATTAAGGAAGGGAGCGCAAAGGAATTTATGCCATCAAAATGGACTTTATGCCCTTGCCCATTTGTTTTGCAGAAAGGCACATAAGTTTTAGGCACTTTGCACATCCATAGATGTAGTTCTGAGAATGTGACAAGGGTGTGCAACATGCAGTTTTCAAGCTGAATGAGGCCTGTCAAGGATAACGGCCTACCAGTAGCTGACCATTATTCTTAATTAAGCCAGTTCATTAAATGAAAAAGAAACTGAAAGGTAAAAGTGAATCTCATACCCTTGTTGCACTGTGAATCTTTACTCTGTGCACATGCCTGCACAGATTAAGGAGGATATGTTGAGGACTTGTATCCAATCAGATCAGATTCCACTAGTGGCAGCCCTCCACTGGAAAGTGTACCTTGTAAGTGGCCCTCAAAGTTGGAGTTGTACATGGCATAAGTTAGGGGTTCATATTTACACACACACACACACACACACATACACACTCTCTCTCTACAGTATATCACATGCTGGAGAACTACCCATTGCACCTTAAAGGATCTGTTCCAAAGTCTTTCATGCTACCTTAGAGAGACACAAGATTCTTAGACCCAGCAGATCCCCATGCAGGAGATGGTAGCCTGCTTTTGTTTAAGACTTTTTTCTTTAAACACATGCCTTAAAAGGGAACCATTGGCTCAGTGCCTCCAAATTAACAGAACTGCAGGCAGTGAAAAGTCAGGCCTAGTGGGGGCTGTACCTCAAGGCCTGTACCTGGGTAAGGAAGAATTGGGCAAGTTTGCTTCAAGAAAAAGTGACCTCTAGAAACCCAAGAGTTGGGGGGGGCCACTCAAGAGAGACTGGGAGGGAAGTAAGGCTCCCTCGTAGGGGCCCACCAGGAAGCTTTAGGCATGAGGAAGCTTCACCAGATTTGCAACTTATGGAAACAAAGGAACACTTCAGGAATGTAAAAATGGCAGCCTGTTGCAGGGTGTCTGGCGAGTTAAATAAGATGTATGGAGGAATTACTGACTTTCCAAAGGTCTGTGATAAATGGACTAAAGGTGGGACTGAGAGAGATAAAGGAAAACAAAGTACCTCTTGTTAGATCAGATACAGACTGCTGCAGGCTGGACAGTTACTTCCCTAATCAGATTTTAAAAAACAAACAAGTTTCATAAGAAACAGCAGTTTTGCTGACAGAATAACATCAGATCTCAATGCAGAATGAACCAATAAGAGTCTTAGTCCAAAACACTACCTCTTGCGTTAGTCTGATCTGGTCTTTCAGGAAAAAAAGGAAGTTATTTGGTGCTCAAGTGGCATGGTTCATGCCAATCCTGTCTTACAGGCATGCCCCTTCCTGCTTTAATACGTTTCATTTACTTGTACTCTTACTGTTCTATTAAAAAGGTAGTGTTGAAGTCATGTGGTAGCTGCGATAGTCCAGGAAATGCAAGTGAGTCAAGGATGTTTGTGGTTGTTATCCTTTATATGCATATACAGTTGGTCCAATAAGATATCACCAACAAACATTCTTGCTTCTGTTCTTTAAAAGCCACTTCCCTCAGTTCATACTTCTTGTATTCACTACGTCATTAAACAAAAGATTAAAATATCAGAGATTTCAGTATAAGACAAGGAAAAAGCACAAGTCTGGGCCTGAACACCCATCATACCTGGTTTTCTGAAAGTATAAAGGAACACTAACATTTGCTAGAGCCTTCCAATTTTCAAATACACCAGAGGATCAATGGATCAGCGTGCACCTTATCTCAGTTCCCCACCTGTGTTCTCTTTCTTATACCCACAGAGTTGTGTTTGCTCAAGGAAGGGGGAGTGGAAGCCCATTGTAATAAAGGCAATTAAGAGTAGCAAGAAGTGAATTGGAGCAAGGAAAGCACAGAAAAGCACTTAATGGTGAATGAGCAAGGAAGGGAACTCTGCCAGTTGTAGAAGAGGTTGGCAAAGGCACAGTTGTCAGTCTGGAGCGCGATTCTGTTTGTGATAAACTACCACAGAAAGAGACAGGAGCTGGGCAAGCTTGAGTGGAAGGAAGGGGCAGAAATCTGACTGGATGCAAGCAGCTCTGCTGTACAATCTCTGTCTTCCACGCTTCCCCCAATGATCATTTCCTGTTCCACCCTCACATTGTTGCCTCCCCCTCAATCATTTCAGAATTCCTACAAAATTAAGCACATTTCATGACTTCAGAAAGGAAATCCTAGTCACACCTTTTAAGCTCTCTCTTTTGGTGGGAGCCAATCAAATCTCTCCACCCTTCACCTTTCACTCACTATTAGTTATGTTCCAAAGGAAAAAAAATCCACATCCATTGCTCTCCTAGACTTTAGGAGCCACACAACGGCAGTTGCCTTGGGAAAACCACAATGTGATTTAAAAGCTCGAAGGTCATAAAAGACGCTGCACTAGAAGGGAGCATAAACTAAGCTGCTATTCTTACAATAACTGTGGAGAGCAGGGATATAAATGAGATTTTTTTCCACCACCCCTCCATTTTTTCTAAGCATGAAAACACAGGCAGAAATGGAAAGTACAGTGAACGGTGCATCTTTTCCGATGGATCACGATGGCTTCAGAACTTGCCAGAAGAGGACATGGGATTCTTCCCTTCCTTTACCATCGCTCCTGGACAGCGTCCCCTCCTCAAAAACCCACAACTCATGTTTAGGTCCACTAGGATTAGAGTAAATTAACAAAAAAAACCCTCTCCACTTCCCCACCCCCCACCCAACAACTAATAAGTTAGGATGTTGCACATTCTACCCAGTCTCCAGACCATTTTAAAATAGCCCATGTTCTAGGTTACACATATAAACAGGCATATGTAAGGAAGATGCATTTTTGGTTATCAGAACAAACTACGAAGCAGGTACTAATGCAACATTAGAATTAGAAAGCACAGTGGCAGATGACAATGAATACATTGGAAGCAAAACTTCCAACATTGAAGAAAGACTTGTATTGAAATAAAAGAAAACAAACTGATTCCTGAAGTCCTTCTACATGCACTTCACCTTAAAGGTTGTATGAGCTTTGTAGACCAGTGTAAAATTACAAATAGAATTGGGAATGGAAAGATGTGCAGCTACTCCAAGGTAGCTGGACAATGCAGGAGGACAGGTAAAAGCCTACTGCATGTTAGCAAACAGCCACATGGGACAGACAGACCAAACTTAAACAAGAACTTATGTGAGTAGAGTTTTACATCAATTTTTCCACGGATAACTCTTTACTAGTTTAGGTGACATTCCTCTAATTTAGGGGGTTTGCATGATCTGTTTGCTACTCATTTTTACACAGGTATATTGCTGATTACACTAGTACAAATACAGTATCTGGCATAGGGCCTAGATGAATAGTTCTCTCCCATGCTACCAGTCCTCGCATTCATTTGTGTTTAAGTGTCACAAAACCTGACAGACATGGTAACAATTACACATAAAATACAACTGTTGTTTAAAATGCAGGGAAAGGAAGAGCTTTGAGTAGCAAAGGAACTGGCATTTCTCTGCAGCTAGTAGAGGAGCATAATTCCTCTCCCCACTTCCCAGGTACCCAGTACTGCCTCCACATGCCTGAAGCTCATACTGAAGTAGAAGTGGAATTAAGTCCCTCCCCTCACTTTGCCTTTTAAAGTGTGTCAGAGAAGCCAGTGCTGAAACAGAGAAAACATGCCTAAAGTTCTTCCACTCAGGCATGATGCTTTGTGCCTGCCATATTCAGACTCCCTGAAATGCACAGGATGATTTTAATCCTCAAGCAACTGCATTAGCCATTAGCAAATCCATCTACCGTTGGGCAATATTCAAGACTGCAGAAGCCATCCTACTAGGCATGTGAATCTCATGAGAGAGATGTGGCATTTTTACATATGCCCCAGGGATGGGGTGGGGCAGCGCTTTAATTCGAGTGCCTGGAGCATCTTGTGCATCAGCATCCCGTTTCAAAATGGCGTTGGGAGTATTTTATCTAAAGCTTGAATGAGCTTTAGTTAAAGCGTCCCGGCTGCCATTTTGAAGCCTAGGGACAGTGATACATGAGAGTGGAGGCTGGCTGGAATGCATTAATTACCATGCTCCAGCAGATTAATCAAGTCTGCTCAGATGCAATTACAGAGCATCAGAGCAGCCTCTGGGCCTGTGTTCAGGCACCCATAATGACCAGAAGTCCTAGGTGCTAACTAGAAAAATGCCATGAGGTTAAAGACACTACCACTGCTGAACCTTTTAACTGAAGTCCATTAGATTGAGAAGTGCACCTCTGGCAAAGGGCAATAAAAGCAGGACAGTGTCAGTATTCTTGACACGTTCACCAACAGTACTCCAAACACTGGTTGCAATTCCCTAATCCAGTGGAACTCAGTCCTGGCTGCACAAAAGGCACAAGAGCTGTCTGTTAACCAGAAGGCCATGCCATATGCACTGCTAGGTGAATAGAGGCAGTGCAAAAGAACAAACCAAGGGCCAAAATGCAGGGAAAATTTCCAATATAGTGGCACTGGTTCATGGCCTTACAGATGAACTTTATTGCATACACGCACATTAACAACCCCCTCCTGGAAAGCGGTTACTTCAAAGGCTGTAAACTGAAGATCCACTTGCAAGTTAGGAGTTGCCATCTCACTAACACTGCACTGAGGGGTTACCTAGCTGGCCATGAGTATACCCTCACCTCAGCACCACATTATTTTGTTAGAAACCCAGCAAACAAAAAGGCCAGCTGTAGCAAAGAATATAAAATTCAGCCAGTTATTCCAGGATGCACTGAATCGAGTCTGTCACACAGCTACCACTGCTGCTCTACTTCAACCCTCCTTACAGTGCTGAGGCAGCCTGGCAGCAGAAGAGATGGCCCTGAATGGGTTAACCAACTGTACTTGGGTCCTGGAGCCATCAGGCACAATTTCATGACTCTGTCATTCCAGCAAGCAGGCAGCACAAAGCCAGGATTGTAAGAAAGTGGGTCTTGTCAGCAGTGGGTCGAGATGGCAAAGCAACACACTGTCCCCATTGCACAATAGGTGTTCAGTGTGCAGAGCTAGATCCAGCCTTCAAAACAGGGCTTTCCAAAACAGTTTAACCTCTGGGCTTTTTGTAACCACTCTGCTTTCAATCCACTCTTATTTCACTAAGAGCTAGGCAGGGGATAAAACAACCCAGGAATACAATCTGGGGAAAGTTCCTACTTACAGTCCTCTCAGATCCAGCTCTGAAACACAGGGATAGTCATGAAATGTACTATTCATGTAGAGTCCATTTGATGGCTGGCAATATACCCATCCCCAAAAGAGTGGGTAGGGGTAGCCAGCAAGAAAAAAGGCTTGTCCTTTCAGATTAGAAGTCTCAGTAGAGATTGAAAGCTGCACCTTGTGATTCCTGAACTAAAAGATTCCCACGAAAAGAGTTTCAAGTTCTAGGTAAAGTCACTCGGGTAGCAGACAGCCATACAGCCAGGCTATTGACCGGGGGAATGCATTTATAGGGCTTAAGTTCATGCATCCTCACATTCCACTGAGGTTTGTTAGGTTGTGATTAGCCTGTGGGCACAAGTACTTCAAGCACTAGCAGGGAATGCATCCCACACAGCAAATAGCTGCATTTCTACTCAGATTGTTGAAATGTCTCTTTGCAAGTGGTAGTTATTACAGACCCATGCACTCCTTGGCCCAGCAGCAAAACCATAGCCTTTGTGACCACACCCTTCTAGGGGCTCCTGTTAAGTTCCTTCTATATACCAATGTATACTCTTACCTGTTTTACTGCACCTTGAGCAGTAAAGCAAGGGAGGAAGCCAGTCACTCTAGTGGCATATTGAAGAGCAGAGTTAGAAGAGCAAGGGGGAAGGGGGTGGGGGGAGGAGAAACAGGGACTAGGGCAGGGGTTGGCAATTATTTCAGGCAGATGGCCACTTACTGAGTTTTGGCAAGCCATTGAGGGCCGCATGACAGGCAACCTGGGACAGATTAATATTAATTTTCTAAATTTTTTAGGAGCCCTGCAGGCCGGATAGAACAGCCTGGCGGGCCGCATCCAGCCCATGGGCCACATTCTGCCCATCCCTGGGCTGGGGCACCTTTGAGATAATTGGATTTAACTGGAAATATTGGGGGCCTATCCACCCATCAGCCAAGTACCTGTACTCCTTCAAGTCTACACAAGATGGTTAAGGTAGGGTCTCATGACAACCTCTACTAAAGTAAGTGCTATTTTGGAAGGGAAAGGATGTCACAAGGGCCAATATTTAAGACTTAAACTGTCAGAGGTATTCATTATAGTGCATGTCTTTTGTTGATCATTGCTGAGTTTTTTCTGCAGTGCAGATGTAGGCTAAAGACAGAGAATAAAATTCTAGTCTCAAATTCCTCTCTTTGCACCACCATTTATCCAAGCAGAAGATGGTGCCAAGGTGAGCTGTAAGTCTAAAAGACTCCAAGCCTTTTGGTACTAATCCAGAGAGAAGAAAGTATACAATGGTTAAGGCAGTCCTCACATTGTTAGAACACAAGACTAATTAGGTCACATTGTAATTAGTCTCAGCTGCAGACTCCACGGTCCCTCTGCAACAGGAACATTACAATAGATTTTGCAGTCCCCAGAGGCCTTGTCTATGCTAAACCTGTCCCTTAAAAGGTCCACAATGACATAGCCTACCAGCACTACCCTGGGCATGGCACTGGGAAGTTGCAGGCCCTTAGGCGCTACATGCTTTAGATCTGCAGTGAGGAGCACTTTCACTGATGCCATTAGAAAATTTTAAGAGAAAGATTCTTGAATCCTGGCATTGACCCCTCAGGGACTGTGTGGAAAAAGGGAAGATCAGTTCAATTCAGATTTCCTCCAGAGAAAACAACCCGAACAGAGTTGATCCAGAGCAGGCACATGGCAAACAACTTTATGTACCATGCGCCTTGTAAAAAGGGATCAAGGTTATTTTTACCCTCTGGTAGCAAGTGTAACAGGTCAGTCTTTGAACCTTAGCTGTTTTGTGAACCTGTCCTACAGGGAAGGCAAGTGTCTTTCCAAGAGGATAAAGCAGCACTAACTGAACAGAGGTACTCTGAAGATTAAGTTTAACTTTGGGTTATATCCTGGGAGTTACAAAAATGCATCAACAAGTGCAAGTATTTTGTCCATAGGGTTAAGTCCTCCATATTGAAAAGCCTGCTGCCCATAAACAAGTTTGTTTGCATACAAAAACACAAGGCGTTATATACACTAACTATGCTTAATGCAGTATTCAGACTGCAGCTAATTTAGCTCACATTTCAGGAAAGAGTTGTCCTTGGTAGAGTACTACATCTAGGAGAGATTTCAGCTCAAGAAG
The DNA here is from genome assembly GCF_030867095.1 of Alligator mississippiensis. NCBI lineage: Eukaryota > Metazoa > Chordata > Crocodylia > Alligatoridae > Alligator > Alligator mississippiensis. The sequence goes on along the minus strand of NC_081830.1, from coordinate 38,571,919 downwards.
GATATTTGAGAGCTCACTCAAGGAGCACAGGCTTGACAGCCATTCAATTCCAATCTTCTATTATAACCAAGGAGATCTACTTCCTGGCATGTCAGATCTCAACTCAAGCTAAGGATATACCACAGGTATATTTGTCTTCTACAGTCTTTTTAAAGAGAGCTGCTTCCTTTCACAGTTTAGAAGGAAGTTTTCTCTTTAATTTGCCCAGTCTGTCCTCATTTTTCAATAATGAACTCAAAGCAGCTTAACCTAGACATCTCCTCAACAGCTTCAATATTTAAAAACCTCCCAAACATGGAAGCTGAGGGGGAGGGAAAGGGAGTTATTTTGCAAAAATCTCCTTGTAGATCCCCTTCTTGGCACTTCCGGGTCTTTCACAGCCAGAGCTCTCTAGCCAGCACAAGTCAGGTCTTGAAGACGCTTCCAAGAACTTACTTTTACCTACACTCTAGTTCAGGGGTGGGCAAAATGCGGCCCGTGGGCCAGATGCGGCCTGCCAGGCCATTCTATCCGGCCCGCAAGGTCCCTAAAAAATTTAGAAAGTGACTATTTTTCTGCCCTTGGCTACCTGCTAGATGGCTTGCCAAAACTCAGTAAGTGGCCCTCTACCCGAAATAATTGCCCACCCCTGCTCCATTTAAATGAGCAAAATGAAGAATTGCCAGAGATAGAGACAAAACCTACGGTTGGGTGCAAATTCCATACAAAACAAACAAGCAGAGGGGCATGCATCATGTTTGCAGAGCATATACAAGAGTTAAATGATTCCAGAATGAAGACGTTTCTTATTGACATCAACAGAACTGGTTTGGACACTATTCTAGAGGAACCAGCTTTAACAGAAATTGTGCCGATATGGGCTGATGAGAGGGCATAACTGCGGGTGTCATCAGTGATTCAGCACAGCCAGGAGGGACCTGAAGATTTCATTTAGTTGCAGAAGATTCAGCTTCCTAGTGCAGCTGAGATTTAAGTCTATATTACAGAATCAACATCTCTACCACACTTAATTAGGGACCTTTTTCAGCATAAAAGCATATTAAGTAGCCTGGTACTTGCCTGCTGCACAGATATTGAAGACAGGAGTAGAACAGCTATGGTAATATAGATTTTAAAAAGGAAATTAGGCTCATGAAAAAAATATTATATGAAGAGATGAAAAGAATGGGATTGCTTACCTCAGAAAGGCATTAATGAGGGGATGGGATAGAAGTACACAGATAACGAATGTTCTAAAAGGAAGAGAGATCAAGAACTGCTGTTCTCCCCGTCTCACAAAACAAGAACAAGGGGTCATTCAATGACACCAGAAAGTTACTAATTCAAAGCTGATAAAAGGAAACTTTCATACATGTTGATCAGCAGGAATCCTCACTTTCCCTGATAAAAAATTGCAAGTTCTCTGATAAAATCCCCAAAATCCATGATGAAAATGAAAGGCTCCTCACTCCCCACCACAGCCTCCCTGGCCCTACTGGTGTACCTCACTCCCCACCATACTTCCCAACCTGGCTGGTGCCCCTTGTTCCCCCCCAGCACCATCCAGCCCTGCCAGAGGGGCCCCCCAGCTACCAGGGCTATGGGGTCAGGGACCTGGGTCTACAGCCCCCTGCCCTTGGCAGGACAGCACAGAGTCCTGCTGCAGGCTTGGGCAGCACAGGGTGGCTCTCCACCGCTGAGCACACTCCTGGGAGGTACCAATGCCCTCCAAACCAGCATGCAGGGCAGGCATAAGCTGTTTGCTGCGGGCTCCCCACCCTGCTGCCCTCCCTGGGGCCTCTGTAGCCTGGTGGGCACAACCTGGCACTACAGGGCAGAGCGAGGCTACATGGGGATCTCTTTGCCACTGAGCTCTGCGTTGTTGTGGAGATATGTTTCTTCTCCCCCCACCCCCCAGATGAGTTGCCCACAGCCCCCTCCCACTCCCCATCAAGGTCCTACAGCAGTGCATTGTGGCCGTGGGCTACAAGCCCCACACACTGCCCAACTCCCTCCCTACGGGGGCCTCAATTCCACCGCCGAACTTACCTGTGGCCTGCAGGAGCTGCTCTCCAGGCTGCCTGGCAGCCACGTGCATGTATATGTCCATGGCATCCCTGCCTGACCGCCCTCCTCCCATCCCCTCCCAGTCCCCTGCAGGCTGGAACTCTACCAGCCTGCAGAGAGCTCTTTACAAAACTGCAAAATCTGCAGGTTTCTCCAGTAAAATGAGAACTCTGCATTTTCCTCTGGTAAAGAGGAAATCCGTGGTTTTCTCCATTTTCCCATGGGAAACGGAAAACCTGGATCCCTGGTAATCAGATTGTAAGACTCACTGCTACCGCATGTCAAATGCCAAGAAGTTTTACCTGCATATAATGTCCAATCCCTCTTTCAATAGTACTACAATAGACATCAAAAGTTATAACAGTTAGTGCGAACAAATTATAAATGTAAAAAAGCCCAATACATGAGATTTAAGCCAGGTTATAACTCAGAATGGGGAGGTTCTGTGCAACTTCTCTGGACCATATGCTGCTGACCACCATTAGAAACAGGATACCAGGTTTAGATGAGCCAGATACGAAGTACTACAATTTCCATGACCCCGTACTAAAATTAAAATAATTGAAGAAAATACAGGCTTTTATATATCCAACCCCCTCCCCCCCAAAAAAAACAAAAACAAAAAAAAACAACACAAAACCCCCAAAACACACCCAACTCTTTGCAGGTCACCTTTGAGGCTGGTGACTGAAGACCATGCAGCCTGACTTTTGGCAGAGAGAATTAACATTCAGCTGCAGCAGCCCTCACAATGTGTGTAATATTTTCCATCTAAGGTTAATAGTTAATTAGCATTCAAATGCAAGTTCTATATTTCCCACTTAGGACCGGTGTTTAATTAACTCCTTGTTTTAGATAGCTTGTAATTCTGCTCTTCTGTTTTTTGGTGGGGAGTTTTTTTTTTTTTGTTTTATTTTAATATCAACAACTTCCCTTCGCTTATCCCTATTTAGGAGATGTCATTGTACATTCCAGTTTGGCAGAAACAGCCACAGTCCCTCTAGTCAGAGACAGCACCAGTCTCCTCCAGATGATAGAAGCTCAAGCTTGAATACTGCAGAGTTGAGGTCATTCCACTATACAGGTCACCTTCCTTCATTTCTATGGCACACACATTTCCAGAGACAGGATCTTGTTTAAAAAAAAATAAAATAAAAAAAAAATAAAGTAAAGTAAAGAGAGAGATGCAAAAAGTGCACAAGCCACATTCTGGTGCATCTTCTGCAGACCATATCCCATCCCATTTTTGTGGCCATCTAAAATTAGCAAAGCCATACAGCCAATGCCCCTTCACAAATACAACAGCTGCTGAGTGCAGACCAGACCTATTTTTAAGTAAGCAACAGTCCCATTGCATCAAGCTAGCTGGACAAGGACCAACCCCAAGGTGTAGATTGAGCCCGTCTTGTTCTTACCTACCCTTTGGGATCAATCACAAAACAGCATCACAGACTGTTAGCAGACTGCCAAGGAGAGCTACTCCACTCCACCACCAATATCACATAGACAAGACAAGACCACAGTTGGCTGAATGGACAAGATACTGGACTGGGATGCAGATGACTTGATTTCCCCTCTCTATTCTTGTCTCCAACCTGTAGCTGCAGTGAGCAGGAGCTCTCAGCATCTCCCAACATGCACCCAACCCCATCCCCACTCCAATCTTATTTTGCCTGGAGCTTTCATGGCAGGAGCAATACAGGTGCTTTACAAATACATTCACACCTAATGATCCCTTGTAACCAGCAGTGGGAAGTTATCCTTTTGTGCATTTTAGGAGCTCAAAGCAAAGAGAACCGGCACCCTTGACCAGCCAGCTACCTGCAAGTCATTGGATGGTTTAGGAAAACCAGTTGTATGAGTACAACCATCAGAAAGTTCTTCCACCCTAACCAGAGAGGAAAAGAAACATTTTCCATTTTCAGACAAGGATCCTTGGGTGAATCTGATATCTTTTATTAGACCAACCAAATAGTTGGAAAATAATAATTAAGCAAGCTTTCGGGTTCAAAAACCCTTTGTCAGGCTAAGGAAGTTTCAGCAGTTGGTGTGTGCTCTTCCTGGATGGAATGAAAAGTAAAGAAGCCAGGCTGGGCTGGTATGCATACAAGACAGTAGTCAGTGAAAATGTAGATTGAGGAGACAATGGGTGAGAGACAGGCTAGGCTGGGCGGGGGGGGGGGGGGGGGGTGGGGGGGGTGGAGAAGGGCTTTTATCCAGTGGATACAGCTCTTCAAACCTCTAAGGAAGGGAATGATGGACCTCAGGGTTTCATAACATTAGGCTGTCACCTGCCAAACTTACCAGCAGGCACCTTTTGCTCACAGCCCACTAGACAGCACCATTGGCGATTTACACTAAACAGGGCCTGATCCTGCTCTAAGGGAAGCAATCACATCACTGAAGACAAGACATTTTTGGAAGCAAGCAATCCATTATGTAGTTACAATATTGGAAAAGCACAGGAAAGTTGAATGTAATTGACTGTCACCATCTATACTATCACAGACTATAAAAACTGTTCAGGACAGACCAGGTCTACCTCAATACTTAGAGAGTGTTTAAAGGACTGAATGGACCTGCAGGTAAAAAATCCTCATACAGGTGCTCTCTCTGACACAGGCTGGAGCATGTAAGCATGTGGTAAATGTACAAATATTTTCACTACCTATTCTGTACTTCCAATTATATAGCCAGAAGCATTTATATCTTGTAAGTTAGTAACATTCACACAGCCTGAAGGGTTTCTGGACTGTTAGGAAGTATTGGGAGGTACAATATTAGGGAGACTGGCAACCCCAATTCATTCTCCAAATGATAAATAAGGCCCCATCTTCTGTACTATACTCAGGTAAGAGACTAGTTGAAGGAGTACATAACTAGGCCTTTGAATACAGGGTGACTCGGAGACAAGTGTCACAGCATTCCACCACAATGCTCCCAGTAGAGCTATTCCTCCTAAAAGAGCCAAAGGATTCCGTTTATGCGGGTTGCTTTTAGTACTGACGTTGGCTGTCTAAATTAACAAAATTCTCCCTGTTCAAAAGGGAACTCTTCTTCTGCCTTTTTAGTTTCCTTTTTCTTCATGACTAAATTAGAGCAACAAAAAAAGCAGTTTCATTGCATAGTGTGCGAGAAGGAGAACACAAAACTGATCTGAAAATACCCCCCCAGGAAAGCCATATTGCAAGTGGCTTTACTACAGCCACAGAGAGAACCAGCAGGCCAGCTGTGGCTGCAATACCAAGCATTAACATAACAGGGAACAAAAAAAAAGGAGGGAGAGAGAGTATAGGAAGTCCCCATGTGGCCCATGAGACAAATTTGTTGCCTGCACTCCCTCCTAACAAGAGAAGGTTGCAATATTCAAACACTGCTGAAACACTGGTCATGTGTCTGTGAAAACGCAGGCAAACTCAAATGGAGTGAGGCAAGTACTGGCTGAGCATGGTGCCATCCATGAACATAGATGCAGTTAGCTGCATTAGTCTGAAGTCAAGTAGAAGGCGGTGTAAATATACACCATGTAGACTAACCAGAGTAGATCACATACACATATCCATACACACATGTATTATTTTTATACATATATACACATACATGCATATGGACATACTTGTGTATGCATGTGTGCGTACATCCACACATATGTACACACACACACACACACACACACACATATATATTTTATATGGGCTGCGTCCCCCTGTCTGACCCAAACACGAGAGGCAGCCTAGGCCACGGTGTGCGCGGTCAGTCCTGCTGCCCTTGGGCGCACAGCAGGGCTGGGGTGGTGCGGGGGCCGGACTTTGCTTCCTGGCAGCCCCAGTGGCAATGGCTCCTTCAAGCTGCTGCTACTGGCATCACCAACACCAGACCTGGCCCTACTACCCAGGCACCCTGGTCCATCTGACCTGCTTCCACCACTGGGGGTGCGAGACAGAGTATGTGGGTAGGCAGGGTCTACAGAGAGACTGGCCCAAGACCCACGGAGGCAGGTTGTCCTCAGGCTGTGGGCAAGTGAGAACCAGCGTCTGGGAGAGGGGCAGGCAGGTGGGAACAGGGCTGGGATCATGGGGCAGTGATAGGGCAGGGCTGGGACCTGGAATAAAGCCACGATCTGCTGCCCATGTCCCTGCGACAAGCACTGGTTCTGCAGGCATGCTGGGAGCAGATTGTGGCTCTGCCCTGGGCCCTGGCCCTGCCAGCCCAGCCACGGTGCCACCAGCTCGCAGCCCCATCACATCCACCCAACGAAGTGCACCCATCCCATAGGGGACCTGGGACACTCTCCATGGAGACCTTGGGGGTGGGATCACCAGGGGGCAACAGTGCAGGGCTTGGGGTAGAGCCACTTAGGGAGTTTTGGTGAGCTGCTGTGGGCTGCAGGGTGTGCTGACCTGGCCCAATGCGGGGGTGGGGGGGTACTGACCCAGCCTACAACAGTTCGTCAAAACTCCCCACGTGGCCCCCCAGCCCAAATAATTGCCCACCCCTAAAAGCATTTCAACAGGGGCTTATACCAAATACCAACCCTGATACAGCAATCTGGAGAAATTTCCAAGGACAGACACAGCCAACATCTCTGAAGGAGAAGCCTCAGCTCTCCCCTTCCCCTGACATGCGCATCCCAGCTCTTTGAATACTACCTTGTAGAGACCAGGACTCCAGCAATACACTCAGGCCGAGCTACCAGTCATCTGGATTTGTCCTGAAGATCAAGGTAATACAAGCACCCATGTTTTCAGCCCTTGGGATTCTTGGGGACATACCCTCCAGCCCTTGCTTTTTCTCTTGGTACCATCCTGCCTCTCAGAAAGTGATAGAGTTGCCTCCTGTAGCAAATCCAGCTTCTCTGCTGAGTAACTATGTCCAACACGAGGAAGGACAGCTTAACACCAAAGAGGCAAACCAAAGTAGCCAATTAAGCTTGGGATCCAGTTACAATTCTGGGTCTGATACCAGTTCCACACATGCCCTTTTCAAGTCACTTAGCCTTTCTACTTCCTCTCTCCCTAGCACCGGGCTATTATAAAAAAAAAAAAATCACTTATGCTTTTAATGTAGGCAAGTGTTAACTTTCAGCAAAAGAACAGGCTGTGAGCCAGTGGATCCCAGCCAGCCCTGTGACTTTGTTTGGAGAACTGTCCACCGTGATGCCTTAAAGCTTTATTTTCAACTGTGTAAGGAACTCAGCCCAAGCAACAGAGCAACACTTTATAACAAGAAATAATGAGGACAGGTCATCTCTATTAGTTTGCATTTTCAGATCATGGGACAGAAGCTCTCTCTCTCTCCAGGTCTTCCCTCCTGCACATTTTTAAAGCTGAATGCCCCATTTTTAGAAGCATCTACAAAAGTGAACAAAAATAATCCCCCTCTCATACATTCTCCAACATCCCTCAACTCTGTGGTTCAGATTCACCTCTCCCTTCATCAACTTGGCTTTGAGTTTGACTCTTGCTGCTGGCAGTGCTCTTCAGACTTCTGGGCAGGTGGTTTGTGGCTGCTTTCCCAACTTCTCAGGCTTCTGACTTCCACTCTGCATGTCTGTTCCCTACAAGTGCCCCAGGTAGTTTGCCCAGGTGGTAGCACCCAGAAAACAAACATGAAATGAAGCCAACTCACCATTTTGTCTATGTTATTACATTCCCTCCACTGCTCTCAGGGTTCTCCCCCTGGCGTATGGTGAGAACGGGAGTAATTTAGGGTGCCTTCTGCATTGCTTCCCTTCCATTTTTAGTCTTAGGAGTTTGCTTAGCAGTTTCCTAGCATAGTTCATCCCCCCAGCATTGGTCTTACAGCTCTTTAAAGCAAGATTTCCAAGGTTTTGAGAAGCAAAAAGTTGGGCAGGATGGCACCTTAGAGATTGAGTGGTTCATGGAGGCATGAGCTTTCACAGCTGACAGTCAACTTTGTTAGCTGCTATGAACAGACTTGCAGAAAAGGTTGAAAAATAGAGAGGAATTTAAATACAAAGGCAAAGAACAGGGGCAGAGGCACTGCTGAGTGGCAAAAGGTAGGTTGAAAAGGTCACTGGAGATAAGACAGTTAACTCATTGAGGGACATAGGAAAAAAACAAACAAACAGTTGATGTTACAAGCTAGTAATAGGATAAGAACTCATTATTAAGGTTTTGAAAGATTAACCCTCTCCTGAAAGCAGCAGCCAGCTGCCTTGTTAAAGGCCTACCTGAAGGAAGCCCCAAAAAGGATGCATGGATTTTCTGCAGGAGCATGCTTTGCTGTCTCACTTACACACTTCGATAAGCACTGAGATAGGTAAGCTGACATTATTGCCATTGCTGGCATAGGAGTGAGCACAAGCTGAAATGAATGGAGAATTTTACACCTCAGGGTTATTGTGTCAGGCACTTTTCCAGTTCTGGCAGACAATGACATCAGTTATATTTGGGTCATGTTTTGACAGTTGTCATTGCAACTCCAACAGCTAGTTTAAAAAAAAAAAAAAAAGCAAAAAAAAGCAGAGACTCAGAGCAACCAATAAGCCTGGCCACACTGTAGCACTCATTCAAGAGATGCATTTTATTTTTGTTACTATCCTGTAAATCCTAACTGCTTTACTAGAGAGGCTTCATAGGACAGCTGAACCATTTTTCACATTACTAGGACCTACTGGGATGGCTCTTTTCCCAAGTCAAAGCAGGAACTGAGTCTATTTCTGTTCTTACACCCTTCCTATTATTAGTTTCATTAGTACTTAAAAAAAGTGAGTCACTCCTTACTTTGGTTTTTCTGACTGCAGCAGGAAGTCCTCTTGGTCATAGCTAGAATGCAGGAGGCATGCATGCCTGCATACTACCAGAAGCAGCATGCTAACTTGTACAGTGAATACAACACACAACTTTCCTGGGCATTAGGTTGAAGCCCCTACAAATATACAAGAAAATCTAGAGGTGGAAAGGAGGGCACCAGTGCAATTTAAAAGGGAAAAAAGGGGGAAAATAAAATCAACTGGTACCTCATACTCTCTCCTACCATAGTTAAGAGGGATATCAATGGTCACTGCATTTGGAACCATGTTAATTAGAGGGAGGAATATGGAAAGCTGCTCAGACTTCCATAACATCTACTAGGCTGCTTTGATAAAAACCCCCATCCTGTCTTTTGTTTTGTTTTTCTATATGTTATTTGATCTGGAAGACACTCATTACCTTCCATTCTTTCCCTCTGGACTTGCTCTCTTTCCTTTCCCCAGCTGATTAGGTCTAATTGGCAAAGGGTCTTGTTCAAAATAATAATGACAAAAATAAATTTTGTCTTTAGCTTAAGACAAAAGGGCAGAGAAAGTTGAATTAGCACCTGAAAGACCAGATGAATGCACTCCAGAAGAACATGGGCCACCCATCTCTTTCAGTACCCTGGAGACCCGACAAGCTCCTGCTCTGGGTCTGGCCCCTTTGTTACAGCACCGCTGACATTGTGACACCAACACAGAGCAAACCAAGGCCCTGCTCAAAAATCAGGCCCTGCTGCATAGGCTACATACCAGCATAAGCATCGGACAAGAGACTGCCTCCGTCCTGAAGCATTTACAATTGGAGACAATAAGCAACTTGAAAAGAGGTGCAAGGAGTGAAAGGCAGTGAGCAGATGTCCATCTTGGACTAATAAAATGTTTGCAAGCTGCAAATCCTTCCTGATCTACCCCTCCACTTTGCCACAGCTGACTGGCTCATTTCCTGCTTGCCCAAAGGCAGATCTGAGATTGAAGGAAAAAAAGAGGAAGTACCAAGATGGAAGCTGAAGATGGAGTTTAAAAAAGGGGAACCGAAACAGTGGATGTAGATGGGCTGGTGGCAGAAGTCAAAGGAGAAGGGGAAGTTGTCTGAGGCAAGTGGGGCCTGAGGATGGGGGAAAACTCTGGAGACCCTCTGAGTTTGTTTAAGGAAGGGGGCGGGGGAGGGCGCTGTGTTACTCTGCAGTCAGTCAGAGGGCAGGGGCCATGTGCACCTTCATAGATTAGGCAAAACACGCACACAAATGCACGAATACATCCGCGTGTGTAGGTACGCACGTGCGTACATCAATCCACACACGGGGCGCACACATATCTACACACGTGCGAGTACGTGCCTACACACACACGTGGTGCACCCGGGCACAGGCGCACGCGGCCGCACAGCGGGACTCCCCGGGCTCCCTGTCCTGTGCCCGGGCCGCCCGCACGCGCCGGGGCCGGGGCTCCTCAGCACCGCGCCGTGCCGCGGGCCCGGGGCAGCGCGGGGGCTCTCGCGAGCCGACAAGTTGCTCAAGTTTCCCCGCGGGGCCAGGCCGGGCCGAGCAGGACAGGACAGGACAGGACAGGGCAGGGCAGGGCAGGGCAGGGGGCGCCGCTCGCTCACAGCTTGAACATCCGCTCCATGTCCTTGATCTGGCGCCGCGAGAACTCCTTGAACTCGGTGTAGGGGTTGAAGACGGCGGCGGCGCGGGGGCTGGCCGCGCCCTCGTTGATGTCCTGCCGCCGGCTCAGCTTGGCGCTCAGCTCCGCGCCCGCGCTGCCCACCAGCGCGCTGCGCGCCGCCGCCGCCTCCTCCTCCTCCTCCTCCTCCTCCTCCTCCGGCCCCGGGCCGCCGCCGTCCCCCGCCTCCAGCTCGGCGCCGGCCTCCTCCAGCAGCAGCCGACGCTGCAGCTTCTGGGCGAGCTCGTCGGAGGCCATGGCCGGGCGGGCGGGCGGGAGCCAGTGTCAGGTGGGAGCCGCCCGCTCCGGCCGCCCCGCCCTCAACTTTCAGCCGGGCCGGAGTGAAGCGAGCACCGCCCCCGCCCCGCCGAGGCCGAGCGCTGCCCCCGGGCACGGGCCGCCCGAGCGGGGCGGGGGCGGGGCGGGGCGGGGCAGCGGTGCCTCCCGCCCTCCTGCCGCCTGGCAGCGCCGGGGCCCCGGCCGGGGGGGGCTGGAGCAGCGGGACAGGCCCCGGGCGGAACGAGCAGCCGCAGGCTCCCTGCGGCCGCCGGAGGCGCTTGCCCTGCCCCGCCCCGCCCGGGCCCGGCGGCAGCGCACTTCAGGGCCGCGACTCGGCTGTCGGCGCTGCCCGGGCGACGGCCCCAGCTGTGGCGGCGGCGGCATGCCCCAAGCCGCTGGCCACAATAGGACATATCTCCCCCAAAGTGCTGGGACTGTTAATAGTGCCTGTGACTTCTGTGTCACAGCCCGGGAACACATCCACCTGGCTGGTCAGCCGCGGGGGCAGGTTGGACAAGGTGCAGGGGCCATGAGGAGAAGTGAGAGCCTCGCTCCCTTCAAGAAGGGGGAAACGATATCTACTGTGACATCTGCCAGCCCGTGGCAGAAAGAGCCTTTGTCCGAGGGAAGGCAGGCCAGCACAGCTTTCAGGACCATTTGGGAGCCGTTGTGCCTGGTGCCACCTGTGTGACTGGCACAGGGCAGTGGCACTCAACCTGTTGTTGCCACAGGGCAGAGGAGTGACACGGGGCTGGTCCACAGGCCAGATCAGCCCCACGTGCCAGGATTGGGCCCCACACTGCCTCCCTGGGGCACAGACCAACAGATCAGGGCCCCGCACTGCCTCCAGCTGGCTCCATGTGGCCAGGCCACTTCCACATGCCAGTCTAGCATGCTGTCCAGCCTGCAGGGCTCTCCATGGATCTGGAAATTTGGTAGTAGGGGAGCGGCAATTGCTGTTGTTGCTTCTCCGCTGCCAAATGTTTATACCCATGGGGACTCCTGTGGGCTGGATGGCATGGCTCTGTGGGTCAGATCAGGCATTGAGCACCTTTGGTATACAGCATGAAGATGGACTGTTTTTGGTCGGAGCAGGCTCAGCCTATTGGGGTGCGGGCCCAAGTGGAGATAACCAGAAAGTGCACAGAAGATCAGTGGAGCTGGAACTAAACAAAGAAAAGTGGAGATGCCGTGTGCCCAGTGTGCCCATGTCCTGGCTCTACCCAGTGCCATGTCGGGGCAGGGAGATGCCATGCAGTGTGACAGTAGCCCATCCTTTTGTTTGCTATTGCTCTTGTGTGAGAATAGTTTGATCCTTCAATAGAAGCCTTTGACTGGTAGCTCCTGTCTCCAAGCACTCCCACCGTGCAGCATATGCCCACCCCTGTTACTTTTTGTACTTCGGTAGCTAAAGACTGCATTAAGGCCATCGGGGCAGCCAAGTAGCAAATAATCAGCACAGGAGGCCAGAACACAAAAAAGGGCTGTGTGCTTTGCAAAGTGACCCCTACCTCCCAGCAACACCTCACTACTTGGAATAGAGTGGTTCATCTCCAGCATTTCTTTTCCCTGTGTGACATGGAGGCATAGAAGCCAGGTGACCAGAGAACAGCTGGGTGTGCACATGTCTGTGCTAGCAGGCCACAGACTGACTCATAACCCAGGCAAACCCTTAGTTTTGAAGCAGCTGTAGCACAGAGTCAACAGGTGCTGGTGCCAGATTTGGAGCCAGCTCTTTGGTCTGCAGCCACCTGGCCAGCAGTAACAGCTGCTCAAACTGCTTCTGCTCCTGTGGTCAGGCCTGCTCCTTCAGTCATGCTCTAGGGATGCCAGCACCACATTGTCCTCAGAATCATAAACATAAAAGGGCTGGAGTGGGCCTTAGGAGGCCATATTATCTATCCCTCAGCTCAAGGCAGCATCATCCTCATCTAAACCATCCCAACCAAGTATTAATTTAACCTCACTTAAACACTTCCAGTGGTAGAAAGTCCACAGCCCCTCTACGTAATTTGTTCCAGTGCTCTGAGTTACAGATTTTTCCTGATACTCAACCTAAATCTTCCTTGTCACAATTTAAGACTGGTGTGTTTAAGGCAAACTAGTTTCTGTAGCCAAAGGCACACATGGGACAATGTGACCAGAATCACATCCCTTGCTTTTGATTCCCTGGTCCAAATGACCAGGTACTCTTTTGCAACTAGGTCAACTGGGGGCAGTGTTTGGCACTAGTCTAGAGCAGGACTTGAAATCACAAGTCATAGCAAGACCCCTTAAGTATGCTGCCCAGCGCATCCCCACTGGTACAGTGCTGGTACCAACATAACACTAAGACAGCTCTTAGCTGGTAACTGGCAATGACATATATGCACTCACCAGCTCTGTAATTCCAGCTTTGAACACTTGTGATCTAGTTTGACTAAGTAACAAGTTACAGATTAAAGATTGCCCCTTGGGGTCCATCTTGCATCCTGTGTGTGGGGTAGAGGAAGTGAGGTGAGAAAGCAGCATAGCTTCCATACTTAACTGAAGTCGGGGGACTCCATAGCACATCATATTTTCCATAACAATAACTGCATTGGCCATAGCCTGGTAAACCCTGCCATCCTCACCAGAAAGAATACAGCTTTTATCAGGATGTGGCTCCTACTCCCCCAGAGACGACTCTGCTCTGCTGCAGGACCCAAATCTTGGAACCTGGCTCCCTGATGTTCTCTTGTACATCTAGCTGCAGGGTCCTCCCTGAAGCCTGCTCCTGCCCCTGTGGTTCTCCAGTGACATCCCTGGCTTCCCTGCTCCAAGTCTACTAGGCTGGGAGCCTGTCATGCATGATAATGGCTTCAGCACTGATGGTGGAAATGAGAACCTGGTCAAAATCCTCCTTTTAAAAGCGGGTAGAGAGGGAGTTTGTCTTGGTGCTGGCATCCTTTTTCCTTGTAGGAAGTGCTTGGTTTCTTTTTTGTTCAGTTCCCTCTAAACATCCCCCTGGACAGCCATCCCCCCGATCCTTTGTTCTGCCTGCCTGTTCACCATGCTCAGAAATCTCACAAAGATGCTCTTGCAGGGAGTGTTGATTTCTGATACATCTACCAGTGCTATCTTCCTTGCTGTATTTGGACAAGTAGCTTGGATACTAGTGTATCCTTCTGGCCAGCTGTACATGCTGGGGTGGGCTGTGCCTGACACCAATGCCTTGTACTATTTCTCTGAGCTGTGCCGGAAATGAACAGGCTCTCCAGAATTAAAGGTTAAAGCCCCAGTTGGGAGGCTTCTGGGGCCTCTCAGGCCCCAAAGGTGAATACAAGGAATTGTGGAAAGAATTAAGGTCTACCACAACCTAGACAGCATAACCCAGGCATCTAATGCATCCTTACTACCAATGAACTAGGTCAGAGCCCAGGTTACAATGAAAACTTGATCCTCACCTAGTACTCCAGAAGGGCAAACAAGCCCAGCTTCAAAACACCAGCCAGTGTTACAGGATACAAGAGGTTTGGACTAACACCTGGTCCAAAACCCAGGTCAGGACCTCAAAATAAGGTTCAGCACATCCATAGGGGCACCCTCCCATCTTCATGGCTAATAAACCCTGCCCGCTCACTCCCGCTCAGGCACACCAGAAACTGGTGATTAGACTGTGTAGATAGATAGCTTTGGAGTAGCCCCAACCCCACATCCCAGTACCATGCTTAGGAAGTCTTCCTTGCAAGCTGCTCAATTGCTGGTGTCTGGTGTATGACAGCAGAAGCAAACAGGCAGGGCTTATTCTCTCAGCAGTGATCTCAAGATTGCCAAGGCCACACAGACAAGGCCTAACTGTCCTCAACTACTCTTAAAGACCAGCTCTCAGGCTGAGTTTTTTAGTGACTCAGCCATCCCTATAGCCATATGTCCAACCCTCTGCACACCATTCATCATCAATCAACCGATATAGTGCAGTTAACAGTCCCCTGAAGTGTCCCAGTTTTGGTACCTGAAGTCACTGTGAAACTTTGGCCACTAACATTTGTATGTAGGATGCCAGATTACAGGGCTCCAGGAGATAAGGAGTGATGGCAGCATTCCCAGCACAGGGCCTGGATTCTTGGCTCCTTTCCCTGCTGGTACCAAAGCAAAAAGCCCCTTCTTGCTCCATAGATGATGAATCCCCTCTTCCATTTGTAATTTTTTAATTATTATTCACTCAAGGTTTAACCACAGCAATTGTTCTTTATGTGGTCTATACCACTGCTGCCAATTTCTTTGCTCCCCAGGTTTACCACCAATTTCCTGTTTTAAGTGATCACTTTCATTAATGTAATGAGGTTATAAGAAGGTGATTGTCAAATAAACCAGTAATTCTAACTGCTGTTCAGCATCAGCTGCCCCTGCTTCTTTCCCAGACTCAAGGAAGAGGATTTTCTAACCAACTTATCTCACAAAAAGTTGATTTAATAAAAGGTCTTTCCTCACCTCACCAATCCTGCCTCAGCAATGGTCAGCATCCTCATCTTCAGTGAGCTAGTAGGAAAGGGTGCTTGGGCATGGAGACTGCAACTGCATTATTGTACCAATGGAAAAATCCTGTGACAGGCCCCCTGTGTCTCACATACTCCCTTGTTACAGAATGAAACAGTTTCTCCTAGCAAGCATGGGGGGTTAAGCAATACCCAGCTGTGATCCCTGAGCTCCTTTGCTGGTCACACAGATGTAGTGGCTGACCCTGAAAATGTTTAAGATGTTAAAAATGGGAGAGATGCCTTTGTGGCACAGCAAGTTTCTCTGTCCTTGCTAAGAGTCCATTAAACTTTACAGCCTGTGATCTGGGAGTGGGAAAGCTGGATATTTCACGGACACATCTATCTACATTTATCATGCAAGGGGGATATAGGTTGAGATAAGGACTTCTACAAGTACTCACTGCAACAAGTCAACCTGCTTAAATAGGGATAGAGATGCTGTCCTGAGCCCAGTCAGGACAAGGCTGCCCTCTGCTGCATCTTCGGTGCATTTGCAGGACACAACATTATCTGCAAGTTTCATCACTTTTACCTCTAACGATCTTTCTACTCCCTCCCTCCTATACTTGGGAGGGGGGAATGATCAGTTGTTCTGAACATGATGCCTCCAAGTGAGAGGCTAGTTTCTATGCCCTTATTGTCAAGCATGCCACATGGCTTTTCTAGCCCACAAGACTGCATATCATTAGCTTTGCAACCTACAGAACAGGACAATTTTTTCATGTGCTACTTTCAAATGAACAAATATACATTGCTTCTTTAGCTTTTTGTGTTCTATTATATCATTTGATGTGCTTCTCTAATATTTATGCCATGATTCAAAGCATACAGAGGTGCAGAATGTTTCAAGGGGGCTGACAATAGGACAGAACCATTTGCTTTTAAGCAACCAGCTGAAATCCAGCTAGTGCAGGTAATAACTGGAAGCTGATTATACTTTGGTAACTCTTTCTTGTTCACAGTCTAAAGAAACCCACCATAAGCAGCACTACACATGCATCAGCCTGGGACTTTTAAACTAAGTCTAGGTCAAAGCTTTATATTCCTGGATCTGTAAAATAATGAATCTTGGGTGCATGAGACATTCACCAATCTAGGGCATTAAAAAAAAAAGGGGCAAAACCACATCCTACCACTCCCCCAACTTATGCTTGGCAGAAAAATAAGGACTCTGGTGCCCTCCCCATCAAGGTAATGTGCTACAGCAGGCGTGGTCAACTGCCGGTCTATGGGACAATGTCACCTGGCTCTCAGGGCTCTCTCCAGATCTGAAAATTTGGCAGCAGGGGAGCATTGGCAGCATTAATTGCTGCTCCCTTACTGCCAAATTTCCAGACCTGTGGGGAGCCCCGCCAGCTGGATAGCATGGCCCTGAATGCTAGATCAGGTGAATCAAGCTGGGGTTGTGTGGGGCCTGATCCAGGCATTCAAGGCTGGGCAGAGGCACCCGATCCTGGTGCATGGGATCTGATCCAGACTGCAAACTGCCCCCCACCCACTCATCTGGCCCACGAGACCTAAAGGCTGAGCACCACTGTGCTATAGTGTTTGCACAGAGAACAGTCCCATTTATATGTTCCAGCTGTCACCTGTACCTCCAGTTCTCCCTTCTGGGTCTAGTTTCTGCTTGTGCCTCAGATTATTCTCTACTTAAAGGGCAAATGCAGGATGCTGGCCAGAGACCAGGGAGTTCCCTTTATCAGTAAAGGGAACTCCATTTGTTCAACATTCCCCGCTGTCTGAGTATCCTGTACTGATGAGGCTTCCTTCCAACTGCTGGAAGCTGTGGCCTGGGTCTCCAAAATGAGGTACTGGCAGGGTGCGAAATACAGGGGAGCTCAGGGGGGCTGAGGCCCCCCCATGAGAGATGAGAGCCTCCTGTAAGATTTGAAATTCATAACCTGAGGGGATCTCTGGTTTTATTACAGCATTGTGATTGGCAGCCCAGTTCTCCCCCCCCACCCAAGAGTCAACATATAATTCAAATCCTGGGTACCAGCATGGTTTCCAGGCCTCACACCCTCGTTGCTTCACTGCGCCCAGACAGTCTCCTCCACCTGCTTTCACTACATGGGCACAATCTTCAGGTCTCCAAAAAGGGCACAGACAGTCCCTTGTCTACAGGGATCTCTCTCAGTGAGGCCTTACCTCCCCTGCTAAAACAGGTCACTAAGTGCCTTCCCCAGCCCATTCCAGGTGCTTTGCTGCAGCCCTTTCAGTGGTGTGAGCTGCTGACAGTCACCAGTTCCTACTCATGCCAGCCTTCCACAGGATTTTCACTCTCATTTGGCTTCTCTGAGAAACTCCTTGGTCCTCTCTAGGACTGGTGTCCTGCCACCTTTCCCTGCAAGCCTTGCTGCCAGGCTGCAGCCCCAGCCCCTCAGAGTGCCCTTGCATCTTGTGACAACTGGGCCTAGTACATTGAGGCCATAGATAACAGAGCAGTTCTGCACAGGAGACATGACAAGAAAGTACTTGTGAAAGGAGCTGACAGGGCCTAACACAGCAGGAATGGGACATGTAAGGGAGCCCTCTTTCTGGGTTTTCTCTGGGTATTCTGGGTGTTGGAAATATAGTGAGCTGTTCTAGGTTGGTAATTTTATAGTGGAATCAGGCAGAGAGGAAGCTATTCATCCTGGATATTTTCAGCTCTGTCTTGCTGAGAGCATGCTTTTGAAGTACTAGAAGTACAGGTTTCCCTTGCTTTATGCGGGTTCTGTTTGTACAAATTCGCTCTTCTGCGATGACCCTTTTTATACCAAAAAAATCGTTATATGCAAGGTAAATTCACTCCTGTGAGATTGGTGTGGTGGAAGCCCACAGTCAGCTGCTTTATGCAGTGCATTGTGGGAGTGATGCACACCAAAATGTAGTCTCCTGTGTGGATCTGTGCTCCTCGCTTGTTGTCTGCGACACGTGTTTCTGTAGTTGCCATCCCCATTATGGTAACATTCATCACCCTGTGCTTGTGTGTACTGTCTGCTGTTGGTGAGTACCAAAATTGCCTTGTAAAAGTGGTAGAAATGGGTCTTGGGGTCAGTACAGTCGAGGTCTTGGAAGGTGTCCCTATTTGTTACATTGTAAAGTGGGTTCCCTTTATGCGAATTCAAGTTATGTGCTGTTTTCCAGGAATGCATATACAGCATAAAGCGGGGGAAACCTGTACATTTGTCAGTGATAGTAGGTGTCCACCATTTGCCTTCTTCAATTTCCTGCAGCTAAATATAGCATTGAGATTAAAAACGCGTTGCATCGCTGTTGATGGTATGTAGTGTAGTTCTAGAAAATGTCTGAGAAGCCACTGAAGTGTGTGTGTGTGTGTGTGTGTGTGTGTGTGTGTGCGTGCGCACGGGGGAGGGCAACACAGCAAGTGCAGGCTGTACAGCCAGGAAAAAATGTGTAGGTGCAGAGAGAGCTGTTAGGGATTGCAATACTTGTGCCTTAAGGTAGGATACACAGGTAACTGTGAACAGAACTGTGTTGTAGTTCATGGACAAGGTAAGCAAAAATAAGAATGCCTAGAATAAGCGTAAGTTGGATTGCACCTGAGTGTCTGAAGGGTGGGAAACCTTATGTCATGGGGTGCATGTGCTGTGAATGCAAGGCAAAGAAACCAAGCAGGAATCCATGCATACTACCATGGTCGTTCCTGATAGTTTGGAGTCTTAGGATGGGAGTAGGGTTGGACCCATTTTGGACTTCAGCAGAAGGACAGGGAAGGAGAAATGCTTTAAGCACCTCCTCACATCCACTGCTCTACCTTACAAGTTACTCTGCAGTTGTCCTACTTCACTTGCCTCTTTGCAGTAGGCAGGATGGGGCATAGGTCCTGCCATGCTACAGAGTTGCAAAGGGCACCCAGTTCTAAAATGTACTGTCAAAGGGAAGTCCCGATCACGGGAGACACAACTATTGCTTCCCTTCATATTTCTTTGTGAAGCATAGTAGCCCAGGGAGGTTGCCCCTGGAGTTTCATTGGGCTCCATGTACTTTCATCTGCTCCCTACCATACCATATTATTGCAGAGGCCCCAGGAGGAGGACAAGGAGGGCCTAGGCTTGCAGTTGGAGCTAGAACTGGGTACACTATGTCCTGTGAAAGACAGGGGCAGGACCTCTACAATCCTGAGTAAGATTAGAGTCAAGTACATTTGTGGAAAGGCTCTGTGATGCCCATAGATAGTGTATTGTGTGGGGGCTGGCGGGGGGTGGGGGGAGGAGGAGGGAACATGCTGATATCAAGCTTGGCTGGGGTGTCAGGCTGGGGGTGGTCATGACTCTGACCTTGTCCTGTGGTGCAGTGGTGACTGGGGTTGGAGGGGTGTGGAGTGTAGAAGAGGTGGACAGCAAATGCCATGGTGGCCTAGTGTGGGCAAGATGTGGATTGAAAGGGGTGGCTGCAAAGGAATGGTGTGGAGGAGACTGGTAGGGTCAGAGGGATAAAGACCTGGGAAGAGAGTGGGTGTTGTAGACTTTGGCTTTTCGTTGTGGGTCATGAGGGCCAGGTGCCTTCCCCCTGGAGGTTGGAGGCCTTAGAAGGGTGTGGGCTGGGGCAATGGGAGGAAAATGGTAGGGTGGAGGGAGTGAGGTGGGAATGCAGGCATGGATGGGCCAGGCCGGGTTGGTGCTGGGGGTGGGGGTGGCCATAGCAGTTGGCTGTGCACCCATGGGGGCATTGTGTGGTGAGGGGTGGCTAGGTGTGGGCTGTGTGTGGTTTGATCTGAAAGTGGAGAATGAAAAGATGAGGTGTTGGTGAGGGGGCTGGGGCCGGGGCCAAGGCTGGGAGGCCTGAGGCAGACAGTCAATGGCTGGGGGTGCTGTGAGGTGTGGGCTGTGCTGAAAAGGGCTGCAGCTGAAGCCAAGGCTGCATATAGCCATGCCACCCTGAACATGTCTGATTTCATCTGATCTTGGTTGGGCATCCTTAGTAATTAGATGGGACACTGTCTGGGAAATATTTTTGCTGTTGCATGCAGCCTGGCCAGCCTTTCTTTTTTCCCGCCTCAGTCAAGTGCCTGGGGTGCCCCATGCCCCTGGCTTCTTGTGCCAGGGTGTGGGTGAAAGGCAGGTAGGCAAGAAGGCAAATGCCATCCAGGCTTCACACCAGCCCTGGAGCAGTGGGCAGGTGCGGAGACAGGGGAGCCCCCGTGTAGCAGGGTTGAACGACGGGGTGGCCGTGATGCTCCCTGGTGCCTGAGTGGCTGCTGCCTAGCTCCATCTCCAGTGTTGCTCTCCCTCAATTGCTTTTCTGCCACACCTTGTTGTTTTTGAGGTTAAGTAAGGAAGGCTACCCACAGGACTTAGAGAGTGTCTAAATCCAAACAGTTCCTCAGTGGGTCCCTTCTGGATCTCATTAGTCTCAATCCAGCCTTTATGTTAAATAGGCCCTCTCAGCCTGGCAGTGCCCCTGCAGGACACTTGTAGCCTTAAGGGTAAGTTGTGTGACTCCATTCCTCCCTTACACCACACCCCAAGCCTTGCCCGTGTTATCACTTCAGATATTAGCTTCTGTTAGCCCCTTTCGGGATTCTCAGACCCTCTGAGCATCTCCACTCTTCCTTTCTCGGGGTCCTCAGACCTCTAGCCCCTCACTCAGCCCTACTTGGAGACTGCAGACCCTCTAATCCTTCACTCCAACTCTTGCTGCTCAACAGGTCCTCTGGTAAGGTTCCTGGCTCAGTCCCTTCTCAGGCTGTGTTACCTGATTTGCCCGTCACTTTGGGGCATGCTCATTTATTAGGGGTACATTTCTGGGGGTCTCTGTTAAGTCTATCAATGTGCTGCTAGCGTTACTTGTGTTTCTATACGGAGCTGTATCTCTTCCTTCTGCAAGTCCTCACCCCCAATGGAGCTATCTTGCAGGACTCCGTTTCAGTGGGGCTGGGTTCCTCTAACCACTGATTCAGTCAAACATGTACGCACATACACACACAGATCAACAGGACACGCCTGAGCCAGGCCAGGTTATTTAGCATCAATAGGCTAACACCCTCATATGCCTTGAACTCAGTCAGACACACGCACACTGGTAAACAGAGCACATCTGAGTCAGGCCAGACTATTCAGCATTGATAGGCTGACACTCTCATGTGCCTTGAACTCAGTTCATCCCTTATTTCAGCAGGACAATAATAAATGCAGTTAGACCCACATACATACATGCTAACAGAGTATGTCTGACCATGCTGGGTCTGATCAGCACTTTCAGCTGATCCCCTCGTATGCCTCAAAACTCAGCATGTCAGTTTCTTGTCACAATGGTCCTAATAGTAACCCCCCCTTGATAAGCAGACCCCACTGTAGTGTTGGGCATTACAGGGATCTTTGGCTTAGGTAAAAGAAGCATTGCTGCAGAGCAAGTGGGGAGGTCAAGGGGAAGAAAGGGTAAGTGAGGTTCAGAGAGAAAGTATAGCAACCAGCTTGATCATAAAAGTTATTTATTGCCAGGTATATGAACTTATGATGATACCAGTAATAATAGCCATACAAGAGAGAGACAAATAAACAGTCACAATATTACATAGTTTCAATTAGCTTTTTTGGGGAAGTCTAGCTTGAGTTTGATTAGCAAAAGTCAGGTTTAGAAAACTATGCCTGGAGTGAGAAAGCAAAAGTCAGGTTAGAAAGTTGTGCCTGCAGTGAGAGAATAAAAGTCAGGTTCCTGGAGACAAAGAGAATTGGGGTCTCACCACTCAGTGAAGCTTGAACCAGTCAAGGTTCCCAGGCATTGCTGGAGCTAGCAGACAGATATAGTCCTGAGCAGGACCAGTGGGAGGCATACCAGGCAGAAAAGGAGTGGAACTTCTAAAGCTTTGGATCCAAGCACCAGGACAGAAACTTGAGCTTGGGTAGGGGTTTTTGTGGAGAACTAACAATGGCTCAAGGGAGGACACTAGGTTTGTTTAGGGGTAAACAATGGCTCATATGCAGTATAATAGGAACTGATCACTCCTGGCTATGGGTGGCATTACTCTGAGGGAGCTCACAATACAGACAGGCAGATTCAGTGTTTTGGATACCAATAGATTTCATAGATTTCATAGACATTAGGGCTGGAAGGGACCTCGGAAGATCATCGAGTCCAGCCCCCCGCCCAAAGGGCAGGAAGTCAGCTGGGGTCATAGGATCCCAGCAAGATAAGCATCCAGTTTCATCTTGAAGGTGTTCAATGAAGGCGCTTGAACGACCTCCGGTGGCAGGCTGTTCCAGACCTTGGGGGCTCGGACAGTAAAGAAATTCTTCCTTATGTCCAGCCTGAAACGGTCTAGTAGTAGTTTGTGACCATTCAACCTCGTCATCCCTTGGGGCGCTCTGGTGAACAAACGTTCCCCCAGATACTGGTGGTCACCCCTGATAAACTTGTAGGTGGCCATCGGATCACCCCTGAGCCTGCACTTTTCCAGGCTAAAGAGCCCCAGGGCTCTCAGCCTGTCATTGTAGGGTCTGCTTCCCTGACCTCTGATCATGCGCGTGGCTCTTCTCTGGACTCTCTCAAGCTTCTCCACATCCTTTTTGAATTGTGGAGCCCAAAACTGGACGCAGTACTCCAGCTGCGGCCTCACTAAGACCGAGTACAGGGGGAGAATGACGTCCCAGGATTTGCTTGAGAAGCATCTATGGATGCAAGCCAGCGTTTTGGTCGCTTTACTAGCCGCAGCATTGCATTGCAGGCTCATGTTCATCTTGTGGTCGATGATGACCCCCAAGTCTCTTTCTTGCATAGTGCTAGCCAACATAGCACTGCCGAGCCTATAAGGATGCTGCAGGTTTTTTTTCCCAAGGTGGAGAACCTTGCATTTATCGGCG
This sequence comes from Alligator mississippiensis, assembly GCF_030867095.1. NCBI lineage: Eukaryota > Metazoa > Chordata > Crocodylia > Alligatoridae > Alligator > Alligator mississippiensis. The sequence goes on along the minus strand of NC_081830.1, from coordinate 38,548,868 downwards.
TTGAACACCATCAGATTCTCGTCCGCCCACTTGCTGAGCCTGTCCAGGTCAGCCTGGATCATCTGCCTGTCTTCTGGTGTGGATGCTTTGCCCAAAAGTTTGGTGTCATCGGCGAACTTGGCCAGTCCGCTTCTGACTCCAGTGTCCACATCATTAATGAAGGTGTTGAACAGTATGGGTCCAAGGACAGAGCCCTGGGGGACCCCACTGGTCACCGGACACCACGATGAGTGACTTCCATCAATTACTACCCTCTGGGTCCGACCCTGGAGCCAATTTTCCAGCCAGTGGATCGTGGAGGACTCAAGACGACAATTGGCCAGTTTCTCCAAGAGATGATCATGGGACACCAGATCGAAGGCTTTTTTGAAGTCAAGATATATGACATCAATCTCATCTCCCTTGTCCAGGTGATAGGTCACCTGGTCGTAGAAGGAAATGAGATTGGTCAAGCAAGACCTACCCACAACAAACCCATGCTGGCTATCCCTTAAGATGTTGGCGTTGGCCAGTCCATTAAGGATGGCCTCTTTAATAAACTTTTCTAAGATCTTCCCCGGGATAGAAGTCAGGCTGATGGGCCTATAGTTAGCCGGATCCACTTTCCTCCCTTTCTTGAAGATAGGCACCACATTGGCCTTCTTCCAGTCTTTGGGCACTACACCAGAGCACCAAGAGTTTTCAAAGATCCGCGCTAGAGGCTGGGCTATGATGCTCGCCAGCTCCTTGAGTACCCTGGGATGAAGATTGTCAGGGCCGGCTGACTTGAAGGTATCCAGCTTCTCAAGATGTTCCTTCACGAAGTCAGCATTAATGGAGGGCAGGGAATCAACCTCACCCGGACTTCCCGGCCCTGTAGCGGGCATGGGCGTCCCATGGGGCTGATGAAAGACTGACGCAAAGTACCTATTTAATTGGCTGGCTTTTTCCTGGGCGTCAGTTGTCAGTTGCCCCATCTGGTTCAGCAGGGGTCCAACGTTGCCCCCGCTTTTCTTCCGGCTCCCCACGTATCTGAAAAAGGACTTTTTATTGTCCTTGATGCTCAAAGCTAGCTGGAGTTCAGTTGCAGCCTTGGCTTTCCTGGTCAGCTCCCTACAGGACTGGACCAGTGCAGAATAATCCTCCTTGGAGGTGACTCCCATCCTCCATCCTTTGTAGGCCTTTCTTTTTAGCCTCAGGAGGTCTGCTAGGTCCCTGGAGAGCCAGGGGGGCTGCTGTGCCCTCTTGCTGCCTTTCCTCCGAGATGGAATAGACTTAGATTGTGCATTGAGGATCGCTCCCTTGAGGAGCAACCACTCTTCTTGAACTCCCCTCTCCCTGTGGTCACAGTCCCTTAGGGCCTCACTGACAAGCCTCCTGAGCTTGTCAAAGTCAGCTTTCCTGAAGTCAAGGACTTCCGTGTTGCTGACTGACTTGCCAGCTTTTCGGCGGATGGTGAAGGTGATCAGCTCGTGGTCGCTGTCACCCAGCTTTCCATCGATCACTAGGTCGCCGACTAGGTCATCCCCAGTAGCCAGTACCAGGTCGAGCAGCGCTTTGCCTCTCGTTGGCCCATAGACTTCTTGAGTCAGGTAGAGGTCATCCACGCACGAGAGGAAGCTCTGCAACCGCTCAGATTTTGCTGAGCGATCCTCCCACGAGATGTCTGGGTAATTGAAGTCACCCATGACAACCATGGTCCTGGAGCAAGCTGCCTCAGCCAGTTCCTGGGCAAACTCCTGGTCAAGCTCAGGACTTTGGGTGGGAGGTCTGTAATAGACTCCCACCATTGTGTCCCCTGTGCCGTGTTCCCCACGGATTTTAACCCAGAGGGTCTCCAGCCGTCCACCCTGGTCGCCAATATCGGCTTGCAGGGATGCATAGCTTTCCTTAACATAGAGAGCTACGCCCCCGCCCCTTTTCTCTACACGATCCCTCCTGTACAGGGTATAGCCATCTATCCCCGTGGTCCAGTCATGGGTGGAGTCCCACCAGGTCTCCGTGATCCCTATGACATCGTAATTGTTTGCACTGAGCAGGAGAATGAGCTCCTCCTGCTTATTCCCCAGGCTCCTGGCATTAGTGTACAGGCAGGCAAGTGCCCCCTGGGGGGCTCCTTCCTTGCCCACAGATTTTACCAGGGCTGGGGGTGGGGTGAGCTCCCTTGAGTGCCGTGATCCGCTGGCTTTGCAAGGATTGCTCAGCGGGCCAGCAGTGGCGGTAGTCCCCCCGTCCCCCAACGGGCTTAGTTTAAAGCCCGGTGGAGCAGGTCAGCCAGTCTGGAGAGTAGTCCATTAGCATTTGGAGCAAGGATTCCCCATCACTGCAGTGCTCCCCTGCTTTTTGATCCCACAATTCAGTGCAGTCCGTGCCTTGGAATCTCTGTCCTCCATCCTGAATGCTAATGAAGGTGCATGCCTGCCCCATCTCCCATTTAAATGAGTTGTTATCTGGTTCCATCTCAGATGCAAATGAGACCAGGGGAGTTGCTTCACTCTCATCACCCTTGTCTGGATGGCTTTAGGTGCATCTCTCACTGCATCTTCTTTGTCTTTTGTAAGTCCTTCCTCTAATTAGTTCTTGTTAAGGCAGAGGTGGGGTGGGGGAGTTCTTTGTGAGTCAGACAGGCTGCCTCCAAGAACATGGAGCTAAGAGGTAACAGCTGGGCAGCCCTCTGTTCCCTGCTCAGCCCCTTCTCTGGGCTAGGGAGTTCTCTGTAGGCCTTAAGCCTGTCTCCAGCAGGGCTCAAGGCTTGTAACTCAATAATACCAACATAAAACAAAGACCCTTTCTTCTCTGGCTCCCAGGCCTGCAGAGTCATTCTGCTTCCTCGCCCTTCAGGAGTCCTTCTGCCCAACTGCACAGAACTCTCCTACCCGGGCACTCGGGCTGCCTGCCAGGCTGTGGCATGGGCTTATCTAGCCCCAGCTGGGCTCTCTACAGGTCAGATGAGCCTAGGATCAGCCCCTGCACCACCTGGATGCTACCTCACACAGCTTCTCCCCTTTAAGTGGCACACACATGACAGTGCCCTGCTACACCCTGTTTGAGGCATGTGGGCCTGTGTGGAGGGGAGCAGACCTGGCAGGGGCACCCAGACCCAGGCCTGGGCCCCAGCAGGGGAGTTTGGTGGAGAGCTGCGCCCCAGATCATGCACATACTTCCTGGATTTGTCTGTGGGGCAGAGATAGAGTGCCCATTGTGGGCTCAGGGCTCTGCACCCTGCTGCCTTTGCCCTGGGAGCGAGAAGGGGACGTGGGGCACACTGGCCATGTGACGCATCCCTTGCTTGTCTGGCAGTAGGAAGCACATTGGCATTGCGTGGCTGAGCTCCCAGGGCAAACACAGCAGGGCGCAAAGCCCCACCCTGCAGTGGGCAGCCTGCCTTTGCCAGGCAGGGGGCACATGTTCCCCATGCCTCCCCCAGGAGTGTGCACCAGGGGTGTTTGTTTCTGGTCCTGGTGTAGGATTTGGTGCGGTGGTTGGGTGCGGGGCAGGCTGTGTGTGAGCCCAGGGGGGGAGGAGGCTGGGAAGTTTGGGGCTGGAGGGAGCAGGGAGGCAGTAACCCTGGGAGGCTGGCAGTTGGCTGGAGTTGGCAGCGGGGGGAGGCAGGCCAGGGGTGGGTGGTGTGCCTGGGGCAGGCAGGGGCAGTGTGCAGTGGGCATGCACATGTTGGGAGTGGGTGTGAGGGCAGGGGCAGGTTGTGTGTGAATGCAGGGTGGGCCAGGAAAACCCATGTGGGGAGGGAGCAGGGTGGAGGCCAGCCAGAAAAGGGCCTAGCAAGGCAGGGCTGGCACTTACAGCCATGCTACTCTGAACATGTCTGATCTTGGAAGCTAGGCAAGGTGAGGCCTGGTTAGTACCTGGATGGGAGACCATGTGGGAATACAAGGTGCTGTAGACTTTTGCTGTTGCATGCAGCCTGGTCAGCCCTTCTTTTCTGGTCCCTGGCCAAGTACCTGGAGCCCTGGGTTGGAGAGCCCTGTGCCCCTGGCTTCCTGGGCTGGGTGCTGGGAGGTGTCATATTGAATGAAATAGTTTGAATGTTTGTAAAGGTTGCCCATTAGCCAGTTTTAGGAAGAAGATAAGATTTATCTCCTTATCTAGTTCATTGTTTTGGGACTACGTGCAAAAGGTCCTGACTTTGCTTAAAGTCTTAATTTAAATTTCATCTTTTAGAAATCTTTTACAAAGAGAGCAAATATCCTGAATTGCAAGAGATCAAACCCTGGGGCCTTTTGACCAGGTTGGTAAGAAAAGGGCATTTGCAGTGATATGGAAGTTTCCCAAAGGTAATTTAAAATGCTCAACAAAGGCAAAAGAATCTGTTGAGTAAGATCCGAGCCCAAATTTGGGAGTAATGACAGTTTGAGTAGGAGGAGCCCACTGACGGCAGCTCACTCAATAAAAACTAACTTACTGTCCCAATTTGGAGATGACTATACTTGTAGACCAACGAAGGAAAAATCGCAAGTATAGCCAGGGTCAGATTGATCACCTGAACCACCCTCTCCATGAACACGAATTTCTTAGTTCACGCTGAAGCCGCGGAGCACCTGAAAAGGACTGAAGGAAGGGGACTTAGTCCTATCACTGCTGAGGCCAGCCTATTGAATTGTATTACTGAGCCCATTCCATTGAACTGTACTACTGAGGCCAACCCATTAAATTGTACTACTGAGGAATGAAACCATATTTTGGTATTTGGCTTCTTGGAATTCTAGGATTGTAAGTATAATATGAAAAATAATAGTATTGATTCAAATTTAACTTTTAGTTGTAATTGTAGTTGTTTTTGTAACACTAATTCTTATAGTATTGTTTGGGAAGGAAGTGCATTCGGAGCATTGTTTCTGATATATGTAATTATTGTATTTTTAATGTTTGTGGTGTTTCTTAAAGCTAAGCAGTGTTATATACGTAGCAGAGTTTTAAAATAAAATTGTGTTGTATAAATTAAGTGTGTAATCATTGTGAAATCGTGCAGTCAGCTAACTACTCCCCCAGCCAGTGCATCAAAACGAATCAGTAAATTGTGTGGGATTTTCTCTATTCCATAACCCACTAGAGACAGGAGGCAGGCAGGCAGGCAGGCAGGCAGGGAAGCGCCCTCCAGGCTCCCCCCCAGCCTGGGAGTGGTGGGCAGGTGCAGAGGCAGGGGAGCCCTTGCCTGAGGTGTGTGGAGGTGAACAGGTCTGGCAGGAAAGTTTGGGGGAGTGCTGTGCCCCCAGCCCGTGGGGGCGGGCCTGGTGCTGGTGCCAGGTGGCCTGGGGGTGCCGAGGTGGCAGTGTGCGACCACAAGAACATCAGAATTGCCCTTTACTGTCTCAGGCCATAGGTGCGCCTTGCCCAGGATCCTGCATCACCCCATGGCAGGGAGTGGACACTGAAGGGCTGAGTGGCCTGCGGAGAAGCAGGGGGGTTTCTGCTGCCGCTCTCTCCCCTGCCGCCACCAGCAAAGGTCCAGGCAGTTCTCCTTCAGAGTCTGTGTCCCTAGCTGCTGTGCTGAATCGGTGCTCCTTTTCTCTGAGGGTGCTGAGGGAATTGGCTGATGTGATTCCAGAGCCACTGGCTATCATCTTTGAAAATTCATGGTGATCAGGAGAGGTCCTGAATGACTGGAAAAGGGCAAACATAGTGCCCATATTTAAGAAAGGGAAGAAGAAGGATTCAGGGAACTAGAGACCAGTCAGCCTCACCTCAGTCCCTGGAAAAATCATGGAGCAGGTCCTAATGGAATCCATTTGTAGCACTTGGAGGAGAAAAGGGCGATTAGGAAAACCCGAGGCAAGACCTTGATTTTAGCAAGGCTTTTGATACGGTCTCGCACAGCATTCTCGCAGGCAAGTGGAAGAAGGATGGGCTGGATGAATGGACTGTAAGGTGAATAGAAAACTGGCTGGAGCATTGGGCTCAGAGGGTAGTTATCGGTGGCTTGATGTCTAGTTGGCAGCTTGAATCAGGTGGCATCCCCCAGGGGTTGGTCCTGGACTCCTGGAGCCAGATTTGTTCAATGTCTTCATTGACTACCTGGAAGATGGCATAGAGTGCACCCTCAGCAAGCTGTCAGATGACACCAAGCTGAAGAGTGATGTATACGAACTGGAGGATTGGGCCAAAAGCAATCTCATGAGGTTCAGCAAGGACATGTGCAAAGTCCTGCACTTAGGATGGAACAGTCTCATGTACTGGTACAGGCTGGGGGCTGACTGGCTGGGCAGCAGCTCTGCAGAAACAGACCTGGGGGTCACAGTGGACAATAAGCTGAACATGAACCAGCAGTGTGTGCTTGTTACCAAGAAGGCTAACGGCTTCATGGGATGCATTGGTAAGTGGGTTGCCAGCAGGTCCAGGGTAGTGATTATTCCCCTTTATTCAGCATTGGTGAGGTCACATCTAGTGTACTGCATCCAATTTTGGGCCCACCACAGCAGAAAGGATATGGAGAAATTAGACAGAGTCCAGCAAAGGGCAACAGAAATGGTGAGGGGGCTAGGGGACATGACTTACGAGGAAAGACTGAGGGAACTAGGTGTATTAGTCCAAGGAAGAGACTGAGGTGATTGAATAGCTGCCATCAAATACCTGAAGGGGGGTTCAAAAGAGGATGGAGCTAGAATTTTTTCAGTGGTGGCAGATGACAGAACAAGGAGCCGGTCTCAAGTTGCAGTGAGGGAAGATTATGTTAGATATTAGGAAGAATTTTCTCATTAGGAGGGTAGTAAAGCACTGGAACATGTTACCCAGAGTTGGTGGAAGCTCCAAACTTGGGGGTTTCAAAACCTGGGTAGACAAACCTTGGCTGGGATGATCTAGTTAGGGATGGTCCTGCTTTGAGCAGGGGGTTGGACTAGATGCAACTGCCTGAGGTCCCTTCCAGCCCTAATTCTCTCTGATTTTAGATCCTTGCACAGGTGGCTCCGGTCCGCCTTGGCCGTGACTCCGCCGCACATTTTTCTGCGGCCGGCACTTCTGGCCAGCTCGCTACTCGCCCCCTTTCCCAGGTCCCGTTCGCCTCTGTTAGAGAGCACGGGGTCCGGCACGGGCCCCTGGCGCACCCCGCCGCTTGCTTCTCTCTGTCCTGATAAGGGCCCGTTTCCGCTCCCTCCCAGCTTCCGATCCGCAAGTGGACGTTCCCGCCACTCCCCGGACTGCCTGGCATAGTGACGAGCCCCGGGTGGGGGACCTTGTCGGAGGCTTGGCGGAAGGAAGCGGGAGACGGCCGTTGGCAAGCGGGCCGCCCCGATCCACCTGCTGAATGACACTCTCCGAGCACTCCAGGCGGCCGGCGAGGCGCGGTTTCCCTGGGGCAGAGCCGCGTTGCTTGCTCCCCGGCAGTCGGTGTTCAGGCAGGCGCCGAGCGGTTCTGTATTGGACGCCTGTTTCTCCCGGTTTGCCGGGAGCAGAAGATAGGCCGCCTGGCCCGTGGTGCCCTGCATCCCCTCTGGAGCCTGTGCTCGGGTGCTGGCAGCCCACCAGGGCTCGGGGACCCGGGCGGTTTTCGGCGGGGGCTTGCGTGCTGCGGTTAGGAGCGCGGCTGTTTCCGCTCGGAGCTGCTCCAGGGCCCGCAGTCCCTGTGCAGGTTTTCCTCAGAAGTGGGCAACTCGCCAGCCTTTCGTTGTTGGCTGTTGCGGGGGGTCATTCCTTCATTTTGCTCACGGGCGCGTGTCCCGGGGAGGGGGAGGGGGAGGGGGAGGCCCGACCCGTGCGGAACTCTGTGCTCGCGCTCGGGTTTCCGGGCGGGCGGACGCTGGTGGCGGTGGCCCCGCCCCGCCCCCTTGCCCGCTCTCTTCCGCGCGCCGCAGGATGCGGTTGTCCCGCCAGGTAGGGTCCGGTGCCGCTGTGCAGCCGCGGGGCGGGGGCGGTTTCCCCGCACGCAGCCTCCGGGGGCGTCCCGCGCTTTCGTAGTCGGGGAGATACTGGTGCGGCCCTGCCGGGCTCTGCGGGCGGGCGGGGCCGGGGCAGCGCAGAGGCCCCAGAGGCCGCTGGTGCTTCGGGACGACCGGGCGGGTGCCGCACTTTCCGAGGCGGGGGTCGGTTCCCAGTCCTGACCCTGCTTCGGAGCCTGGTGGGCCGCCCTCCCAGCGGACATGGTCCCGGCTCGTGTGTGAGCCCGTGTGCAGGTCCGGGTCCGGGTGGGGCAGGGGAGCAGCCCGTGGGCACGAGTCCTAGCCTGAGCTGAAGGACACCCAGGCAGCGCAGTAAAGGTGCGCAGGGCTCAGGCGCCCCCAAGAGCCCTTGGCATTGGGGCTGGTGGGTGACATGCCTTTACTTGCGTGCACACACATTTGCGCGTTGGTATGTGCTCAATATCAAAATAGGACCCCCAGGCTTTGCTGGAAGGTTACGTGATGTTTTAGCCATTGCTGCCCAGGTTCAGCATCAGGTGGGGTTGGATGACAGTCCTCCGACGGGGGCTTGGGCACTTGACACAAGGCATTTACAGACACAGGCCCAAGCCCTGTGCAGTTGCCTCTTTCTGTTGCCATATTAAATAAGACCTTCCTTTAATTGGGAAAACAGGCTCTGAAAACTGCTACATAGGGCATGACCCCAAGTGGGTCCAGGCTGCCGTTGGTGCCTCTCCACTGCCTCAGATTTTTGCCACAGGGAAGGACTGGTGGCTCCAGCACCTGTCTAGGCTTCTCGGCTCCGCTGTGCCCAGGCATTGCTGGTGATAGGGGAGCACCACAATTTTGGAGCCAGCAGTGCTTGGGCCCTGGGTGCCGTGGGCTGTGTGGGGCTGTGATCAGTGCACTTACTGCCATTTCTGATGCCTTGTTCTGTGTTCCCCCTAGGCCCTGCGCTGGTGCAGTCTGGCCCCCAGTGCCTGGCATCGCTTCCTACAGGCGGTTCAGCAGTGTGCCCCACTGCCAGCTGCAATCACTGCCTTCTCATGCCCCTTGCTGCATCACGGGGGGCGGCACCTCTCTGCTGAGTGGCCTGCTGGAAGTGCATCCTTCACTGACTCCAGTCAGGACACCCATGTGCCAGAGCCAACGCCAGCTCTCCTGGAGGCTGTCTGGCTTTCCCTAGCCCCAGAACACACGCGGGACAAGACGGGGAACTTGGTACTGGGGAACCTGGTGCAGTCGCTCCTGGACATGGGCTTCAGCCACACGCAGGTTGTGCAGCTGTTTAACCTGCAGCCCAGGCTGGCTCCTCAGCAGAGGCTGGCTGTGGCTTCTGAACTCATGCTCCTGGGCTTGTATCCCAACTCAGTGCTGCATGTCCTGCAGAGAAGTCCCAATGTGCTGAGGATGTCTGTGAAGCAGCTGAAGGACCGCGGGGAGCATTTGAGGCAGCTCGGCCTCAGTGAAGGTACTGCTGCCACATTTCTGGACCTGTGGGGAACCCCCCTAGCCGGATGGCATGGCTCTGTGCACTGGCTGTAGCTGGTGCATGGAGTCAGGCTGCAGCCAGACCTGGCCTGTGACCCTGGGTCTGGCGCTCGGGTAAGTGGTTAAACCCTTACCCCAGCTCCAGGAGACACCTTAGTAAACACTTGTTTGGAATCTTCCTCCTGTGCCCAGCAGGCAGCAAAACGAATCCCCTACAGCCCAGCCTCTGCCCCTGCTGCCCAAGGTAGGGTTTTTTTGGAAATGATGCTGGGAGTGCTGTTTCCAGCTCTCTTCCCCCCCTGGGTTTGCTGTTCACTCCCTGCTCCCTGGCCTCCTGCGGAGCCTGTCCTGTGGGGAGGGGCTTGGGCTCAGTCCTGTCTAAGGATCCTGGTCCTCTGCCCAGTTTGATCCCCATGCTGCAGCTTGCTGATGGGGGAAGGTGCATTTCCCTGAGGCAGCTCCAGCTTCCTACCTCTGACCTGCGCTACTGTGCTGAGCATGCCCATGTCTCTGTCCTTCCACATAACCTAGGACACCTGAAGCATGTGGTAAGCCGCTGCCCCCCGATCTTCACCCTGCCTGGAAAGAAAATTGACGCCACCGTGAGGCTCTTCAAGGAAAAGTGCCTCTTCACGACAGATCAGGTGATGGAGATCCTGCGCAGCTGCCCCAATGTCCTGCTTAAGGAGCCCAGTGACCTGGAGTACAAGTTCCAGGTGAGGCCAAGCCCTTGTCCTGTGGGGCCATCTGGAGAGTTGGAGAGTTTGGCTGGTGTGTGGGGATTGCCAAAGGCATCTCCCCAGGCAGGTTCCCTCTTCCACATGCCATGCCTGGCTTAGGCCTCTTGCACCTGAAGATACAGTAGAGTCCTGCCTCTTGGCTTGTGTGTGGACCCCCTGGACACAAATGTCACGTGCAAACTGCCCTGCCAGGCTACTAGTGCTTCTGCAGAGATCAGGTGGGAGGGGGCTCAGCATTCTGCTTTCTTGGGTCCCTTTCTCTTCCCCTCCTACTTCCCCAATACACATACAAGACCAGCTGGGACCTGCAAGTGGTTTTTAGTGTATCCTGTGTGTTCATGGGAAAAGCCATGAGCATCTCTTACAGTACCTGGGCTCTGCTTCCCTGTGTGTTTGCTAGGAGGCAGCCATGGGAGCTGTACACAGCAGGTATTTGATTCTTCCCATGTCTCCCCTGCAGTATGCCTTCTTCAGGATGGGGGTAAAGCACAAGGATGTGGTCAAGTCTGGTTTCTTCCGAGCACCCTTTACAGTGATCAGGAGCCGGCACGTGTTCCTGGAGCGCCGAGGCCTTTACCAAACCCCTGACAAAAAAGGCCAGACCCAGGTTATCAATGCCAAGCTGAAGGAGATCATCTGGCTCTCAGACAAGGACTTCTTGGCCCAGCTGGCCTGTGCCAGCCTGGAGGAGTATGATGTCTTTAAGAAACTGTTGGCACGAGAAGAAGAGGAGGAGGAGGAGGAGAAGAGGACAGACTCTGAGGATGAAGACGAGGATTCTGAGGGTGAAGGGGAGCTCCCTGACCATGAGTAAGGCAGTGGAACTTGGAAGCCAGTGGCTTGGCTCCAGCCATGTCCAGACTGGATGCTGGTGCAGCTGGGCGCTGGGTTCCTATGGGCTGGCCACAGGGGGTTGCTCTATGGCCTGGGTGCTTTATCGGGCTTCCTTTGCCACCACCATATTCACTGGCTAGTGGATCTAGACCGTGCCCTGCTGCCGGGTCCTGCCTGCTGGCTTGGATCAGGCAGTCTCAGCCCTGCACTGTCCTTCTGTACCAGTGATTGCTGCTGTGTGGGAGTAATAAACCCCAGGCCCTTTGAGTCTGCTGCATATGGTTGCTCTCTTTCTCTGCCCCTCCCTGCTCGTGTCTTGTGGGTGAGACTGTTGCTGTAAGGTTAAAGGGTGACTGGTCCAGAGCCTGCTGCTCCCAGCCTGCACCCTGAGGAATGACCCAGCAGTAGCAGCGGGGAAAAATCATGGGCAGTGCTGGTGCCAGCTTGGTCACCACAGCATAGTGCAGCTTTGTGAGGGGAGCTGCTGCCCTCCCCTGACTGGGCCGCTTCTCCCTCCAGGCCTTTTGGTTCAGGAAGGGCAGGTGACAGGTACCCTGCTGTGCCAGTGGGGCTCTGACTGGGCTGCTAACTCTGTCTCCCACCATCTTCAAGGGCATTGGGAGGATCTGCCTCAGGTTGTAGCACTGTTTGGAGCAGGCCTAGATGAGGTGGGGTTGAAAGCAGGTGGATTTGGGCTGGGAGGAGCTGAGCAGCACGGGGAGGGCCAAGTAGGGGCTGGTGCCCGCTTGGGGCAGGAAGAGCCCACAGAGGCATTGCAGAGAAAGGGATGCAGATGGTGGCGGAAGATGCCTGCAACACAGGAGGAGAGGCAGGGGATTGACTGTGCAGGGCCTCCCTGGGGTAGGGAGATGAGACCCCTTATGGGGGCAGGAGGTGAAAGGCAGGTGGCTGGTGCCCAGGGGGCATCGCTGGCATGGGTAGGAGTGCACCTGGGCTAAGTGAGGGAGGGATGGGGGAGTGAGCCCCACATTTGCCCATTTCTGCCCCATCCCTCAGTGTTCAGGAGACACCCAGACTCTATCAACCAGTTTTATTTAAAAAAAGACTAAATTTTCTTTAAACAGGACCAGGATCCATGCGCTGCATCTGTGCTATGCTGGGTTTGGTTCCACATGCCCCAGCTGGTGGAGAGTAGGGCATGTGCACTGCTGCCTACTACTGGAGCCTCCCTGTGTTGCTGTCAAGTGCTGGGTCAGGTCATACCAGCTGTCTGGCTTCTGCAGTTCACACTGCTCCTGCTGCGCCTTGCTGAGGCAGCGTCTGTAGCAGCTGGAGAGGTGGCCCATCACACTGAGGACAGGGCTTGTGTGATGGAGGGCACTCAACAGCTGGTGGGATCCTGAGCCGTTATGCCTGGTCAGAGGGATGGGATCACATGGCACCCAGGCTCCGTTGAGGAGCAGGCTTTGCTCTCAGTCCCCTTGGCCCAGCCTCAAAGGAGCCCCCTGTTATCATAGTCTCCAAATAGCTGCTCTCCCTTGTTGGTTACCAGTTGGGAGCTCCCATGTGGGGAAGACAACATTGCAGTGGCTGCCCTTGAGCTCTCAGGCTGAGGAAGGACTGGCCCAGACTGCTTTGGTCCAAACTCCCTGCCCTCCCTTTCACCAGCAAATGGGGTCATCTTTCCCATTGCCCCTTCTTAGCCCTCACAGCTGATGCCCTGTCCTTCCTCTCCTCGAGGGCAGGGATTCTTCCTGAGAAGCAAACTCGGACTCCCTGGTGGGGCAGGGGCTGGGGGTGGAACTCAGGTAGAGCTAATGGCCGGTGAGGTTTCCCTGTCTGGCATCTAGGTCCAACTGACATCAGCTGGTTACATAATCTTTCATTTCCAAAATCAGCAGCCAGCTGTATGTGGGAGGGAGGGAATGCCACACTGCAGCAGAGCTCCTTCCTTGTGCCTTTGGGTGAGTCCCCCTGTTCCCCCTGCCGGGATATGTAGTCTGAGCTTGCCGATTTCCAGATGGTTGGTGGTGGTGGCTACGTCGCTTTCTCCTCGGCCCCGCTGGCTGCTCATGAGATTGCTCAGTGCATGGCAGATCTCTCGCTGCTCTCAGAGGGTGACTTCATGGTGTGCAAAGGATCTGTAGCTCACAGTTGAGGGGAGTTGCTGTGCACCTTCCACTCCTCTGTGTTAGGCAGACCATGCTTACACTTGCACACAATGTCATGCCAAGGCTGCTAGCCCTGGCTCGGGGGGGGGGGCTGACCTGTGTTCAGGTTATATCCAGTGGGAGCATGTTGTTTATACCATGAGTAACATCCTGCTGGAGGTATCCCCCACGTGCTGTTCATGAAATAACACTTGATACCATAGCTAAGATATATCTCTGGTATGTATTAATTTATAATATACACTGTGTATGGCAATACACAATTCTGTGTTTAACTAGTGTCGTCATACAAACTCACAAAAGCTAGGAACTCTTAAAAGCTAAACGCTCTGTCCGAGAGCTGCCCTGCTGGCATCAGAGGCTGCATCTGTTGCAATACTGAAGCACCACTTCTTTCTTCTGCTATGGTCTGGTCGGTTAACATCACATTCGCCTCTGTTTCCTTACACTCAGCAGGAATGTTTCACACTAGAAGGGCTGCCAGGGCAGTGGCGTTGGGCTGACGTGATACACAAGGGTGGGCGCTTTTGGAACATACTTAAGCGCTGTAATGTGAACTGTAGCGTTTTACTCTCTCAGCTTTGAAGGACTTGATTTTTTTTCCTCTGCTCGTAGACACGGTGCCTTGCACTGCCTTCCCAGATCCCTGGGTAAACAATCCATGCAATTACTAGTGGATGAAATGCTTTTCTAAGCCTTGACCTCTCTTTAGGGTGGGTGGGAGGGGGTGGAGAAACCAAGTTACCACTCCTAGGCGGTACAGCCGCTCCTGTACTACATGCTGAAACTCAGCTAATGTGCAGGTCCACTGCAAAACAAAAAGGGGGCTGTGGGTTGCTCAGTCCAAATGCTAGCAGGAAGTAAAGGTACAAGGTGCATGGAAACATAAAGCAGAGTAATGGGTGCAGGTTTGCCACTTATGATTATTACTTTTCTAACAGTAACTATTTAACCCTGTTGGTACAGGGGAAACACTGCCCCTTTGCTGGGGAGTTGTCAGCTGAGTTTCAGCTCGTAGCAAAGGCTTTTAATTTCTGCACTAAACTGCATTGCCCCAGTACAAAAAGCCGTTTATAGCCTCAGGATACAGAAGGAGTGGGTGCAGATCTGCAAGTTCTCTTGACTCATAGGGAACAGGCCTTGAGTTTCAGCAGCAGACTGGTCCCATTGCCAGGCAACTAGCCATGGTGAAGCAATGGAGTCTGTTCTAGAATGATGCTGGCAATGGAAGGAAGAGGCAATCCGCAGTGAGGAAAGGCAAAGAGAAGGCACCGCTGCTTCTGCTAAAGGGAAGGGAAATGGCTGCTTGCTGTGCCAGCCTGCCTGTCCCTAGCAGGCTGGAGAAGGGAGTCAGTGACTCCGGGGAGGAAGGGCTCCCCTGCTGTTTTCGACCTAATTATAGATCCAATCTTCTTGGTGTTTCAAAAGCCCTTAAGACCTGGTCAGATGAAATGCTTGTTGCTTTGAACCCTATGAGGGACAGACAGAGACAGACAGCCTGAGAACGTGCCAGGGGGCCCTGTCTTTAATTCTTTTAGCTAGGTTGATTATAGCACCTTGGGGCCTCTCTTGCTACCCCAGTTTCCCTGCTGAAGGCAGTGAATGCTTTGTCCCCTGGTTCTTAACAAGCTGCAGCTGAGTGAGTTGTCCAGGATGTAGCCTAAGGGACTGCTGGGTCCTGTAGATTCACATGCACGAGCAGAGGCCAGGGGACCCTGTAGTCTTCCTTTGGCAAGCATTAGCCTCTCATGGCAAACAGCTATAGCAGATCCATTAGAGGAGAGGTGCAGTGGACTGAGAGGCCGTCCTGGTTCTGTGTCCCAGCTAAAGGCAGCCACATTCTCTCGTATCTTCTTGTCTCTAGCTTATCTATGCCCTGAAGAGCTGTCTGTATTCTCACTGGGAAGCTACAGCACAGAGCACCAGAAGGCCATGAACTCCATGTGGCCTCTATTACCTTAATACAAGCATAATGGGAACCACGTCACAGTGTACTACTGCCTTGCCATGGAGTTTCTGCTCAGGGGGCTGATGTTTCAGCCAGGGCATAAAAGCTCTAGCTCAATGAATTAGTAGTCGTGTGGTGCCATGTCCCTGGCAGGGATATGGCTGTAGTAGGGCAGGGCCAAACTCATGCTAACATCACATTAGCTGCTACTGCCACTGTAGCCTGTGCTGCTGCCATTTTGTAACTGGCAGTACCCAGGCTCCTGGACTTTGCTGCAGTCAGTTAGGAGCAGTGGGTGCCTGTAGATGTGCTGCAAGGCTGCCTGTAATTATGGGAGGGGCAGGGGGCGGCCAAGAAGAGAAGATGGGCTGCTCCTCATTCAGTGGATGTGGCAGTTCAGTCTGCTCTAGTATAGCCTACCATGTCCTTTTCCTATTACCAAACCAGCTCCCAACCTCACCAGTTTGTGGCTTTTGCACTAGGTCAGTATACAGAAGCCAGGCCTACTGTTTGAACATAGCCATGAGTTTCTCCTTGACATTCAACAGTCATGTTAAGCTACACATGACAGCAAATCCCAGCCTTTCACAGCCAAAGGAACTTGCATGCCCTGGAGAGCCAAGGACACTAGCTGTTCAGTCCCCAAAGGCTTATTTTGGACAGGCTTGTTAGAGCTAAAGCCGGACAAGCCACAGGACCATGGTGCTAGCTAGGAGCTAGCACAATGACACCTCTCAAGCAGTGGTATTGCAGGCTTTTTAGCCTAGCACCTACCTCCAGTATGTCCCAAGAGAATGAGCAGCCACTTACCTAGGGCTTCTTCAGTGTATGACTGTTACTTTGTTTCCTGAAATAATTGGGGGGAAGGGGAGAAGGAGAGAGAGAGTGCTCAGGACAAAAGCCACCTGGAAATGTTCCTTGCCCACAGAGGAGCAAATTTCCCTAGAGCTCAAATTCAACAAGCAGCCTCCCCCATTCATAGCAACAAAGAGAAAATGCCCCATAAAAGCCAGGGCATTGCTTGAATGGGCCTGGTGACAGCAGCTGACCCTGGGCATGTGCCTGTGCGTCAGTGCAGGTCTAGTGCCAGGACAGCATTGTGTTTAGGGCTATTTTGTTCTTTCTGGCACCAGCCATGCTTGCCAGTTGTGTGTGTAATACTCATCCACTGGACATCATGGACTGTAAATTCAAGCATCTGTGCCCAGGTTTTAGCAGTAACTACAGTCTGAAGGTTTCCCAGTGTGAGGTATCTTTAGAAAGGACTGTTGTGATAAGTGAGAATTCAGCATTTCCTGACAATTTGACCCAGGTTGCCTTCCCTTCCTTGATTACTCATCATCACCTGTAAAGGCGAGCCCTGATTTCTTCCCAGGCATCCACTATTACAACTGAGCCCTGCCCGTCTGTACCTGCTGGCTGTCTTCTTTGAAACTGTGCTTTCACAACTCTCCTTGTAGCAGATATCTTGGTGAACTTTGTAGACCCTCTTGTACCTGTTAGCACAAGAAAGACACATCAGACTCTAAGCCATACCATCAGGCTAGAAAGCTGCTTGGCCCCAAACATGGGGAGCTTGAGTCTGACGCTAGAGCACCTTCCTCTGCTCATGTCCATCTTGACAGCTGATCTGACTCCAGCTCTGAGGAGCTCATCTAGTGCAGTCCTATTGGCCTGCTCAGGCACATTGCCCATGGTTGTAGCAGCCTCCCAAACCCTATGGGAATCTCAACTGCTGTTTGAATGTGGGAGGTGGTGTGAGAGCCAGTGGCCCCAAGGAACAATAACCAGAACAGCACATCTTGGGGAGTGAGAATAGCAGACCCTCCAAAAATTTTGCCCAGATGTAGGAGGACGATGGCTGCTGGCCAGAATGGGAACCAGTGGTAACAAGCACTTCCTGAACTCCAGCTTTGGGGCCCCTGGTCTGTAGCCTGGTAACTAAAAGTTAACAGCTGCCTTATGATTCTAAACAAGTAAGAAGTAGAGAGGTCACAGTATTTGCCCTTGCAGCTCCCTTCTCTCACTTAATGCCCCTCTCTGCTGGGTGAGGCCTAGCACCCAGACTCTGCCCTGACACTGTGGGAACAGATTGAAAGAATGAGGCTAAGGGTGTAAGACTCTGGCCCGAAATCCTGAGCAGCTGAGCCAGTGATACAAGCTGGATCATTGTAGTAGTACCAGCAAGGTGGAGCCTGCTAGGTTCCAAAAATAAGCAGTGACTGGTAGTACAGTGGCCAGGCTGGCAGCCCTTGCTGTTGAGCAGAGACAAGCAAGGCACTGCTGGCAGTGGGAGCTGGCATTCCACAGGCCCAAGCACCATACCAGTTGGGCCTATCCCCTCCAGACAATTCACTGCCCCTCTGCCCCTTCTAGTGTCCAGGATAAAAGGCAAAGACACAAGCCTCCCCACCCATGCTTCTGTGTACTCTCTCAGTGAACCTAGCTGTTGCAGAGCCAGGGGGTGGTCAAGCTGTCTAGGGGTTCTATTTGATCCAGGGAACATAGTGCACCAGCCTACCAGCTGGCTGTACTGCCATTTGGTAACACCCCAATCTGCTACTGTGCACTGTGGAAACTGTTGAGCGTACCCCACTGCCTGTCTAGAACACTGATGGCATCCCTGGGCAGGTCATGGAGCAGCAGCCACATACTGAAGCGCCTCAGAATCAGAGCTCCCAGCTGTAAGTGCTGGGATAGGTTACAGCTTAAAGCCGACTACCCATGTTCACAGTCAGCTGCACTTAGCACAACCCAGCCATTGTACTGGCAACCACCAGGCTGCTGGGGGAAATGGGAGAAATTAAGGGCAGAACACAAACAGGTACTCACAGATAATGGCAGACACTGCCCTCCCAGACAGGGAATGACTTGGTTTCTGAGTACAGCCGTGTGCAGGATTGCGGGACCTTCTTGCAAGCTGAGCAGGAACACGAGTAGAAGGTTTATTGTTAAATGCCGTGTTGGCAATATGGACACACCCCTCTTTGGAAGAGGCACTGAATACTGCCACCCCATCCCTGTTCTTCAACCAGCGCACATTAATGCGGAGGAAGGCACAGTCCTCGACTCCTGACTCCATCTCTCCCAAGTGCCACACTTCCCTCTGCTGGGGACTCCAGTGGGTGAATCTACTTCTAACCACTGAGTGAATAGGCTATACTGGGAATGTGTGTATGGGGCGTGCCCTCATCTCCTCCTGTTGAAGGTGATTCACTTGGTGTCAGATGCCTGCTGGAGTAGGAAGTAGACACCCCTGCCTGGCAACTGCACAAACCGTCTGGCGGCAGCTCCTTGCCCCTTCTTCCTGCACAGTGAGATGGTGGCTGGTGGACTCCCATGGGCCACAGACATTAGCTTCAGGCACTGAAATCCCTTTATGGGTCCAGCCCCAAAGCCCTGACCTGATGGCTCCATTATGAAGAGAGAAGGGTGCTCTTATCCCTGCTTTCATTCCTTTCAGATGCTTCCTTGTCTGCTCCCCCCTCCCCCACAAAGGCTGCTGTTCTCTCCTTTCCCAGCACTGGCTAGGCCCTAAAATACATGGTCCCAGGCTGCTGCATTCACCCAGGTGTCACCCAGCTCCAGAGCAGGTGTCACACTGCATCTCAGCTCTCTGCTGCTCTCAGTACAGCTGGGGCTAGAGGCAGCAGCAGGCATGTGACTGGGGTTCAGGCTGCAGTAAAGAGTCACTCATAGGCTGTGCTAGGCCAGAAGACCCAAATGCCAGTGGACGGACAAGCAAATGTGCCCGGTTCCCAAGGGGATGGGGGTGGAAGGATCATGTCTGATTTTCCCTCACCAGCAAGGTGCAGTTCCCAGGGCAGTGGTCCCCTGTCACATGGAGTTTGGGCTCAACGACAACAGGTGGAAACTGCTTGCAACTCACCCAGCTCACAGTGCCTGCCCTTGAAGCCAGGGCTGCAGTCGCACTGGTAGGACTCAGCAACCATCACACAGGTGCCCCCATTCCTGCAGGGGTTCATGGAGCAGTTCTGGCTGGCACCTGAAAACACAAATACAAATATTACACTGCTGGCCAGGGGCTGGTGAGGGCAAGTTGCCTACAAGGAGGAGGATGTGGCCTGCAAGGACACTGCTGTGCTGTCTACCAAGGGGCCATGCTGAATTAAGGGACCACTGTGCAGAGCCACTGCTTACCCCCCATATTCCTACCCAGACACTGCTTTGAGTTGCTGGGGGGAGGGGAAGTGGTGGGGTTGGGAGGGAAGAGAGAGAGAGAGGCAATGCTCAACATTTTAAAGAAGCCATTCCTGGGACTGCAGGAAGGGGCTGATCCAGAGAAGCATTTGGACACTCAGTTCCCTGCAGGCAGTGGCTTGCGAGTGCTCAGCATCTCTACATCAAGCCCTGATTTAAGAGACTCCAGTGGGGCTGATATTTCTCTCAGTGTACACATGAAGCCTGTTTGTAGTGTCTAGGAGGGTCCCTGGCACTGCACAGGCAGCACAGCACCCTGCAGGGCTACATTCCCAGGCAGCCAGGAAGGAGCAGAGCAAGCACATGGACAAATTACTTGGTGTGGTTTATGTGGTTTCTGAACACCATCATCATTTATGCTGGAATCAGAAATGAGATGATGTAGCTACCCCAGGACAGCTGCCCACATATAGTGCCATAATGGAGCCTCATTGCTAGGTGGTGGAGAGCAAGTACTACCCATTTGCCTGAAGCAAAATGCTATTCCAGAAAGGACACAGAGAGATGAAAGCTAAATCCAAGTAACTTAGGCTAGTGAAGAAATTTTTACCCTCAATTCTTTTGGTGGTAATTCTCCCCCAGCTTGGCTGAGGGCACCTGCTTTAGCATTTGTCTTCTGTTCCAGACCTGTGTAAAGGTGTTCTATCCACACCCCTGAACAGTGGAGGCCTTACCCAGAGGATGCTGGAACCATTAGAGTCAGACTTTGGGTCTGAACGCTAGTAGCCATGGGAAGCATTGGTAAAGAGTGGATGCATATGCAGGTGGCAGCTCCAGGTACCCACCAAAAGGAGTTCTGTTAAGCCAGTGGTGGGGAAGTCATTTCTTTGTGATGAGCCTCCTGATGTGAATGCAAACTTCCCTACCCCACCCCTTGCCAGACTTACTCTCTCTATTCTTGTTCTCTGACTCTGGCAGCTGCAGGGCCAGACTGACACGATTGGTCGATTCTTCAATGTTTTCCAGCTTCACTGGAGCCTCAGGTTCTAGGAGGACAATAAATGATGTTTAGCGCTTTTATGTTAAAAACCTAGTCAGACCCCAGGTGAATCTAGCCCAGGACCACCTGCTCCATAGGTAGAGGGAGAACCTGCAGGATCCAATAATGGGATGGCTTGCCTGTGAAAGACCATCCCCTCTTGAACACCAACACTTGGAGCTCTGAAGACTCTTGTCCAGACCCACAGCGAGTCCACTACATAACCTTGCGGATCTCTGAGATGCAAGGATCTCTTGTGGCAAGGAGTTCTGCTGCTCACCCTGACATCCAGCTTTCATTACTCCAATCCTTGTTCTTGGATTAGGAGTAGGGTGAGCGGAGGTGCCCAAGTTACCTTCTCAGAACCGGGTGTTTGTTGGTGTGTGCCTAGCACAAGGCTGCTCAACCTTTGGCTTGTGGCCAGATCTGGTCCATGGAGCTATGTCACCTGGCCCCTGGGGGCTCCCAATCAGTCCAGAAATATGGTGGTAGAGGAGTGGTGGCTGCATTAATTGCTGCTCCCTTGCTGCCAAATTTCCAGACCGGTGCAGGGGGTGGAGTAAAGTCCTGCAGGCTGGATAATGTGGCTACATGCTAGATTGGGCTAGTGGGCAGCTGGATCCAGCCACACAAGCTCAGGCTGCTGTGCTGGATCACACCCATGGACCAACTCCATGTGGGATGCAGCCCATGGACAAGCCTTGCACTTTGCATCTGGCCTGTGAGGCCAAAAGATTGGGTACCACTGGTCTACAGCATCCCCTGGTATCCCTCTTTTCTCTAGGCCCCATGTAACCCACAGCCCTCAAAACACCTCTCCAGGAAAGGGGAGTGGTGCTGACTCCCTGCAGGGGCAGCAAAAGGACTTGCTCACTAATGCAAAGGCAGTCAGTGGCTAGGAACAAAAGCCAGGGGGCTCTGCCCCCCCCCACCAGACTGCCTCTAACTTCAGGGAAACCTGACAGTGCCCTGACAGTGCTGTAGTCAGTAGGTGCCACAATGCTGTAGGCAGTAGTGGTGGGGGAGCAGGACAAATCATGCTCCCATCACATCAGCTCACAAGTTGACCCCTGCCCCAGCAGGCAGGACACAACCTGGTACTGTAAGTCCCATTTGCTGCCTGCCACTGTGTGGCTCTTACAGGTAGCCTGAGCTGCCCCATCTCTGCTCCTCCCCTTCCTACGACATGACTAGGTTAGCCAGCCTACTCCCTTACCTTACTAGGGCCAGCACCCCTCAGAGTGCACCATGATGTGCGATTGTCACCTCTAAGGTAGCCAGGAGACAGAACTGTGTGCCTGAGAGACTTCATGCTGACTGGAGAGATGGCTCGCACATACACACACCCTCACAACCTGTCATCCTTTCTAAACTGGGTGGAGCCCCCTCTTCCCCAGTGCACTAGCTGGAAATAGGGTGGGCAGTCCCTCTTGGCCTTTGTGGACAAGGGCCTCAGGTGATATGCTGATATGCAGGGCTGGAGGATACCTACGTGTTTTCATGGTAATGGCTACGTTTGGCAAGCTGCTGAATTTGGCACTGATCCTTCCTCTGCCGTCCACCAGTTCAGTGTACCTGGAGGAGGAACATGTTAGTCATATAATTAGCACAGCTGCCCCCCAGGTGCTCCCCCATGGGTATTCACACTAAGGAACACTTGGTCACACACCCAGCAGACAACTCCATTATTTGCCTGGCAACGACTAAGGGCAGCATCCTACCTGAAGGAGGAAAAAAATGTCCCCCCTTCAGAGTATGGCCTGACCCAGGGGCAAATGCATGGGGCTGTAAGAGACTGGCATCAGCACTGGATGCAGATAGCTTTTTACATCATATTTCAGGTAGTTTCTACTTATCCCTCTGGAGAGCAAAGCTTGGTGCTACTTCTGTGCTACAGAACAGATCTAATGCAAAAGCTAGCACCATCAAAGCTTGCAGAACTCCTCCAGGGTACCATTGACCCCTGCAGCAGGCAGGGACCAGGACACCACAGTGACAGCACAGCACCAGCAAGGGCCCCCTGCTCCTTGCAGTATATGGGGCCAGTCACCAGACATAGACAGCTGCCTTGTGGAGAGATTTCACTGGAAGGTGTCTGGGGTGGGGTTTTCTAAGCCCCTGGGGGCAGTGCAGCTCTGGACCTCTAGCTCCTTTCAAATCATCATGGAAATCAGACCATCTGATTCCTCAAGCACATCTGAAAATGCCCCTTTGCTGTTTCCAAGGCATGGTGAAAGATTAATGACAAACCAGAGCATTGGGGAGCTGTTGGGAGCTGTTCTGCACTCACCTGGCTGTGCTGGTGCTACCAGCTGCTACCCATGCTGAATGATAGCACATTTGGGAAATGAACAAGTACACACTTGGGATGAGAGGGACCAAGACACATGGTTCAGACACAACCTGGTCTGTGCTTGACTGCAGTCGTTTTTTGCTGCTGTGGCTAGGCAAGTGCCATGTATTACATCTGTGCTGAGCTGGGGCGCTGGCAGCCACAGCTGTTACCTGGGGGCCTGTGAGGGCTCCTCTGAGATGTCATGGTCTGCGAGCAGGCGCAGCTCAGGCAGGAAGGCTGGGGGCAGCCTGTTCCGGAGGATGCGGGGGTGTCCCCCCTGGCTCCATCGCCGCTCTTGTGTCCCATCCCTCTGCACTGCGGGTTGGAAGGGGTTAGGCTTAGCTGGAGCCAAGGCAGCGAGGCAGCTGAGTAACTGGAGCATCGTTCTTCCAGTAAAGCTACAGCATTCCCCAGGGCCCATCCCATGCTGTCTGCAGACTTGCAGGCTTGGCCACAGCATTGGCCTGAGTGCATGCCCAGCATAGTCCCATGACCTCATGCTGTCACTCTGTGTATTGCTTCCCTGTACCAGGTCTCTTCTCTTGGTGCCAAACTGCCCCCATGTCAACACACACCTGGATACAGACCCGGCTGCCTTCACACACCCCCCCCCCCCAACAAGGCTGTGAGGCCACTGTGTAGAACAGGGACAGCCATACATGTTGGCTGTTAGATGGAGAGTGCTGTACACAACCAACATTCCTATACCATGGTGGAGTGCCTGCAGGGAGTGGCAATTCTCTGCTTTCAGGGTATGCATGTCCTGGGGTGCAGTCATCACATGCATTCCCATCCCTGTGTCACAGCTGGGAGTGGATGGGATTTCTCATCATGTAGCACCCGTTGCAGACACCTCTACCTGTCCAGATGTTCTCTGCCACCATTAATCTCCCATATGTGCTCAGTTCCTCCCCTACAGTAGCTTGAGAAGCCAGGGGAGCAATGAGGGTGCACTTACGGGTCATGACATACAGGTGGGCCGGGTCGCTGTGCACTTGGCCTTGCTCTGTGTTCTGGACGGCTGTCACGGACAAACGGTACCTCTGCCCTGGCAGCAGGTCACGCACTGTGTAAGAAGACAGCTTCCCATTGGGCACGTAGCGGCTCTTCACACTCTGGCTGGTGGTGACGTTGATGATGTAGCCCTCCACTGAACTTGAACTTGCTGGTGGCTGTTCCCATGTCATGTAAACTGTGGTGGCACCAACCCTGGAAGCAGTGAGGTTCCTAGGAGGGAGGGGCCCTGTTCCAGATGCAGGGAGGAGGGGAGAGGGGAGTTGTTATTCAGATGCATTTCAAAGTGAATCCCTAGTTTGATCACACCCTTTTAGCCCAGGTTTGTCAGCCTCTCCTAGGTAAAAGGCTGAAACTCAGTTTCCTATTCCCTATGGCTAGTAACCCTGCCCCTTTGTCTGCCGACTCGGGCTAAGTCACTCTAGCCAAGTGCTGTTAACCCTCCCGTGCCATCTCACAATCTTCATCAGTTACCAGCCCAAAATGATGTACAAGTTCACCCACAATTCACTGGAGCAGCTCAGCCTCCTGTAGTCCAAGAGCTCTGCAATATGTCCCCAGCTTTCCTAGCCCTATTTGTACAGGACTTGGCAATATAGCAGCGCAAGGCTGGGTTGGGCTATCGTGGGGGCAGAGTCAGGTGCCTTTCCCCTGCAGGAACACTGGCATGAAGACCCACCCCCCAGGGCTCTGCTTGCATTTAAGGCCAGTGCACACCAGCTGGGGCTCTCTGATGCAGAAGCCTGCAGCCTAATCCAGTAACACAGTAAAGGGAGTTACAGGTGTGTGAACCCTTACCTGCCCCACCACAGCCAGGCTCGGAAGGGGCCTGGGCCATTCAGACAGCACCTGTGTGGCTTCAGGAGGTGCAGAGCTCCTTTCTGCTCAGGGCCTGTGGCTGCGGATCTACAGAATCCTTTGCTCATGCAGGGTTCTGCTCCAGGCCCTCACCTCTTCTGCAGCAGGGCAATTCTAATCTACTGCTGGAAGTGTGGGGCTGGAACCTCAGCTTGTGCCAGTGGCACAGAGGGGCTGGGATGCAGCAGAGCACACAAATTGGAGAGCAGAGCTCCCGTGTGGTTGGCTCCTCTGCCTGCCCCAGGGGCCCTTGGGCCAGGATGTGGCTGGTGCCCAGCTGCACACTGGCAACCCGTCACTTGGGCGACTACAAGTTAGGAGACAAATCAGCCCCAGGAAGATGCTTCATGTCTTCCCCTCAGCTGCACTCAGCAGTCACTGAACTCAGGATGTCTTTGCTTGGACAATAAACAACATCTGCAGAGGCACATGCATCTCCACCTATCCCTGCCCCTCTGCCAGCCTCAGAGCTACAGCCAACTAGTGCTGCTTTGTTGAGATGGCCAGGGTGGGGCCTGCAATTGCAAAGGGTGACCTGGGCCCTAGGATTGCAGGGCTGGAGTGATTGCAGGGCTGGTTCTCCAAAGCAGGGTGTCCTGCATGGGTTGTCTTTGTATTTGCTATGCTCTGGGGACCCCAAGGACCCCTCTGCCAACAGCAGAGTCAGGGTGCTCTTGTTCTCTTGCAGGCTGCTTGACAGAAGCAGGAGAATGGGACTGTGGAACTGTTCTGCTGATGGTTGGGTCCTGAAGACACTCCAGTAGGACAATACCCCTTCCTGATGCCCTCTGGTGCCCTGACCAAGAGTACAGGGCCCTGGCCTGGGTGCAATGCCCTCCTCCCAGTGGAGCTGGTGTTGTCAGGACACTTCCCAGCACACAGTGACACCAGCCTGATGTGCAGAGACCATGACAGCAGCTGCTGCTGTGTGCTGGGATTGCATGTCAGGCTGGATGTGTTGGCAGGTTGCTCAGTTTCCCCTTCCTGGGAGGGTTATTGACTTTGGAGCCAGGCTCACCCCCCAGCTGGAAGAAAAAGCTTTCAAGTTGTCCTCTGTGTGTTCACTGCCTCAAAGGTCTCTGTTCTCATCCCTTTAGCCACGCACTTATGGACAAGTTCTAAACAGGTTGATTCAGGCCCAAGGCTGACTCAAAGACACAAGCAGTCAGAGACCTTGAAGTACCTGGGCACTGGATGGAATCTCTCTGGGATGCCATGGTCTCTTTCAGAGGCACAGCTGTGTGCTGCAACACTGAGGAAGGGACAGGGACATTTGGTCACACTCACGTGTCCACACGTGGAAGGGAGCTGTGGCCAGGCTCTCTGAGGGATGGTCTTCTGTCCCCACCCCGCTCAGGGTCGTCACATGGATAATGTACCTTTCTCCTGGCTGGAGGTCCCTGAGAACAAGGCAGGAGGGAAGGGCACTAATTAATTAAGTCATGTGGGTCTCTGCCATCCACTTTAACTCCTCTCTGCACAGTCTCTCCCCACCTGGTGTATACTGTACTGGTAACACTGCATTGGGCCTATGTCCTTTCCTGCTTGCACTTTCCAGCAGTGACTAAAGCCATAGGGTGCTACTGGATAGGTTATAAACCATGCACCCTTCCCACCCCGACTCTGGTGCACCAGACCCTTCTTCTGGAGTGGAAGCCGGTTCAGCAAGGCTGGGCAAGCCTGGGAGCCTCCTGTGGAACATGACAGACTATTTATTCCCCAAGGTCTTCATGGCATCCTGGGCTGGTCTGCACTACAAGGGTCTTGCTGGCACCACTATGATTGGTACAACTAGACCAGGAACACTTGGAACAGGGACACAGCTCCTATCACCAAGGAGTCACCAAGGAGAGGTCCTTCATTGGTGCAGTCAAACCACTGAGTAATCCCTGAATCACCAGACATGCTGAAGAGCACTTCTGCCAGCACAAGCTACTGCTGCATGAGGGGTCCTGGTGGCAACACTCCTCACTAGGCTGGCAACACTAGTGAAAGTATGCACTGCAGACACTGCATGTGACTGCAGTGACACTGAGGTCACTTAGTGTCAGTGCCATGAGGCAGGGGACCCTGGGTGTGAGCTAGAGAGACCTGCCAGGGCCAGTCCAGCCAATCCCTTTGCTGTCAGTGTGACCCTTGGCCTAGACCCCACGGCTTGTGTGTAGGCACTGCTGGGCTTCAGCCAACATCCCATCCACAGCTCTGTTCCTGCAGGACCCTGTGCGAGGGCAAGGAGACAGAAGCTCATGGGTGATTATGGCAGGTGGGTTTTCCCATGCCATCCTTCACTGTCCCCTTGCCAGCCACATCCCACCCTGTGCTCACCAGAACGTGTACTTGGCCACGCTGCTGTTCAGCTCCACAGTGTGGTGCTCCACACCGCCAGGCTGGCGGATGGAGACACGCACCCTGCTGACAGTGGAGTGCTTGAGGCGGTGGAGAGCCCACTGCACTGTGATGGCACTGGCCGTCACGTTGGTGATCTCAAACCCCTCCACGGGGTGTGGTCCTGGTGGATTACAGAGAGCACAGGCAGGGGCACGGTGATTAGTCGCCAAGCAAAGCTGCAAGTCCCCCCTCAAAAGTCAGGCCCAACCCAACCCCCTTGACTCCTGTTTCCTGGGGGAGTCTATTGTCTCTGGAGCACATCCCCGAGATCATGATATGTCCCTTCCTGGCTGCCTACAATACAGTCTCTGGCTTGTTGTTTGGGCCATCAGCACACCCTGCAGAAGGGACAGGCAGACTCCCATCTCCTGGGCAGTTCAGGGCAGCAGTCCTGTGGCAAGGGCTACCTGGAACAGTCCACAGCCGTACCACCAGGCAGATGGGCTGGTGCCTGCCCCTGCTGCTTTGCCTTCACCCAAGGAAGTTGTGGGAGGGTAGGGGGAGTGGCATGGAACTGCTTGAGGGTGAACCCAATAACTCAGACCAGCAGCTCCACAGGAAGGCTGTGTGGAAGATATTCAGACTGGCAGGAGAAAAAGCCCCTACACAGGCAGCATCTCTCATTATTCCTGGGTATCAGGTCTCATGCCTCCACAGGAATCTTCACAATTCCCCAATATAGGAGTATGAGGGGAGATACATCGGCACCCTAGACAGGCATGAATAGCCTGTGCAGCCCTGTGTAGAGGCTGCAAGCAGGGAGGCAAACAGCAAATCCCATTTGCAGCAGGGCAGGAATCCCCTGGCACAGCATGTAGTTAATGCATGGCGCTTGTTGTCATGGGAGGGTGCAGAGGCTGACAGTCTAACTGGGTCCATAAAGGGATTAGACCTATTCATGGAGGACAGACCCACTGACAGCTATTCAACAGAGCACTCAGGGATGTAACCCTACACCAATGGTGGATGCTAGACTGGCTACAATGGGATGGATGATACTAGATATGTCCTGCACATATGCTCTCCCTTGAAAGCATCTACTACTTGCCACTGTCAGAGAGGAGATACAGGGCTGGATGGATGACTGGTCTGACCCAGCATGGCACTGCTTATGTTCCTACGGAAGAGACCAAGGGAGATGTTGGGGGCCAGTGGGCAGGGTCAGCTCTGCCACTGGCTTGATGGGTGAGCTCAGGGAGCCCCCTGAACTTCTTTATGGTCTCATACATGAGGGCCCTGACTGCTTTTGGGGCCCCTGGTGTTACTGTGCCCTAGACTCATCCTCCAAGTGGAGGCAGGCTCAGCCCAGGGAGAGATGGCACCAGCATTCGTGAGAGACACAGAGAGGGAATGGGCTCTCAGAAATGAGCCAGATGGGGGGAGAACACAGCACTCAGTGGCCTTGGTGTCTCCTGATGGGGCTCTCTAACCCTGCTGAGGCTCTGGCCTGCTAAGGAGCAGCATAGCATGGCCCGACAGAGCTGGAAGGAAACTGGTCATTTCTGGGGGGGACCAGACCAAAGGGGAACCTTCCCAGACAGCCCTGGCCTGCTACCAAGTTTGCTGATTTTGATAGACTACTGGAAGGACCTCAGACAGCAGAGGCCTGGGCCTAGCTGACCCCAGTGAACGTGCGGTGAGGGGCTCTCAGCTGACTGGGGACACAGCCTGCTTGGTGGGTGCTCTGGAAGTCACCCAAACCCACTTTCTGGGCCCCCTCTGTCTCTTGCCATCCTCACCAAGACCATGCTCTCACTAAAGCCTGTGGAACAGGGAGCTTGAACAGAGGCAGCTCTGCTGCTCCCCCATCCCTGCCCCAAGCACCACAGCTGGGAGTGTGAGCTCCTGTGGGCTCCATTCTTCATGCCCTCCACACAGAGCACTGGACTATTAAACACAGGAATTGCCAGAGCAGATCCATTCACCCCTGCACCAATCACTGAGAGCAGGCAGCAACCCTGTGATGGACACTCATGGACCCAGCCTCCTACTAACCCTGGTGGTCAGTGGCTGTTGCACGCCCAGCAGGATTTCTCTCACTGCTGCATTGCTCCTCCCTCACCTGCAGCCTGACTCTAGTCTCATTGCCCATTTGGAAATCTACTGAAGTTGAGGGCTCAGTGAAATTGTGTGGTGACCTGATGGCTTACTTTCAAGCAGGGGGATACAGCATTGCCTCTAGCTGGCTTTACATTTGTTGCCTTCCAGCTCTGGGAGGCAGAATAGACACGAGTGCCTACCCTACTGCTCTGGAGACAGTATGGCCCCTCAGGCCCCCAAGATGTTGCCCACTCTTTCGATGGAATCTTCTCCAGGTCTCCCACCTTGAGACTTTTTGTTTCTGCTATCTCTTTCCTAGGTATGGGGCCCCAGCCACACCTGATAACCTACTACAGCATTTTAGCCACCATCCCTTTCCCTATTCCTCCCAATGCCATGTCTGCAATTTTGACTGCAGCCCTGTAAGCAGCAGGGGCCTCTGTCAGCCTGCCAGCAGGTCCCTTTCCAGAGCTCAGCAATGAACTGGGAGTCCTGCCAGGTGCAGGAATAATGCAAGTGGTTCCTTCTACTGTGCACAACTTTGTGTTCAGCAACAAGCTTTGCCTGCTGTGGTGCCTCCCGTTCCCGTAGCTGCTGTCGGTCTCTCTGCAGCTCCTCACAGTCCTCTGGTCCTGACTGACCTAAACAACCTGGTGTCATCTTCTGGCATGGTGGCACATGCCCAGCATTAGCTTAGGTGCCAGACTGGGGTGAGCATACTCACAACTGTATCCCCCAGCAGACACTACTCACTAGTGCGTGTGATCAGCGTGATGGGCCTGCTGATATCATTCTTGTTGTTCACGTTGCGTTTGACTGAAAAGACAGAAATATTGTAGGCTCTGCCGGAGGCCAGTGCCCGCAATTGGTGGGCAGAACGACTTCGGTCCACAAAATCTGTCCTGCGGTAAGAGCCGTCCAAGGATACGTACGTCACGGCGTAGCCGTCAGTCAGCTGCTTGGCGATTGGGTCCTCAGGTGGGTGCCAAGAAATCAATACACCAGTGTCCTCCACCCCTTCCACCTTTAATGAGGTTGGTGGCAACAATTCTTCGGGGTATCGGTAAAAGCAAAGGGGAGAGCAACACCGTAAATCTTTAGAGAACAGACCCCCATGGCGAACCGTAGCGCAGAAGTAATGGAGACCCGGGCCTCAGCCAGCCCAGAGCTGGGCGCCCTCAACTGTCACTGTTAAATCGCTGTAGGGCAAGTCTTGCAGACACAAGGGGCAGTGACTAACTCCTGTGATTGCCCTCTCTGTGCATTACAGCATTCGCTAGAGGGATCAGCCAAGATCAAGGCCCTATTGTGCTAGGAGCTGCACACACATGGGAAGAGCGATGGGCCTCATCCTGGAAAGCCTACAATCAAAGGTGATGAGACAGACACACGGGGTGTTAGCATCTGTTTTAGAGGGGAAAACACTGAGGCATAAAGAGAGTTGGCCAACATCACACAAAGTCTGTGGCAGAGCTGGGCATTTAACTCATGTCTTCCAAGCCCCAGGTCAATGTCTCAACCACCAGGCTATCCTGCCCTCGTTAGCGCATTGCCACATGGGAGCACTTAGGAAAGTTCATCAGAATCAATTTTCAAAGTGACCAAATTAAACTGGACTAGAGCCCCATGAGGATGCTTGTATTTGGGATTAAAGGTGGGTTATTTTGCTTTACCTTACTGGCATTCCAGGAGGTAAAATCAGCTCAACTGAGCTGAGGCCACAGTAATTCTGAACTGGCATGTTTACACCGGGGATGGCTGCAGCTTCATTAACCCACTTCCAGGTCACACATCAGCTAACATCAAGCATCCATGCATGGACATGCTTGGACTGGGTTCAGCCCTTCCAGAAGGTGCTCAGCTCCTAGCACAAAGGGAGCCTAGCTGGCACCTTCCATCAGCAGCAGTCACATCTGCGATGAGCTCTCCCAGGTAAGCAAAGCCCAGCTCCTGTGCTGGCTGTTCTAGCAGCTCCACGGGCACATTCAGCCCCAGGCCAGTGCCAGCTGATGTTGCTTGTGCAGAACAGAGCCCTGCACACTGGTCAGACGCTGCTGCGTCCTGGCTCCCTGCATGTGGGCATGTGCCGGTGTCTCCTGTCTGGCACAGCTGTTCAGCACCATTACCTTTCTCGCAGTTCTTGCCTGTGTAGCCCACTTTGCAGGTACAGCTGTGGGATCCATTATAAGGCAGGCAGTAGCCTCTGCTGCCACATGGGCTGGAAAAGCAGGGATCGCTGGCTAGAGGAGAGGAGCAAAGACAACAGGGTCATGGCCTAGTGCTGCTTTAGACATGCATATGCCCACGCCCTCATGCTGCGGCCTGTGGATAACCAAGCTCCGCGCATTCACCCACGATGACACTAGCTGGAAGACCTTCCTCGGCAGTTGCTAGCTATGCTGTCAGATGTAACACCTAAACACCTATGACTTAGTGGGGCTAACAGAGACCTGGTGGGATTCATCCCATGACTGGGCGGTACATATTGAGGGCTATAGATTGTACAGAAAGGACAGGTCGGGGAAAAAAGGGGGGGGGGTTGCACTTTATGTCAGTGAGCAATATACATCAACCCTCATCAAGACAGAATCCGAGGCTGAGGAAGTAGAAGGATTGTGGGTTAGGCTACATGGGGGGCAAGGAGAAAGGGATTTGGTGGTAGGGGTCTGTTACAGACCCCCACACCAAGGGGAAGAAATAGATGGGGGGCTCCTGAGGCAACTCTCGGAGACCATAAAAGCTAAAGAGGCGGTAGTCATGGGGGACCTAAACTACCCGGACATCTGCTGGGAGACGCAGACAGCAAAGTCCCATCGCTCACGCAGGTTTCTAACTTGTGTACAGGACCTCCACCTGACACAGGAGGTGTATGGTCCCACTAGGGGGAATGCCATACTGGATCTGGTATTGGCAACGGGAGATGACATGATAGGGGACCTCCAAATCGGTAGCTATCTGGGAGACAGTGATCACCTTATGATAGAATTCAACATAAGACGGCGAGTGGGTAAGGTAACTAGTAGGGTGAAAGTGCTAGACTTTAGGAAAGCTGATCTCATTGCACTCAGGCGATTAGTCAAGGAAGCACTGCAGAGTAGGAGTTTTGATGGGATGGGTGTCCAAGAAGGGTGGCTGTGCCTAAAGGAAACGATCCTTTGGGCACAAAGCAAGACGATCCCCGAGCGAGGCAAAAGAGGGAAAGGGGCCAGGAGGCTTCCATGGCTGACCAGAGAAATCCAGGGCAGCCTAAGGGCCAAAAGGGGAGCACATAAAAAGTGGAAACAGGGTGAGATCACTAAAGATGAATATACCTCCTCTGCTCGTGCTTGTAGGGAGGCAGTTAGGCGGGCCAAAGCTACCATGGAGCTGAGGATGGCAACCCAAGTAAAAGACAACAAGAAATTGTTTTTTAGATACATAGGGAGTAAAAGGAAGGCCCAGGGAGGAATAGGACCCCTGCTAAATGGGCAGAAGCAATTGGTGACAGATAGAGGGGACAAGGCTGAACTCCTCAACGAGTTCTTTGCCTCAGTGTTCCTAAGCGAGGGGCACGACAAGTCTCTCACTGGGGTTGTAGAGAGGCAGCAGCAAGGCGCCAGACTTCCATGCGTAGATCCTGAGGTGGTGCAGAGTCATTTGGAAGAACTGGATGCCTTTAAGTCGGCAGGCCCGGATGGGCTCCATCCCAGGGTGCTGAAGGCACTGGCCAACGTCATTGCAGAGCCACTGGCGGGAATATTCGAATGCTCGTGGCGCACGGGCCAAGTCCCGGAGGACTGGAAAAGGGCTAACGTGGTCCCCATTTTCAAAAAGGGGAGGAAGGAGGACCCGGGCAACTATAGGCCGGTCAGTCTCACCTCCATCCTTGGTAAAGTCTTTGAAAAAATTATCAAGGCTCACATTTGTGAGAGCCCGGCAGGACAAATTATGCTGAGGGGAAACCAGCATGGGTTTGTGGCGGGCAGATCGTGCCTGACCAACCTAGTCTCTTTCTATGACCAGGTTACGAAACGCCTGGACACAGGAGGAGGGGTGGATGTCGTATACCTGGACTTCAGGAAGGCCTTCGATACGGTATCCCACCCCATACTGGTGAACAAATTAAGAGGCTGTGATGTGGATGACTACACAGTCCGGTGGGTGGCGAATTGGCTAGAGGGTCGCACCCAAAGAGTCGTGGTAGATGGGTCGGTCTCGACCTGGAAGGGTGTGGGCAGTGGGGTCCCGCAGGGTTCGGTCCTTGGACCGATACTCTTTAATGTCTTCATCAGCGACTTGGACGTGGGAGTGAAATGTACTCTGTCCAAGTTTGCAGATGACACAAAGCTATGGGGAGAAGTGGACACGCCGGAGGGCAGGGAACAGCTGCAGGCAGACCTGGATAGGCTGGACAAGTGGGCAGAAAACAACAGGATGCAGTTCAACAAGGAGAAATGCAAAGTGCTGCACCTAGGGAGGAAAAATGTCCAGCACACCTACAGCCTAGGGAATGACCTGCTGGGTGGCATGGAGGTGGAAAGGGATCTTGGAGTCCTAGTGGACTCCAAGATGAACATGAGTCGGCAGTGTGACGAAGCCATCAGAAAAGCCAATGGCACTTTATCGTGCATCAGCAGATGCATGACAAATAGGTCCAGGGAGGTGATGCTTCCCCTCTATAGGGCGTTGGTCAGACCGCAGTTGGAGTACTGCGTGCAATTCTGGGCGCCACACTTCAAGAAGGATGCGGATAACCTGGAGAGGGTACAGCGAAGGGCAACTCGTATGGTCAAGGGCCTGCAGACCAAGCCCTACGAGGAGAGACTAGAGAAACTGGACCTTTTCAGCCTCCGCAAGAGAAGGTTGAGAGGCGACCTTGTGGCTGCCTATAAGTTCATCACGGGGGCACAGAAGGGAATTGGTGAGGATTTATTCACCAAGGCGCCCCCGGGGGTTACAAGAAACAATGGCCACAAGCTAGCAGAGAGCAGATTTAGTCTGGACATTAGGAAGAACTTCTTCACAGTTCGAGTGGCCAAGGTCTGGAACGGGCTCCCAAGGGAGGTGGTGCTCTCCCCTACCCTGGGGGTCTTCAAGAGGAGGTTAGACGAGTATCTAGCTGGGGTCATTTAGACCCAGCACTCTTTCCTGCTTATGCAGGGGGTCGGACTTGATGATCTATTGAGGTCCCTTCCGACCCTAACATCTATGAATCTATGAATCTATGTGGGCAAATTACATACCTGTCTCACAGTGGTAGCCAAAGAAACCCTCTGGGCACACACACAGGTAGGAACCACTGTAGTTTTCACAGTCCCCTCCGTTTTGGCAGGGACTCGATTCACAGGCATCTACCTCTAGAAAGAGCACAAGCACATTGGTTCACACACCTGCAGAAGATAGCACAGGACAACTCTGCATCCCTCACAGAAACCACAGCTGGAAATGTGATGGATGAAGCATGCATGTGAAGAGGGGCTGTGAGAGCAGCATGTATTATCTCCAGGAGCACCAAGATGGATAGCCATTTAAGGGAGCCCTAGGGCAGACAGTGCACAGCCTGGGGAGCTAACTGCAGGCCATAGGCTCATTCTGAAGGCTCCTTACATTCCCTGCCTCCATGATCTGCAGCCATGTCCCAAGGTACTGGCTCACAGGTCCTGACATCCCTTGCTCAAAGCCCAGGAACCTCGCCGTCTATAGGCATCCATGATTTCAATGCAGAGGTTACACTATGCTGGTAGGGAAAGGCCAAGGTGTTGTCATTGAACTCCTCTTGAGAGTACTGATCCTTCTACCACTGCCAGCTCTCTTTGTGGGCCTATGAAAATTAAGCTCCATTATCCAGCTGGTGACTAGGGGTAACTGCCTATCCCCTCTCCCCCTGTTTGCAGGTCACTAGTTATAACTGGGCACTGCTGGATTGCAAATACTATTGTTTGCAACCTAAGGGTCAGATCCTCCGCTCCCCCCTATCAGGGCAGGATCCAGAGTCCAGTGAACTCAGCAACAGCTTTTCCATTGACCTCAGTAGACATTGGCTCCGGTCCCTCAGTCTTTTTGCAGGTCAGCAGCAGCAAGGCTCTCATGACATGAAGCTCTGAAATGGGTCTGGCCCCTCCAGCTCCTGACTTAGCACAGCAAACCAACTGTATGCTGGAAAGGTTTTCATGAGAGAAGGGCAACATTTCCATGCACTGAGGTTACTTTGTTGGGGTTTTTAATTGCTGACTGGTGCCTGAAAGGGACAGGCTGAGCCTGGGCTGAGCAAGGTTATCATTAGGTACGAGGCCTACCCAGTTCTGCCACCAGAGCTGGAAGGCTGGTGCTGGGCTGAAGGGATGAGGCAAGGTGCCAGCTGCCATGAATGAGGCTCTTAGAGAGGCCTCAGGCCTCTGATCCCTGCACCAAGGTAGGAACAGTGTTTCAGTTTATTGTAAGCCATATCCAGTAAAGAGACAAGGCAATAGGGCTGGTTTGTAACCAAGCAATAATGCATGGCTGGACCGTGTTAAAGGCACAGCAGCTGTCTGTGAAGAGTCACTGGTGTTAAGGGACCATTATGACCAGAGCTAGGAGCAAAGAAAAACCTCTCAAGATACAGTGCTGAAGTGAGCACCTCACAAAACTTCCCCTCCTTTTTTGCCACAATTTGAAATTTTCTAATTAAAAAAAAAATAAAAAAAAATGAAATGCCTACCAGTCTCACAGTGGATTCCCATGAAACCATCGGGACAAAGACAAGCAAAAGATCCTGGGAGATCTCTGCAGGTTCCTCCATTCTTACAAGGGTCGGACTGACATTCGTCGATCTCTGCTCAGCAGCCAAAGGATAATACACACGCGTGCAAACATTAGTTTGGGATGGTTTAGGAACAGCACATCCTGTTTCCTGCAGGGGTTGGACAGGATAACTCACTAGACCCCTCCCAACCCTACAATTCTGTATGTGATGGAAACACAGCCCAGTGCTTAATGGTAGCATGGAGTGATCTCCTGCAGGCCTTGCTCACATAGGTGGCCCGGTGCCTAGAAGCCCACAGGCTTAGTGCCTGGTTGTGCTGACATAGAGAGGCCTGGTTTGCTGGGCAAGAGCCCCCATTGGCAGGGCCATTCATTTGGGTACTGCTCCAGATTGATGTTGCTGCTCTGATGGTACCAAACCACAGCAAGAGGGAAACAGGGTAGGAGCAGATGCCAAACAACCCAGTCTCACTGCTGCTGAGGAAGAATACTGAATGTCTGTGCACTGTCTTTGGAAAACACAGTATGCCGACTTGTGCTGTGATTACAAGCTCCTGCTTTTTCCTTTTAATTGGCTCCACTCCCTCTCTGCAGCAGGAGGATACAGCAGTCAATGCAATGTCACTCACACCAGTTAAACACACAACCTCCCTTTCCTACACAAGTCAGTGCTTCTGCCACTCATGGATGGAACGTGTGGCAGTGAGAAGAACTCTGTTCACATGACCTTGCTCAATGCTCCCAGCAAGCTAAGTTCTATATTTCCCACTGGGGAGGTGTTCAATGAGAGATGTGCTATGGTCCTTGCTAATGCACAAAAACAGAGCTGCACCCACCAGGGGCTAGGAGCAGAGCGATGGGAGAATTTTGCTTGATCTCTCTGGGAAAATGTCCCATTTCAACCACACATTTCAGGTTTTCATTGAGGCAGGGGAGAAAAACATTGCCCACCTGGGAAAAAAATCGGAGGGGGAGGCGGTTGATCACAAATCTTTCACTTGATTTAAGAATGTGGGCCTGGAAGGAGCCTCCTGGGCCATTGAGTCCAGGCCTCTGTGTTTGCAGGCCACATTTACACAAGGAGTCCCCAAAATTGCCACTTAAAAACATACACCCAAACTCTTCAAGCCTTCAGAATTACAAGGCATGACAGCAGAGAACACCTAAACACCCTACAATGTGCCACAGGTAAGAGCAGAGGAGATTAGGGCACTGCCAATGCCCTGCCACTGCAGTGACAAGAGACACCATGCATTAATATATGCTCAGATCCTAGGGAAAAGGATCATGGCTCACATTCCTGAGGAAGGAACTCCTCTCCCCCTCCACCCCACAAGCCTTACCAACGTGACATAGGGAAAAGACTTTTTTCTGAGCCTGAATTTGGGAGAGTAGCTAGGAACCTCCAAGTTCTCTTAGTACTTACAGGAGCATCAGCACAACCCAGCCTTAGCTATGGCCCATGTCCCAGTGCTGCAGAGGAAGATGCACTCTCCCAATAGCATGACGTCAGTGGCTTTAACAAGGGAGAAAAATATATTCCTTCCTGGTGTTCAAGCTAAGAATCAGCATAAGCCCTAAAGCAATGGGACTGCCTGACACACACAATCCTGGACCCAAAGATGGGGAATGCCCATACACAATTCCACAAACACAACATATGGATTGCTGGACCAAGACCTCCCTGCCTACTATACCGTCCCTTCCAGAAGCGTTTTTGCTATGGAATAAGAGTGCTTCATTCCAAAATGGCTTAAGCGAATTAACTTAAGTGGGCCCAAGGCATGCTTATTCCAGAATGCAAACTTCTGCACAGGTTGCTAATCAGGAATGGTCCATCAGGAAGAGCTGTTTCACTCTAACTCCACACCCCAGCTTAACTGGAAATAATTTTCATGTACAAGCACAGCCTAAGGCCTGGGTAAACCCAATCACAGAATGATCCTCCTGGGCAATTTCTGCATCTGTGTTTGGCCAGGCCAGGCAGTGTGAGGAGTGTGGGCAGTGTTTGGGGAGTGTCTGGGCAGCATGAAGAATGCCTGGGGACTCTTGTTATCATGCCCAATCATGGGTGCAACCCCCCTCAAAGCACATTCTCACATTCTCTTACCCAACTCACAGTGGAGGCCTGTGTATCCTGCTTCACACACACACAGAAACTCAGCAATACGGTCCTTGCATGAGCCCCCATTCAGACAGGGCTGAGACCTGCACTCATCAATCTCTGTGGAGCCAGGGCAGTAGGGTTGAAGGAAAAAAAAAGGAAAAAAAGAGAGGCTTATTGGAAGCGAAAAGTCCAGGCCACACTGAAATGTGCCTCCGGGTGCCTGCACATGAGCATCCCCAGCACATAGTGTAGGAGAGATTGTGCAGGCAAGTGCCAGGCCCAGGTACAGAAACCAGGAAGGTGACTAGAGAAACAGGAAATGTGGTCGGGGCAGTAACTCACCAGGGTGAACAAATGTAGTAACTGTAACCAGGGAATCTCATGGTAGCCAGCCCAGGCTGTGCGTTGGGGGGGTGGGACACACTAATTCACAGCCCCAGCTCCCTGGCACACAGAGCAGTACTGACCAGGCACACAGAGACCCCAGTCAGCTGCCAGAGGACAGAACTCAGGGGGCAGGTCAGTGGGGCTAAGGGTATTGGGGGTACTGGGTACCCCGGCTGGCCATGGCAGGCAACCTGTGAGCCACTGTCCTGAGTGCCTCATCCCAGCACAGCTCTCTGCCAGTCCCAAGATACCCCAAGGTGGCTTTATTCAATGCTCCCCTCCCTCTTCCAGACATCCTTCCTCAGTAGCCCAGTGTCCTCTCTACCTGGTGCTGGCTCCAGATCTGCTGCAGTCTGGCAGAGATAGCCATGAGGAGAAAAGTTTAAGGGTGGCACGCAGAGCTTCCCCTGTGGTGTGCAATGCACTCCCTTTGCCACTACGTGGTGCTTGAGACACTACTTTTGCCCCTTGTACCTGTGTCCCTGATCCCTGTTCTGCTCAGCTCGCCAGGGACAGCACGCTGTACAGCTCCCTGCAAAGCAGCTTACCATCACACTCCGGGGGGTCGCTCCAGGTGCCCTGGGGACTGCACACACGGGGGGCATGGTGACGGCTCAGGACATAGCCCAGGTCGCAGTAGTATTCAGCCAATGAACCCACCCTGGTGGAATTGAACATTGCCCGGGCATGCTTCACCTCGCTGGGGACCCCACAGTCCACCTCTAAAGAGAGAAATGAGGGCCAGAAGAGTAAGGAGGCTCAAGAATAGGAGTCATCAAAGCAGCAGGGCAGGGAACCAAAGCACATCAAGGAGATCCTTCTAATTTACATCCCCAGGATGGGCCCCAGGAGCGACAGCCCTCCCACCTTCCAGACATGTGCCCACTGGACCTGGGACTGCTTTGGGAGCTGACCTGGCTATGCCTGAGGCCTTCCATCTGCCGCAGTGGGGCTGAGGGCTGAGAAAGCCTCATTAGTCTTGAGATGCAGCTGTAGGCTCAAGAGCTCCTGGCTGGAATTGAGTGCTTTTCTACAGCATCCCCTTGCAATGTTTTGGCATGGCTGCAGTGCCAGGAGAGTGCACTGAGGCCTGCAGGCTGGGCTTGGGAGAGCCCAGTTCCAGTGCTAGAAACCTCAGCTTCTCTGCTGGTGCTCCAGCTTAGCCAACCTGGTGGTAAGTGTATGGGGGGGATCCCCCAGTATCTCCAACACAGGCAAAAGCATTACAGGTAGGGAGGACACTGTGCCTCTGTGAGGCTAATGCTCCAGGTGATCAATGGTTGGGGGGGCATGTGGTCTTGTCTACCAGGGTCAACCAGACCTCAGGATTAGGTATCATAGCTTTCCTCGGGCATTAGTGCAGATGAGGCACAATAAGGAAGACTGCCTCAGGCTTTCCTGGCCTTCTCGTAATCTTCAACCTCCCACCACCCCTTGCTGAACTTGCCTCCTTCTTTAACAGGTGGCAGTATCAGCATGAATTCAGGCCAAATTGTATAAACTCAGGCTAACAACACGGAGCAACTAAGGGAGTTGCCCGAGGTCGCTTGGGAAGCCTGCACAGAATTGCAGGCAGAGACCCTATACCTCCATCCAGCAAATCCACATCCCCTCCTCATCCATCCCTGCAGCCCTATCCAGGCAGGAGGCTGGGACGTGCCTGGGCAGTTCCAGCATGGTAAGGCTGATGTTCTGGACACAGTCTGTTGGGCTGGCCAGGCTTGGCAGGTGCTCTACTTGGTCCTACTCAGGGCTGGAGCTAGGTCAGACCTTTCAGTCTGTTACCTGTTTGGCAGTGCTTCCCTATGTACCCAGAGGGGCATGTGCAGATGTAGTTGTTGCCAAGGTCCTCACAGGTGGCTCCATTCTCACATGGGCTCAGGAAGCACAGAGAAGGGGCTGGAAAAGAGCATCCCAGATAGACATTGCCACCCTGCCCTCCCACTTCACGCTACCTCTACAACAGTACCCAGAGAAGCTCAAAGACCCTAGAGACAGTCCAACTACATTCACCCATGCCAGGGCCAGCCTAGAAGCAACCACCATAGGATGATTCTCTAGAGCTCTCTGGTGGGCACATGTAGCAGCTGGTTTAGACAGGGACTGCAGCAGCCAGTCACTGAACCTGTTGGATGCTGCTGCAGGCAGCCCTGTTCTCTGTGTTTTGTGCCTGGTGGATCCATCTACCACTGAATGCTACAACCTATCTAAATGATGCCTTTGCCACCTGGGATTTATGCCAGGAGTGTGGGAATTAACTGAGACCCTTCTCCAATTACTAGCCCACCAGCCAAGTGCTGGGCATCAGTCATTTGGTTACTGGCCTGTGGCTCCAAGCTGGACTGGGCCCAAGATACCCCCTGCCACCCAATCTCTCAACGCTCGTACCAATTTCACAGTGTCGTCCTGTGTAGCCTGGAGGGCAGTCGCACTTGTACTTGCCAATGTAATGGAAGCAGGTGCCCCCACTCTTGCATGGGCCAGAGGCACAGGGGTCTGGTTTGCCTGTGGGCACAATGAGGTACAGGTTAGGTTTCAAGCAACACCAAATCCCTCCCTGCTCTCCCCCTGCCCCTGGCAGTGCAGTACCTATCTCACAGTGCTTCCCTGTGAAGCGGTAGGGACAGGCACAGTAGTATTCTCCATCTGCCTCCTTGCATGTGCCCCCGTTACGGCAGGGCCCAGAGCTGCAGAGCCGTGGCCTGACTGAAGACAGAGCACAGAGAGCAGGAGGGTGTGTGTGTGGGTTATGCATCCTCAGTTGTGATGGAGGTGGATTGGATTCATGCCCTCTCACAGGCTGACCTGGGCACTGCCTCACTCACAGCCCAGCTTGCCCTCTTCTGCCTGCTGAGTGATGGACTTTGGGCCCTTAGTTTGAAGGTGCTTGTTCCTTTCTGGCCTCAGCTGTCAGACAGTATTGCTGTCTGCTGATGCACAGCATCTGCTTTACACTAGAGGGAGCTGCAGCAACTTCCATGCATAGGCACCCTGTGAAAGCAAGACTATCACGGGTCCTTGTTGTGAATTAGGAGAAAGGAAGTTAGCTGTGTTAGTCTGCAGTCAGGCAGCATTAGGAGACCCAGCTCTTACTCCTGAATGCAACTAGCAGTGAGGCACGGGCTCTCTGCCACAGCTGTGAATTAACATGAACGTAGTCCTCGGAAGCATGGGGACAACCCCAGTGACCAAAGGACAAGGACTGGCAGTTCATCTGCAGACTCCTTGGCTACAAAAAGCCACCTAGAAGCCCTGCATGGCTGCACTCCCCAGTCAAATGTTGCATGCCACTGGCTGCAGGTCAGGGCTTGCTGAGACACTACATCCTCAAACCATCTGCAAAGTCCCTGCTTCTGTCTGTGGGGAACAGGATGGTCCAGAGTTGCCTCCTGAAGGGCAGCAGTCCTGTTGCAATCCCTCACTAGAAATGAGCATTACTGTTCCCCATGCATCCCCAAGGATAAGGCTCTAGGGCCAGGAGGAGTGCTTCACTGCTGGGAAGGCTGGTGGAAGCAGTGGTGACATGGTAGATTCCAGGCAGCTGCCAGAGCTCCCCACTGTCTTTATGGGGCTGGTCTTCTGCCCCAGATTCTCTCTGCTCCAATGCAGACCCTCCTCCGGCTTGGCAGGAAGGGTACCACAGATGCTGAATGCAGCCATTTGCTTTCCCCAGTTGCTGCTGTGTCCCACAGGGCTAGGTCTGCTGAGCCCAGAGTAACAGAGGGCTCAGAGCTCCCCACATACCCTCCCACTGCCCCCCTTGTGCCTGGACCGGGGAGTACCTTTCTCACAGTGCTGGCCCAGGAACCCACGGGGACACTCGCAGGTGTATGAGTCATCATGGACCTCACAGGATCCCCCATTCAGGCAGGGCTCCGAGTCACAGGGGGATGGTACAGCTGCAAAACCACACATGGGTTGCAGAGGGAAAATGGTAAATAGCAAACTGAGAAGTCCTCAAAGGCCAGTGAGTACAGGAATGGTTCTGGACTGCTCCTGGCCTAGTCATAGGGATGCCCAGCCCCTTCACACTTGTGCCTGGCCAGGCAGCTGCTTGGCTCACCGGGGCCTGTGCTCATCTCACTCAGGATGGCAGCACTTGGATTGCTGGTCCACATCTGGGTCACCCTGCAGCCTCCCCAGACATGTCGCAGGGAACTCCTGGGCACCTGCAGACCTGACCCCGGCCCCTTCACTACAGCTGATGAGTCTGGGATGAGGGTGCCTGCAGAGCCTGGGGCACCATAGCTCCTCTTCTGTGGGTTGGAGCTGAGGACACTGGCCCACCACATCACCACAGGGGTGAAGGTGGCTGTGTGGAGGCTAAGGGTCATCCTCACAGTTGTGTTGGAAACATGGACTCCAGAGTGGAGTAGGACAGATGAGTTAAGCTCCCAGAGGGTCTGTAGCCCCCCAGAGGCCCTCCAAGCAGGCTGGCTCTCTAGCTGTCCTCATGTTCCCCAGGCAAATGTTTTCCTTTGGTATCATTCACTCCACTCACACTCATAGCTCCTCCATCCTTTTCCTCATGCTGGAGCAGCACAGTCAGGTACCTATTCCTGAGCACACTTGGGAAGCAATTGCCCTGCTCCCAGCTCCCCCTCTGCTGCAGGTCATACAGTCACTTCCCCTCAGCCATGCTTCACAGAGTGCCAGCTCCAGGCCAGATACTCCCTTTCCCCTTCCCCCATCAGCCTTTCCCTGCAGGCCACACTCACAGTGGTTGGTGGTATAGTCTGTGTGACACACGCACAGGTAGCTCCCTCCATACTCCATGCAGTAGCCCCCATCCG
Organism: Alligator mississippiensis; assembly: GCF_030867095.1. Taxonomy (NCBI): domain Eukaryota; kingdom Metazoa; phylum Chordata; order Crocodylia; family Alligatoridae; genus Alligator; species Alligator mississippiensis. The sequence continues at coordinate 38,506,049 of NC_081830.1, read as the reverse complement.
GGCACTGAGTGTTCACATTGCATGGTGTTGTGGTCACTTCTGTGAGATGAGAAACAAGAGCCACTGCCTGTTAGTGACACCTCCATGTGTCAACATCAGGCACTTGGTTGACCAGACCGGTAGGAGTCTGTAATGGGCCCTCCATGGACACTGGTCACCCACTGTTAGTGACATAAGAGGCAGGGGGAAGCTGGTCTCATCTGATTGTCCTCTGTGCCTCTGAGAAGAGTGAGGCCTCCTGAGGAGATGAGCAGCATCATGCTTGGGTTATTGAGGAAAGTTGAGAGTGTGTGTGTGTGTGGGTTATTGAGGAAAGTTGAGAGTGAGTGTGTGTGTGTGTGTGTGTGTGTGCGCGTGTGCACATGCGCACACATGAAGGACTGAGCCTTCCTCTCCTTCAGGGAGCCAGGGCTGGGTTTGTGAGCTGGGAAATGTGGAGAGGCCAAGTAGAGTAGGAGAAGAGTCAATTCCCTTCTCCCCCACGAGGGGGCATTTCCATGTCAGCAAGTGCAGGGTCCCAAGAGAAGAGTGGGACCCACCAGCTGTGGGGATGGAGCTTCTCCTTTGCTTTGGGGCACAGCATATGCTGACTGATGGTGTAGGGCATGACTGCAAAGCTTGCAGTCATTTGAGCCTAACTGTCATGGATGGACTGCCCAATGCTCATCGTTCTTAAGTTACAAACAAGAGGAAGTCCGAGAACTGTGCAGGCACAGGGCTGTCAGTAACCTACAGGGTCAGCCAGGCCAGTGCCTGGCACAGACGCAGGATTTGTCATACTGAAACCACCCCACACAGATGCCACCCCAGCTCCTTCCAGGAAATCTCCCATGATGCAGACTCCACTACTTTCCTGAGCAGCTTGTTCCATTGATCTGCTGTCATGGTCAGGAAGTTCTCCTGAGGCCTAATCTAAGTTTGTCTGCCTTGTAGCAGCCTTCCCAGGATCTGGACAGGAATGTGGGAGTTTGATCTTACCGAATTCACAGAGGAGACCGAAGTACCCGGGCGGACACTGGCAGATAGTGAAGTTTCCATCCAGACACCTTCCCCCATTCCGACATTCACAGTCTTCGGAAAGCTCTGCAACAGAGGGCAGTGACAGGGAGACTGTCAGGACAGCCCACATCCTGTTCTAGCTGCTAAGATTTTCATAAGGTCCTCCACCACCACCAAGTCCCGCAGGATGCAAACAAATCCTGCTTGGAGTCACACAGATTCAGTGCAGCCACAAGTTTCTCCTGTCAGCACCTCCCCATCAGAACAAGATTCAAATTGACACCTGGTGATGGCAGCTTCTGAGCCACTTTCCTCTCCAGCTGGAGAAATGAGCCACTGTTTATCCAGCGGTGCCCTGAATGTGATGCATTGGCTCTCAGCAGGAATGGCCACACAATGAGATCACCCTCAGCAATTTGACCTGCATCTGGGGAATTGGATGCAGGCCCTATCTCCACTACTTACTGTCTCTGCAGTTGGGACCTGTGTAGCCCTCTGGGCATTCACAGATGTAGCCTTGCTCTGTTTCCAGGCAGTTCCCCTCATTCTGGCATGGATTGGAGAGACAAGCACTTGCCACTCTAGGCCCACCTGTGAAGAGTGGTCATTAGTTGAGGCATGCAGGGAGAAAAAAAGTCACCTCAGCTAAGGAGGGGCCACCATCCCCACACCAGTGTAACTAGTGACAGCAGTGGCTCACCCCAAGGAGACCTGATCAGAGGGTTGCTACAGAGCTGGGCAGATATCGTGGGGAATACCCCACTCACTCCTTTGAAGTTAATGTGGTTTGACCCCCTGCACAACTGCTCTAACATGATCCCTTCAGCAGAAGGCCACACTGAACTATCCTATTTCTCATTGGCCCCTGCCTCAGGGCTCACCAGCTTGCTTGCTCTGCTCCTACCGTGTTTCACGGCAAGTTTTACTAAACATCCCATGGGTCTGCCATTCATTCTCCATAGCCCAGTCTCTCCACTTTGGCCGAATTGAGCTCAGGGCAATGCCCAGTTCTCGGAACCAGGAGTGGGTGTGACAGAGAGACACTAGACCAAATGCCCTGAAGCCTCAAGGCAACCTCAGCACAGGGCAAATCTGAAGGGAGCTTCCAGCTGGAATGGCACGGAGTCAAGCCCTGCATCTCAGCTACATCAGAGTGACCCTTCTGTCTCCACCCGTGGCCTGTCCTGCTTACCGTACTGGCAGTTGCTGCCATAGTAGCCTGGGGAGCAAGTGCAGATGTAGCGTCCAGGGCGGATATAGTTACACGTCTGGCGGTTCCGGCAGTTCCGGTCCTCGCAGGAGGAGAGGTCTGGAGGGTAGAGAAGCAGTCTCAACACAGCCCAGCTGAATTCAAGGAATAGGCCACTGGGAAGGCAGGATGGGGCCTTGGCAGTGACCCTGAGAGCAGGGAAGGAGGGAGACACAGACAGACAGGTCCCAGCAAAGGCTCTGCCACAGACTAACCGCCCCCTAGAGACCCTGGCCATAGGCAGGGGAGACTCCACTGCATGCAGAGAGAAGCAGGGCACCTGTCTCACAGCGCTGTCCCACGAAGGGCTCAACACACACGCAGGTGTAGTTGTCCACCAGGTCAATGCACCGACCCCCATTCAGGCAGGGGTTGGAATCACACTCGTTCACTTCTGGAGAGAAGAACAGCTAGGGTGATCAGGTCTCACTGTCAGGCCAGGTCAGGCCTGCCTCTAGACCCAGCCTACATGTGCCCAGATCAACAGATGTGGCTGAGGGCCTCGCTTGTTATCTCTGTACCTGGAGACCTGAATTGGCCCTTGCCACCTAATATCAGCCCTGCCCAGGTTATGGATCTCCTGGCATTAGATCTCTTCTCCAGCTCCTGTTATTTGTACCCTGGTAGCTCTGGGGGCCTGGTCTTGGAGCACGTGCTATGTCAAGTGCTGTACAGAGAACAAGGGGCAGTCCCTCTAAATAGAAGACAAGAGAGAACAGATGGCTGCAAGCAGTGAGCAGGAGTTCCAGGGAAGAAAAAGGCAGCATGGTAGGCACCGGTATCACTGCCCCCTGCAGCTATCCACCATCATGTTTGGCTGGTAATTCATCTGACAAGGTATGGCCTTCTGGTTTGCTTGCTGCTCACTGCATCCTCTGTTTGCAGTCATCCAGAACTAAACCCTCCCTGTCTACATCACCTCTAGCATATGGCCTGTTCTTATTCTCATGCTTGTGTCTCACATCCCTCTCCCCAAGCTTTCCTTCTTCAGCCCCAAGGCAGGCCCACCAAGTAGCAGTTTCCCATCTCCCTGACCCTCAGGGTCTTCACTTGCCTTCAGACCACTGCCAATGGCTTTGGGGTGCCAGATCAAACAGTCACAGTATGGTACAGAACCCTGCCTTCACTAAACCACAGGAATGGCCACCCAGACCGGCCTCACCCCTACACTGCTCCACACCTGCTGCAAAGGCATCTCAGCACTTTGCAGAACGCAGCACATCAGCCAAGGAATTTGCCCCTCACTGGCAGCCACCCCCACAAACATTCCTCCCTTTGGCTTCTTACCTGCCTCACAGTCCTCCCCTGTGTATCCTGGCTGGCACACGCATGCAGCTGTCCCATTCACTGCCTGGCACTCCCCACTGTTCTGGCAGGTCTTGGCTTCACATGGCGACTCCTCTGCAAGGTTCCGCGTACGTGAAGTGAGGGATTAGATACAGCCATGGGAACCACAGAACTTGCAGCTCTCCCACCAGCATGGAGCCCACGTGCCCGGCCAAGCCCCCTTGCATCCTCCTCCCCTCTCTCTGCAAGCTCTTGGCAGGGAGAGTCAGGCCAGTAGATTCTGTGCTTTGCTGGAAAGGGGCCTGGCCCAGTGGTGTCGCCCCTCCCCTTCAAGTCCTACTGAGGGAGACCGGGATGGGGAGAGCTGATCAACCTCAGTGAGAAGACAGCTCTCTTATGCCACAACTTGCTGGACTTTGTTTTTAATGCAGAACCTGGCTATACAATTAACCAGCCCTGGGATCCATGCACCTTTACCACCAGCAGGGAGCATAGCTAGGTCCCCAGTACCCGAATTTTAATTCTTTTTAGTAAACACATCCCTGGAGAACTTACTGCTGCACTGGGGCCCAGCAGTATCAAAGAGGGAGGCATTAATGAGAGAGGTGAGCCCCAGAGCACATGATTAAACTCACCTGACATGCACTGGGTAAGGTTCTGGACCATGGCACCTGCTACTATGACTCATCCTGTTCAGCTAGTCACCCCTACTGGGCACCACCCTGCACAGCCTGGCCTGTGCTGCCACAGCCCACTACTGAACCATGCATGCGTCTACTTGGCTGGGTTGCAACTTGCCACCCTTGGCTGGACACAGCGCCTGCTCCCACCAGCATACCCCAGGTGAGGCAAAGGACATACTGTTGGCACTTCAGCTCTAGAGAGTCTAGGTATGTCCTCCCTAGCTACTAGGCTCCTTCCAAAGTCCACACGCACTCTGCTTCAATAATCTTTCTTCCTAGCTTTCCTCCAATTTGGGACTAAGTGCCAGCAGCTGGCCATTTAACTTCTTCAGTTGCAGGGCAAGCGCCAGTCACTCTCTGCAGATGGTGCATCTGGCTACCCCACCAGCTGACCGTCACTCACTTTACAAGAGATGTCTCTCAAGCTCCTTGGCAGCAGGTCCCATTTGCCCAAGTTTGGTGGGAGGTAGACCTGGGCAGAGGGGATCACACACTGTGCCTTCAAGTACTGATGTTCTTAACTAGCTATGAGGACCAGTGTCTTGAACCAGCACTTTGACTCAGGGTGCCTGTGTCGCATGCTCTGGAGGGGAGGTGGATTGACATTGGCAAAGGTCAAGCCAGAAGGCCAAGACTGACAAGCCAGTGCATGAGCAGAAGTGTAGCCAGGCAGCAAAGGGAGGTGCTGGGGAATGGGCTGGGCTTCACTGCCACAGATATCACCAGCAGCTGAAAGCACAATGCTTTCCTTCCTAGACTCTTTCTGACACAAGCTTGTTGTATCTTAGGATGAAAACAGATGGGCCAATGCAGTGGCTAACAGAGTTCAATCACATTGGATTGCTTGAGTGCATTTTAACAACTCCTGCAGAGACAGGACACTGGCTGTCCTCATCCCCCTGTGGCAGGTTAGAGTACTTTTGGTGTCTCTGGGCAATATTCCTTTTCACTGTGTGACAGGGTTGATTTGTGTAGTTTTAGTACTAGGTTAGACAAGTATTTGTATGGGATGGTTTGGACAGGGCTAATCCTGCCTGGAGTAGGTGCTTGGACTAGATTGACCTCCAAAGGTCCCTTCAACCCTACTTTTCTGTGATTGTATCTATTCACTTAAAAGTTTCAAAGAACTAGCACACACATAAGGTAATGTTTTGTCCCAATTACATCACAAAACCAAGACAAAGCTGTGCCAGTAAGACCCAGCCCACAGCAAAAGGTGATCAGACTTGCTCCACCCCATAGGCATCCCAAAAGAACAAGTTTCCAAAGTAGGACTAAGATAATTCAGAACAAGGCACCTTATTCCAGAGTTTGTGTCCACACTTGGAGTGTTTCAGGAACACCTATTTTGAAATAGCCCAGGGATCAACAATGCCACCACCAGAGAGGAGACTGAACAAGAGAAGCAGGGCCAAGACAGGGCCTTTGGTAAGCCCTAAGGACACTAAGCAAACCCTAAATATGTTTCTGCTCACAGGCCTATCACTGTCTCACAGCTTGTCCTCTATTATCAGCAAAGTGTGTGTGATTGTGAAGCTCCTTTGCCCAGTCTGTGCATCACTTGCTCAAACTGTCACATAACCGTCACTGCAAGCTGTCACATCACTTGCTTTAACTGTCTCAGCTAAACTGTCAACCAGGACTCACACACAGCTTTGGCTCTACAGAGGATGTGCTTAAGCTGCTGGGGAGACTCTGAGGGTCAGCACTGGCCTTGGACCTTGGCAGCTTGACCATGAGGCAGGACCAAGAAACAGCTATGAGGCTGGGAGGCTGCATCCTGGGAATAAACCAGAAAGGTTGGACTTCAAGACAGCTGCTAGATGCTACTTAACTGAGTAGCTCTGGGAACATGCAGGATCTGAAGGCTGGTGTCTGGTCACAAGGAGGAAGGTACACCAGTTGCTACGCCAAGGGCCAGGAAGACCAAGCAGACGGCTGGAGACATAGTCATAGGCATATCGAGATTTGAACAGCCTGGAGTCAAAGCTTATGTTCTTTGTTTTAAGATCGCTGAGCTAAGCTAACAGATGTCCTAGTCAGATATAGTTGAGAGGGGCTTGTACTTGCTAATAGAGAAGATGGGCAATTGTTTAGTGGCTTAGTTTTCAATTTCCCCACTTGTATTTATTGGTACCAATGTCCTTGGCATGTGAGCTACCATCACAAGCACTGAGGTATCTTGGGGAGACTTCAGAACAAAGGATGAGGAAGTGGGGACAGATCCTGCAGGTCCTGAAAAAGTCTGATCCTTTTTCTAAGCACCTAAATGGGAGCTGAGCTCTTCTGAAAATATGTTTCCTACTATGGGTGCCAAGCATTTGGAAATCTGCACTTCAGATGTTTAAAATAAGGCCTGTGTGATTGCTCTCATGTCCAAATGAGCAAAGAGTTCCCATTTGACAGGGAAGATGCTTTTTCTTCCTGATGATGTTGCTATTTGGATTAAACACTGACACTGAGGACCTAACCCAGACAGTTAGAAAGTCATTAAGAAGGCTCGCATTGACTTCTGGACCAGACCTTTATCAGTGAAATCCTTGCAGAGAGCAAGGCTGCTTGTTTTCTGCTTACATGACAACCACCACCAACTTGTTTCAATACAGAAAACCCAGTGACGTGAAGACAGTTTCACACTGAACCACTGAAATACACTACATTAACACTTGGCCTGCTTAAAAATGGGCCACTGGCATCACCCAGAGCCAGGGGCAAAAGTTTCCTTTGGTTTCAAACAAGTCAAAATCCAAGATGCCTACAACTGTCTGCAGAAAACCCAGAACTGCTCCCACACACTAGCATGCAGGGTGGGGGTTGTTTCTTTATCCCAGTCACAGCTACAGGTCCCCTGGGAGCTGCTGCCTAAACCTTAACAACTGATAGCCGCTGCAGAGTGCTACAGAGGCTGCGACACGGAGGTCAGTACCAGTATGCTGTGTGGCACCCCACTGATTGCAGAATCAGTGTTAACTTGAGAGCAAAGTATCTGGCTCTGTATATTTAGGATTTTCAAAGGTGCCAATGAGAACTGGCCAGTGATATATGGACCCTCCCAGTCTGCTCTCTCAGGTGGGCACTACTATTCTCTTTCTGCAGAGGGAAAAATTCTCCCCCGAAGTTGGAAGGCTCAATTCTGTCCCACTTATTCATGCTATGATTAGTGCCTTACTCAGCTCTTCCCATCCACTTCAACAAGGCTCCTCACAAAGGAGGCACTATACTGTAGAGCAAAGCTGGCTGTGTGTACACTAGGTGACTTTGCCAAGGCAACAGAGGGAATAGGGATTGGGGTTGGGATTAAGACCTTGAAAGTCTATCACTCGGTCCCATTATCCTGCCTCTTAAATATTCCCACAGGCCTCTAATGCAGCCTTTGCGTAGTTCTCTCATGAGTTTGTACTGCATCAGGTTATGGTCAGAGAACTCTATGCATTGCTACATTATCATGGGTCCACAGGCCTGTGCAGCCAATGGGAGTCCTTCCACTCACCCGTGGGGCTGCTGAATCACAGTCCGCATGGAGGCAGAAAGCCAGCACCTAGCACCCTCTTGAGGTGGCATGGATACCACAGAGATTCCCTTTGCCCCACTCCCCATGGGGGGCAGAATCAAGAATGCTGTCCCCCTGTGCGCTAAGCTAGTCTTGCAACCCAGCAGGACTGCACTTAAGCCCCTTGCCAAAGTTATTTTGGACCCAGCACTACTCACCATTCTCACATGTAGTGCCTTTGAACCCTGGTGGACACTGACAGCTGAAGCTGTTGACACCATTAATGCAGGTGGCTCCATTCTGACATGGGTGGGAAAGGCACTCATCTACATCTGAAACACAACAGCACGGACGCTCAGGGAGAAAGGTGCTGAGTGCTCTGCCTGTTCTCCTTTGGGAAGGGTGGGTGGGGGAAGAAACAGCAGCAGAGAAGCATGAAACATAATGCCCTGCATGTGCTCTCCATGGCCAGGGAAGTGGCTGGTGTCAGCTCGCTACTGGAGTGCTGCCTGGTATCGGACAGGCAGAGACCACATATGGACTCTGCCTTGTGGTTCACCCTGTCTGCCCCTTTTCCCCCACACGCATCAGCAGTTGGTTACAGATGCTGTTGGGGTAGGAGTGACATCACCTCACTCTCCTGTTCTCTCCTGTGCCTGTGACCAGCTGGCCCATAAGCAGCAGTCAGTCACAGGCAGTATTTATATCTAAGCTGTACTTATCTGGCCCACAAGGGTGGGACATTCAAGCACACCACAGTCTAACAGTTTTATCCCCCTCCTCCTTCCTGTGAGGGAGGGAAATGCTCTCTCCCCTATTTTACTGCGACCCAGTGAGATCGACTCATCCAAGCTATTACAGAGAGTCTGTGGCAGAGTAGAAGACACAAGTTCAGCTCATTCTGGTCTAACCAGGGGCCCGTCCACCTTGTGGAACTGAAGCTGTTTCACTAGCTACATATTCCAGGCTCTCCTGGGCTGGGAATGAAGGTGGAACAGTTTTCTTCCCAGGGGAAGGAGAGAGGCAGCAAAGCACAATGGTCACAAAGGCCAGGAGATTCTTAATGGTTGTCCAGTCCAAGCTTGGGAAAGAGGAGGAATATACAAGTACCATGGAGGGCATCCCGGAGTGCACTTACCAAGGTGGCATCTTTTTCCAGTGAAGCCTGCCAGGCACGAGCAGGTGTAAGAGGGGTTCCCTGTGATGCAATCCTCAATGCATTTCCCTCCATTCAGACACGGCCGTAACGTCAGGCACACAGAGGCTGCAAAAACAAGTGGCCACTTGTATTATTAGGAGACCCAGCAGCAGGCTCCCACAGCACAGCACAGCACAGCACAGCACAGCACAGCACAGCACAGCACAGCACAGCAGTAAGAACATTGGGCTAAAAGGTCCCTTTGGCCTTCAGCCCCATTTGGTCCACGCAGATGCCACTGGCTTGTCAAGGCTTCCCTTTAGACTATTGCTGGGCATTTGTTTGCCAACATGTTCCATGGAGGATACTTCTGCAGCACTCACTGCCACTTGCTGTCAGCAAGTGATAACCTGAATGTCTTACAATTATCTTGCCACTCATTGTGCAGGTGACAAACTAAGAACCAGGGAGGCTTGGGGCTTGTCCTTATGGGAAATCATCCCACTATGAAGGCAGACTGTGGAATAAAAGTGCTGTAGTTATACCAGTACAAATTCCCAAATGGATGTTCATACTCTTATTCCAGGATAAAGATAGCCTTCTCCCAGCTTATATTAGGATGCTTTGGAAGCAGTATATCTTCTCACATTGGGAGCCCAGCATCACAGAGGGAATCCATGATGTAGCAGGGAACTGAACTTTGGTCCCCTGAAGCCCAAACAATGTTGTAACCACTACAGCACAACCCCCCATTATGTCCATATGTCTCCCTTTCTCCACATTGCTCATTACATCAATCCTAACTTGATTCCTCATTTACCTTTATTTTTTCTCCCCCTCCCCTTTTATTTCTCTGGTTCAAAAGATAATAAGCCCAAATTTCAACACATGGCCACCTAAGAGAAAGACTCGTAATTACAGCATACACAGTAGTCAGGTACATATGTCTCCAGACACAAGACATTATTCGCCTCCCACTTATCCAGCACATTCATAATGGTGCATATCAGCCCAGGCACCACAAGGCCTTTTCCTCTCCCATGGAGGCAGGAACAATGGGCCAAATTCAGCCCAGACAGAAGCAGGCATGAATCCACTGGCTTTTCTGGAGTCCTGTTTTGCATCGGGGGCTGAATTTGACCCTACAACTTTAGTCCTTTTCTCATTAACCCCCCAAAACAAACAAACAAACAAACAAACAAACAAACAAACAAACAAACCCAAACCCAAACCCAAACCAAACTATCAAATTCCACATCTGCTTATATGAGGATGTTTCAGAAACTAGTGGCAATTTTGATATAAAACCATTTCATGGGCAGTGATGATCATTTACTGAGCCACATCACTTCTCCACAGTTGCAAAAGATGGGGCATTCAACAATGTTGCCATCAATGTTCCCTGTTTCCAGGTAGTTTCCCACTTTCTCACAGACATACAGCATGGGCAACCGTTTTGCTGCTGGTTTCTGAAACACTCTCTTGAATTCCCAGAACAGAGCCTCATCATTCTTGCTCGAAGCAGAGCAGCAGAGAACACCCCTCCCACCATCAAATGTGGTGAAAAACACAGGGTACAGCCAAGCAAACAAACCACAGTGAGTTCACAAGGGAAGGGGGGCTCCCCATATAGCAGCTGCTCTGTGGTTACTTAGATTTGAGTGAGAGAAGGCTTTTGTGGCTTATCTTCTGCTTGGCGCAGGATAAGAGCGCACAAATGGCCAGTCACCAGGGAGCAGCTGGCAGGCAATGAGTCCCCACCTCCTCTTCACACTCTGCAATACATTACGTTGTCTTGGGCTGCCATGGCTGAAGGTATGGACACATCCCACTAAACTCAGCAAAGGGTACATAGCCTGAATTTGGCTTAGCACCTTGGGTTTCAGGTCTTGGGAGCCAGCATCTTGTACAGGACCCATCTCGCTTTGGTTTGATTCAATGGCAAGGTAGCCAGTACCCCAATGGCCACATGTATTTCACTGCAGCCATGCACAGGGCTGATGGCTTCAAGAGTTTTTCCCCTCTCCCCTTGCCACCAACAATGCCCCTAGCTTTCCCCTCCTCCACCTGCTCAGCCCCACTTCAGAAATGCTCTCTTCCCTCTTTTCATGGGCCCTGGAATTATACAGGGAAAGACAAAATAACCCAGAGAAAGGATGGAAGAATTGGTTTGTTTAAATAAACCTAACTGCTGTCCTCTTACTTGTGTTGTTGCAGCCCCCCACTTGCACCTGGGCATCATCGATTCTGAACACCCAGCGCCCGGGGATACCCACATTTGTTGTCATCTCCACGTCAACGATGTCATCAGTGCGAGATCCGGGGATGTTGAAGTAGCGCTTTCCGTCACCAGCGTTGAAACCTGCCTAGGAAGAGAAGGACAGACAGTGAGAATTCTTGCAGGCAGTCACAGATGCCTCGCTTCCACGATAGTGCAGCACCTGAGGACAAACCCAACAAGGACATGAAAGAAGAAAGAGGCTGGCTGGTTTCTTTGACTGTTGCTTCTTTTACTAGTTCAAACACCTTGCCATTGCCTTCTCCTTGGCAATGGGCATATACATTACAGCGCCCACTGCAGCAATGCCTGAGGGGCTGCGAGATCTGCTGTGTAGGGACTGGGAGTCAGGAGTCCAGAGTTTTAGTTTCAGCTCTACCACCGGCCTCCTGCATCACATCACTTCTGGCTATGTCTGGGTGGTGGGGGTGTGTTGTGTGCAGTTGTATATGTGTTAGCTAGCAAGGAAGGAGGACAGCCAGCAGGGGTACCAACAGCAAGGAAGACATAGCAGGCTACACAAGCTCACCCAGTGCACTGCATACTTACTCAGCCCTTTAGATAACAGCTAGCTCCAGGTATGCTGCAGTTGCACATGCAAATATGGAGGAGATGCAGCCTCTGCTCCCTCTCCCACCTTTCATCTTCTTTACTAGGGTTTTATGCACAGGAAAGCATGTCAGGAGGGGCCAGGTCCCATTTAAGGCCTCATGGTGAGTCTATTCCACTCTGCTCAAGTCCCTGAAAAACCACTATCATGTCTACTATGGTAACTCCCTGTCATCATAGCCTTAGGGCTAAGTCATGATATGCGGGGAAGAGGAGGAGGATGGTCCACTCATCCTTTGCATTAATGTTTTTTTTCAGGGACTCGAGAAGGGTGGAATGGGTTTATGGTTAGACATCTAAGTGGACTTACACACTAGCAGGTGTAGCAGGACCTTAGCTTAGGGATCTGTACATCACCTAGTGCAGCAAGGCCCTGACTTTGGCAGGGCCTTCTGAGTGCCAGGAAGGCAGCCAATAACTTCAGAGGAGCCTGCTTTCCCTCCTGCTGGGAAGCCTTGCATGGCTGTACACAGAATGGGTGGGACTAAAGAGCTGGGGGAGGCTTGGGGCAGCCCACCAAAATGCTTCCCCTGCACGGCTCAGCATAGCCAGGGTAAACGGGAGTGCTTTGTGCCCCAGCAGTCTTTGCACGTTGATGACTCATCCCTTGGAAACAGCATGCAACTTCCATTCTATTTTCATTCGACTCTGCACCTGGGATTCTGCATAGAGCATGTGCACAGGGTGAGTCCAAACAAGTTTTGGACATGCTTCACGGAAAGAAGTCAGGGAGAACAGCACTGCTAGCTTAGGCCAAGTAGGCTCCTCTGCCATGCAAGGCCAGACGCTTTTGCACAGAGCTGTGTGGCTTTGTCTTATGCTGAATGGCTGCTGCACATTCTTGCAAACTCAATAACAAATTGACACTGGGCGAGATTTTTGAGACTTCCCCTTCTCTTTGGCTGGTGTTAGGGTGGGGCGTTCCTGGAGCCCTGTCGGCCTTCCAAGGCATGCGGTTACTGCTCTGTTTACATACATAAAATCTGCACTTTTGAATTCTGAGATTCCAAACGTGTCCATTTCCTTTACACCTGTGATTTCCTGCTTTCTGGAGACTCTCAAATGGGCGCAGGCAGTGAGCCAAGGGCAGAGCAACTGGTGGTAAATTCACACATCCGAATGGGCACCAGTTTAAAAAAACAAAACAAAACACAACAACACAGAAGGATGAAATAAAAACACAAGTGAAAGCTGTGCTTGCTGCAGCAGCTGCAGAACGGCTCTTAAAATCTGAGGTTAGAAAGGAAAGCAACAGAGACACTGGCCAATGTAAAGAACTGTGGTTTCACTATAATAAAGCCCTCTATATGGTCTTAGCTTTTGAGAGTGAGAGAATATGTGGGTATTTAAAGAACCTTAAAAAAAAAAAAAGAAGAAAGAAAGAAAGCACAACCACTACCTAAATTACCCTGGCTGCTTCATGCTCCTGGCAAGAAAGAAATAATACAGTAAAAGTTGAGAGAGGTGGCTCCAACAGCTTCTGTACTGATGGATTGAGAGGAAGGGGTGTCTGCAGCTTGCCTGGCTTACCTGGGCCGCAATACCACCAAGCCCAGCAAAGTCTCCCCCGCTGCTGGCATGCATGCCTGTGGTCCAGGTGATAGACTCGTAGTTGAAGATAGTGAAGGAGAGTTTGCCATCGGTGATGAGGACAATCTGGAAGGTGTTTACCTACAAAACAAACACTGAGGTGAAGGGAGGAGTTACAGGAGAGGAGGGAGCATGGCCAAGCCAGGACAGGAGAGGAAACAGATCCCGCAAGTTTGGATTGTCGTGTTTCATTTGTGAAAACTTATTTGTACCAAGATGGTTATGATTGAGAGAGGACTTGTTTCTATTCACCCCAGCTGAGAGCAATTCTCCAGCACAGAATCACAGAGTAAAGCAAACTACACAGAAAGCTGGATTACCACAGATTAACTAGCACTTGTGATGAAAGGTAAGGGCACCTCGAGGTTCTCCAGGAGCTGTGGGTACTGTGCAACCCCTGAGAAACAAGCCACTTTTCTAGATGTCCAAATTTGGGTTTGGGAGCTTACAGCTTGGAATTAAAGCTTAAAAACACTAACCAAGGCTTAGTAGGCAATAAGCAGAGCTAAGAAATAAAAAGGAACATAGGAAAGAATTAAAAGGTCAGATTCTTAAAACCCAACATTTGTAAGAAGTGACTTGCAGGCCCTCAACACCTAGTGCATGCACTCCCAGAGTCTTTCAGCAGGGCTTGGGTGAGACATAAAAACACCAGCTCACACACCCGTTAGGGTTGGGGACAGTGAGATTTATACCTCCATTTGGGCCACACAGAAGGTGGTTTGGGGCAATCAGGTCTTAGAAACAGTATTCACATTGAATCAGCATCATTCTAGTCAGGTGGAACAGACCTGCTACTGAAGTGTGGAATTAGACATTATCAATTTGTCTGAGTGAAAACCAGTGACTCCATTCAACAGAGTTAAAAAAGTTGCTAATAGAGCACTTGGTAGTAGCCTGTCCTTTGGAAGTGAGGCCATGAAAGTTTACTTTCAACTAGGGGGAGGACAGAATTTGGCAGGAAATATATCACAGATATTTAAAATCTTTCCTTGGCATGAAAAGCAAAATTTAAAGCACATGTGCAGTGCAAACACGTAGAAAGAACCCAGATGCCTGGAACGCTCTGGTGCCAACCTTGCCAGTGACAGCCCTGTAGCCTGGCCACCTGTTACCAAATGAACTAATTAATTTCTCTGGAGGTCAGAAAGGCGGGTAGAAAGATTTGGAGATTCCCCTCTTCCACCCTGCACCAAACACCAGCAACTCACTGGAGAAAAAGAACTTCCTCCAAAGAAGGTCACCCGATACCATGTGGCAATAAAAACCCACTGAGCAGAGAATTCTGGGAATTCTGGGAAATACTGCCCAATGTCCTTGGTGGCTCTCTCCAAGAGGGCCTGGTCCTTGCTTTCCCGGTAATACACATCACCCGCTCTTCGGTTATCCACGTCAGCCCAGAATGCTGCCACCACACGCCGATCCTTGGAGATTGGAAAAGCAACTGGCGTAAACTGAGAAACTTCTTTCAGGAAAGAGATGATTCCATTGTTGTTCACCTGTAGGAGAAGAAGAAAACAGACAAATGTGGCAGGAACATACAGACAGCACAAGAGAGAAGATGGTCTCAGAAGTAGACCATCAGCGTCGCTGCTGGGAGACTGGGATTCAAATCCCTGCTTCTCCACAGAGTTTGAACAAGGCCCTTACCCTCCCTCTGCCTCATGCATGAAGGAAGAGGAGTCACAGCTGACCTCATGGAGGTTTGTGAGGATCCAACATTGGAATGGGTTCAGATACACACCAGTGAGGGCTGCACAAGTGCCAGAGATAGACCGATAGAGGACATATTTTTACTTTCCTCTGCTGCAGCTGAGTGAATGACCCAAAGGCCACAGAGCTTCCAACAGGCCCTGCCCCAGAACATGGGCTGAATTCTTATTTTAGAGAGGATTTTATTTCATAAATATTCACGCATTTCCCTTTCCTGTCCTTTGAAGTACAAACATGACCCTTGCTCAGGTGCCGATGCTCTGCAGATGAAAAATGTGATGCTGAACAACCACCAGGGGCTGGCCTCCCTGTCCTGCCACCTGCACCCGCCTCCAGCCTCCTCTGCCACCTCCCCGTTGTGAACACGGTACGGGCTGGAGAGCTGTAGCCTGGGGGTCTGGGAAGGCAGGCTGAACAAACCAGGCCCTGTTCTCTTGCCGGAGATGGGCCAGAGGAAGGAGGAACAGCTGAGAAAACTGTAGCAGCCGCAGTGGTTTAAACAAACAGCGCCCAGTTCATTTGGGTCGCTCTCACCTCGCCTGGGCGGGGAAGCAGCAGGGCCAGTGAAACTCGCCTTCACTTCCTTGCTTTAAATAGGTGGGTGGAAGGGGGGGAAGGTTTGTCTTTCTCTCCCTGCCCACAGTTCAGTGCTGGGAGATGGGGATATACAGCAAGCCTGAACCTCATCCTGCTGGATCAGGGTAGAGGGAGCCTCAGACCTGAGTGAAGAACTTACCCACAAGCTTCTCCTGACATCTTGGAATGCTGCCCTGCTGCTCCTGGCCACAGCCCTCTGGCCCCTCAGCTCTGCACAGGACCCTCAATGTCTGCCTGCAACACCTCTGGGCCTCAGGCCTCTCTGCTGCTCCGCACCAGCCTGGATGGTCACTCATATTCTGGTGCTGGGCCCAACAAGGAGTGCTGTCCCTACAGATGCTGCACCTGATCCACAGCCTTCCTCATTGGAAGGGTCTGCAGGGATTTGTCACACACTTCAGCCCTGCATTGCCTGGCCTACCGCAGTGGCAGAGACAAGGCCAAGCACTCACACTTTTGGCCCAATACATTTCCTGTCCTACTCGGCATTTCTGGAGCTGGCAGAGATCCATTTCCACAACCTCTCACCAGAAGCCACAGGACGACAGGTGGAGTTGTTCAAAGGGGCCTTACCCTTCTGATCTATGGCAGTGCTCACACAGATCCACTCCTTCACAACATGCTGCTTCTTCAGTGAGGAAGTGGAACAGCCACTGTTGAACCCCAGCCAGCCAGCTGCTGTCATGCAGGGTACGCTTTAAAGGCCCCACAGTCATGCAAGCATGGCATCCATTTACTTTGGGGCAACTCCATTGGGATGCAATGGAAGGTAGAACCAGTCCTGAAGCATCTTCTCTAGACAACATGCTGCAGCCTGGATATACTGCAACATGGAAGATGTTTGTTACATTCAACGGGAAGTGTTGGCCGCACAAATTCAAAGCCTGAAACATGTCCAAGGCACAGAGACCAGGGCAATATCTAGTGGGTGCTCAAATAACACAGCTATAAATCCTGCTTCTCAGTGCATTCATCTCAACCCATCACAGTCACATGTTCTTCCTGCCTTGATGACACATCATACTGCATCCTAGCATCACAGTACACTTGTCCCCTCATAGTGGACATTTTTTTATTTACTGTGACCAAACACTGACCCCTAGTAGAATGAAGCACGTTATTTGTTGATGCCTATGATTTCGTCTTAGGTGGGTACAGCAGACAGCAAGGACAGTCCAGCCTGGAGCCAAAAGAGAAGGAAAGCCATGCCCAAGTTGCAGCTAGAAGTCATGCTACTGGAAATCTATTCCTTCCTCCCCAGTCTTAACCCTGGGGAGAGCCACCCACATGATCAAAGGTCAGGACAGCAAGCCTTATGAGGAGATAGGCTGAGGGACATGGGACTCTTCAGCTTGGAGAAGAGAAGGCTCAGGGGGTACATGGTGGCAGCCTATAAGTACATGGGGGAGGGAGGTACACCAGGATCTGGGAGAACGGATGTTCACCAGGCCACCCCAAGGGATAACAAGGTCTAACAGCCACAAACTCCTGGAAGGCTGATTTAGACTGGACATAAGGGAAAACTTCTTTACGGTCCAAGTGTCCAGGGTCTGGAACAGACTCCCCCCCAAGAGGTGGTGCAAGCACCTACTATGGACTCATTCAAATGGCATTTGGATGCTTATCTTGTGGGGGTCATTTGACCCCAGCAGACTTCCTGCCTATGGCAGGGGGGCTGGACTCAATGATCTTGTGAGGACCTTTCCAGCCCCTAATGTCTATGAATCTATGAACCTTGTGGGTCAGGAGTAGGAAAGGGACTGCTGAATGTCTGGTCGAAGTGCTACATCACCCCTTCATGCCATGCAGGACTCAGGGGACATCTTTGGCTGTATTGCCTATGCTTGTTCCACAGGCTCAGGAGAGTGCCTGAGAGAAGTCACCAGGTCCCATAGTCTCCACAACCTTTCCTCAATGTGACCCCCTTTGTAACTATGCCATTGGATGACCTGGGGGGAATTACAGTTCACTGCTACAGATCCCTCCCTCGCAGATGAGGAGCAAGCAGCCAGGAGACCGTGGTCTTGCACTGGCACAGGATCTGACCCCAAATAGACCAAAATAAGGAGAACAAGAGTTTGCAGATACCATCACTGCTGTCAGTGCTGTCATTGCCTCTCCTCCTTCATGACACTAAGTCAACAGTCAGCAATGTTTTCTAGTGGTTGGTGGGTGCAACCTGGTTTGAGTTTCAAGCTCCCCGGGCCAGATCCGGCATACCATGGAGTTGTAGGTTACTAGCCCCTGCAACATCCACCTTGGCGCTTTGTTGTTTGGAACTGCCACCCCCACACCAAAATCTCTGTCCAACTGAGAACCCCAAGCAAAACAAAACCAACCCCTTGTTCTTAGCACTAAAAAGAGAAACTCCTGGTCCAAACCGTGAAAAAGAGTTCCTGAGCCATCTGCTGTCCCAGGGACTTAGAAGAAGCCTTGCACTGACTCGGGGATTCACTCTCAGGATCCTAAGAAAAAGAACACCACAGAAAATGCTGCTTCTCTCCCAGCTAGCTACAACCCACGTGGCCCACACATGCCGGTGTTGCAAAAGGGAGGACCAGGAAGTCTAGTCTTCCAAGTTTAACATAAACACCCTCTTGGGAGTACTTGAGAGACAAGGGAGGTAGCCCCATTGGCCATATCAGCTTTCATCATGTCGCACTTTGGCTGGGGCAGTCCAAGTACTTAGCCAGGATCACTGAAGAGGAAATGGGCTCAGGGGGAATGCAGGCATTCCTCTATCAGGAAGGGCTTGGGAGAATTCCTGCTGCAGCACATTGAGATCTCACCTGAACTAAGCAAGTCGGAACAGAATGACCCACCAGTGTCCCTTCTGTGCCCCACTTCCCACAACTACAACCTGTAATGAGAGTGAAGTAGTGAGCACAATGCCTAGACAAGCTCCATTTAAGCTTCTTGTGCCATTCCAGCAGCCCTTCTGGGAACCAGCCTGCCCACTACTTGCCTATCCTTCCACATTTCACATGTGCAGAACAGCAAGGAAGTGTTGACAGGACGGGGCACCTTGTGTGGCTCATGGTCAGTTGATGATGACCCTTAGAGTTGTCCCTTGAGAGGTATACCCCAAGAACCTTTGCTGGAAGTGACAGGCTGGTTGTATCGCAGCAGGGCCAAATCCCACCCCCACGACTGGGTCCTGAGAAGCCACCCCCTTCCTTCTTTCCTTCTGCTGAGCTGTGGAATTTCACCTAGGGGCCTCTAAGAGTTGCCTTAGGGCTTCTCTCAGCTTATCACCCCAGGGCCAGAGTCCTTCATGCCTCATGAGAAGTCTAGAAGTCACCATGAGATGCAGGACCACACTGAGTGTGGCAAGTATCAATATGCCTGTTCCCCCAAGGGAACCTTTCTCTGGAGCTCCCTGCAAAAAGAACTGTGATGAAACCAGCTGGACAGCATGACATATGTTGAAACCTGGGCTACAGGGCAGCAAAGAGGTATGCACTAAGAAGTGGTTGGTCTCCTAATGCATGAAGCAGTGTGTTACAGTAGTCTAACTGAGACCTTACCAGTGAATGTTTCTGGGCTAGGGACAGACATTCATAGATTCATAGATGCTAGGGATGGAAGAGACCTCAACAGATCATCGAGTCTGACACCCTGCCTAGACAGGAAAGAGTGCTGGGGTCAGATGACCCCAGCCAGATGCCTATCCAGCCTTTTCTTAAAGACCCCCAAAATAGGGGAGAGCACCATCTCCCTTGGAAATCCATTCCAAATTTTGGCCACCTATACCGTAAGCAAATTTTTCCTGATATCTAGCCTAAATCTGCTCTCTGTCAGTTTGTGACCATTGCTCCTTGTTACCCCAAGAGGCACCCTGGTGAACAGAGTATCTCTGATCCTTTAGTACATCCCCCTAATGAATTTGTAGGCAGCCACTAGATCACCTCTTAGCCTTCTCTTGCAGAGGCTGAAGAGGTCCAGGTCCCTTAATCTCTCCTCATACAGCTTGTCCTGTAAGCCCCTAACCATACAAATGGCCCTCCTCTGGACCCTCTCGAGTCTATCAACATCATTCTTGAAGTACAGCGCCCAAAACTGGATGCAGTACTCCAACTGTGGTCTGACCAATGCCGCATAGAGGGGAAGTATCACCTCCTTGGTTCTATTTGTCATGCATCTGTTGATGCATGATAAAGTGCAGTTAGCTTTGTTGATGATTTTGTCACACTGATGACTCATGTTCATCTTGGAGTCCACTATGACTCTGAGATCCCTTTCCATTTCTGTGCTGCTGAGAGGGTCATTCCCTAGCCAGTAGGTGTGCTGGATATTTTTGCACCCTAGGTGCAGGACTCTGCACTTGTCCTTGTTGTACTGCATCCTATTGTGTACTGCCCACTTTTCTAACCTGTCTAGGTCTGCCTGCAATCATTCCCTACCCTCTGGAGTGTGCATTTCACCCCACAATTTAGTATCACCCGCAAACTTGGACAGAGTACACTTCACACCCACATCCCAGTCACTGATGAAGATATTGAAACATACAGGTCCAAGGACTGAACCCTGCAGGACCCCACTCACTACCCACATCCTTCCAGGTCGATACCAACCTGTCTACTACCACTCTCTGGGTGCAACCCCCAAACCAATTTGCCACCCACTGGACCATGTAAGCATCTAAGTCACAGCCTCTTAATTTATTTATGAGAATAGGATGAGATACTGTATCGAAGGCCTTGCTAAAATCCAAGAAAACAACATCCACCTCTACTTCTGCGTCTTAAGCATTTTGTGACCCTGTCATAAAATGAAACCAGATTGGTCAGGCATAATCTACCTGCTATGAATCCATGCTGGTTTCCCTGCTGCATTATTTTTCCCACTGGACTCCCACAAATATGATCCTTCATAATCCTTTCAAAGACCCTTCCAAGGTTGGAGGTGAGACTGACTGGCCTATAATTACTTGGATCCTCCTTCTTCCCCTTCTTGAAAATCGAGACCACATTAGCCCTTTTCCAGTCCTCTGGGACCTGACCCAAGTGCCACAAGCACTCATACAACTGTGCCAGTGGTTTTGCTATGACACTGGCCAACTCCTTCAGTACTCTTGGATGCAGCTCATCCAGGCCTGCTGATTTAAACACATCCAGTCCATCCAAGTGACTCTGCACTAAGTCAGCGTCAACAGTTGGTGGGCTGGTGTCCCTCTGATGCCCATCTACGAACCCATTAGGAGAATTATCTTGAGCCCTATTCAGGAACACCGAGGCAAAAAACTCATTGAATAGCTCAGCCCCGTCCCCACTGTCACTAATTGCTCCTTCTTGTTCAGTAGGGGTCTATGCTGCCCTGTGCCTTCCTTTTACTCCCTACATACCTAAAAATACTTTTTGTTGTCTTTAATTTGTGTTGCCAGCCTCAGCTCCGTAGGTGCTTTGGCTTTTCTAACAGCCTCCCTGCAAGTGCAGGCCAAGTAGGTATACTCCTCCTTGGTAGCTTCCCCCTGCTTCCACTGCCTATATGCCTTTTTTTTTTGCCCTCTGGCTCCCCAGGATTTCCCTGTTTAGCCAAGGAAGTTTTTTGGCTCCTTTTCCCCATTTCTCTCATACTGGGATAGTCTCCCTCTATGCCTGAAGGATAGCTTTCTTTAGAAATGACCACCCTTCCTGGACTCCCATCTCACCAATACTCTTCTCCTGCAGTGCGTTATTGACTAGACTCCTGAGCACGCTGAAGTTAGCCTTCCTAAAGTCAAACACTTCCACCTTACTAGTTATCATATCCACCCTATGCCGTATGGTGAATTCGATTGATCGGTGGTCACTGTCCCCAAGGTGACCACGAATCTGCAGCTCCCCTACCAGGTCCTCCCCCGTAGCCAACACCAAGTCCAGTAAGGCATTTCCTCTAGTGGGACAGTATACCTCCTGCGTTAGGTGAGGGTCCTGCATGCAGGTTAAGAACCTACATGAACAGTTGGATTTGGCTAACTGCTCCTCCCAGCAGATGTCAGGGTAGTTTAGATCCCCCATGACAACCACGTCCCTAGACTGTACAGCCTCTGAGAGCTGCCTCAAGAATTCCAAGTCTAGCTCTTCCTCTTGGTGTGGTGGTCTGTAGCAGACCCCCACCACCAAGTCCTTTCCCCATGACCTCCATGTATCCTAACCCACAATGCCTCAACTTTCTCCTCCTCTGATCCCATTTTGATTAGGGTAGATATATAATGCTCCTTTACATAGAAAGCAACCCCACCCTCTTTCCTACTCTGCCCCTTCTGTACGACCTGTAGCCCTCAATGCGTACCGCCCAGTCATGGGTGGGGTCCCACCAGGTTTCCATTAGCCCCACTAAAGCGAAGTTATTATCTGCAAGCAGAAGTGTGAGTTGTTCCTGCTTGTTCCCCATGCTCCTAGCATTATTATAGAGGCACTTGAGCCCTCTGAAAGGTGCCTTTGGTGCCCCCCCCCCCCCTTCTGATGCCCAAAGGGCCCCTTGGGTACTTACCTGGGGTGTACTGCTGCATGTCTCGCAGTTTGTAGGTTCTAGACTCTTTCCATCTCCTGCCTCCCCAGCCCCCATCATACTTAGTTTAAAGCCTAAAAAGCCTGAGCCTAAATTGATTCAATTTTTGCTGGGTAGTCTAACCTAGCTAGGCTGAACCAGTTTGTAACTGAACAGACATTCTCTCTGGAATGAGGAAATTCAGGCACATGCCTGCAGTGGCTCAGGCTAGAAGCTGGGGAAAGGGGGGGGGGGGGTGCTAGAGTAGCAGCCCTCCCTTCCCTTACACCAGTGGAGAGGGGTCGATCTCGGAGCCTCTGGGAGTTGACCTGAGGGGGGGGGGGGGGGCAGACAACAGGTCAGTTTGTGTGGGAGGGAAGGGGCGGGGGCCAGATCAAGACCCTCACAGTGATGGACAAAGTGCTGCAGAGGTAGGAGCAGGGGTAAGGCGAGTGGCGCCCCGGCCAGGTGCGTGATACGAGGATTGAGCCCGGGCAGCTTGTCCAGGGGCACCAGGGGCTCCCACCACTGTGCACAGAGGCCCCGTGGGGCACGTGCCCCCCTCCTCTGTGCGCCGCAGAGGCAGATGCCATTGTAGGCTGGGCTTCGTGCCCCAAGCCCCACTGCAGCCCACCCAGGAGCAGCCCAACGCCATGTGCGGGATGCACATGATGTGGGACTGCTCCTGGGCCAGCTGCAGTGGGGCTTGGGGTACAAAGCCCAGCTCACAATGGCAGCCACCTCCGCTGTGCATGGCTGGGGGGCACTTGTCCCCCTTTAACACCATGCAGTGCAGGCAGCTGCAACAGTGCTGAGGGAGAGTGGGGCTGGAGCAGGGGCAAGCCCTGCACAGCTGGGGCGTGAGACAGAGCTGGGGTGTGGGACAGAGCCACGAGCGGCTCATCCAGGGGAGGTGCAGGGCGGGGCGTGGGGGCACGCAGCCCAGGAGGGCACGGGGAGCATGCCCCTGGATCTGGACGCCAGCTGGGTTATCTGCTGCTGTGGGCTGGGGCCAGACAGCAGCAGCGCTGGAAGCAGAACTACAGGGTGGGGGCTGCAGGCACCCAAAAATTCGCCGTAGCTGCCCCCTCACAGCACTGCTGCCGCCTGACTTGAACGCAGTGTGGCCCAGCTCCTCACTGTGAAGAGCGTGGCACTGCCTTCCCCTTCCCCCACCCCTTCTCCCCTGGGATCTGCATGGTGGGGAGGGTGGGCTGGGACAGGAAGGCAGCACCGTGCTGTTCACGGCGGGGAGCTGGGCTGCAATGTGTTCTGGGAGGTGGTGGTGGCGCTGGGAGGGGAGGCTATGGGGGGCTACGGTGAATTTTCAGGTGCCTGCAGCCCCCCCCCGCCCCATAGCCCCGCTCTTGGTGCTGCCATCGCCTGGTCCAAGCAGAGCCCGGCCCCAGCCCACAGCAACAGCTGGCCTGTCCTGCATGCAGATCTGGGGGCACATGCCCCCCCATGCCCTCCTGGGCTGCATGCCCCACCCTCCCTGCGCCCCCCTGGATGAGCTGCTTGCGGCTCCATCCTGTGCCCTGGCTGTGCAGGGCCTGCTCCAGCCCCACTCCCTCCCTCATCACCACTGGGGGGGCAGATTGAGGCCCCACCAACAAGGGAAGAAGTAGGGCTAGGTTTATGTGTAATGTCTGTCCCTAGTCCGGGAGGTCAGAGGGACTGCCCTTGTTTTTGTTGTCTGACCTCTTTGGCCACATGACCAGGGCCTAGGCTAGTTAGTAGAGCCGAGTCCCCAGGTAGCCACCTCTCCTTCCAGCAACTTTCCAATCAGCAAAAGCCCTGTAGGTGCTGGGAAGTTTTAGGGTTGTGCTGGCTTTAGTTGTTTCAGTACACCAATACTGACCATTCCTGTGTTAGCTTCAGTAATGACAAGAGGCATTAAGACTTTAAAAATGACCACTCTCAGGTCTGCAACAAATCCAGCAGGCACAGCAAGGCTTCATGCTGGCATGTGGCCATCCTCCAGGAGAGCAAACAACAAATTAGTCTCACCAATTAGAACTCCTGGGTGCGCTGGGCTCAGAAGACTGCACATAACCTGCCTTCAATCACAGCACTGTGCAAAGCAGGCGTGCATTAGCAAATAAGCTGCTGGGTACAAGCCCAGCATTGAGTGAATGTGCTACCATCAAGCATGCCAGTGCTTTTGCAAGGGGTTTCTTGCTTTTCAAAGGAGAGAATTTGATCAGACGTAAACGAGCCTGGAAGAGCCAGGTACAGAGGAAAGCAGCCACTCGCCACCCTAGGAAGTCCCTCTTACATTGCTAATCCCTTATGGGCCATCTGCACACAAAGATCACTCACATCTCAGGAATGAAAAGAAACCACGAACACTCTGAACTCTAGCCTGAATAAAAACCAACAGCAAAATATTCCAGGGGAAATAAGCTTGAATTCCATCTACAAACAACATTCAAGCTTAAATGCAGGTGTTACATTTTTTTGGGTTTTGTTTCGCCCTTCTGAGCAAACTGAGGATTCAAGCAATGTTTTGTGTGCATGCAGTTGGTCATGTCCCAGGAATCCAGACCCAGCCTGGAAATCACAGGAGCATTGTGCGGCTAAGTACATAGTTGCAGCAAGAACTCGTCTGGGGCATAAATCCACATTGCTCTGTGGACTCCAATGGTTTATGTCAGCTGAGGATCTGGCCCCAACACGTTTTAAATGCAGGAGGCTTTGAGTTATTTCCTAACCCAGTTTTAGCTCATCAGTGGTTGACATGAATGTAGAGTATGAGAAGAAGAGAAGGGAGTTCTCAGAGTCTTCCTGCCTGAACACGGCCAGTTGCCCATTAAATGCAACCCCTTCCGGACAGTGGCATCCATGTCTAGAGCAACTTCAAGTCTATCAAGTTATCACTGCGGAAGAAGTCAGAGGAGGTGGATGACTCAGCCTGAAGAAAGTACCAGACCTGAACCTCTGGGCCAAGCAGAAGAATCTTTACAGCTTCAGAGTCCAGAAAGACTTTCTTGGCTTTCTGCAAAGGCATGGAAGTGTACAGGCCTGGGGCACGCTGTACTCCACAGGCTTGCACACTGCCACACTCATCAGGTTTGCATTCAGCTTCCACCATGTTTGCTTCGGGACAAGATAAAGGAAATGGGAGTTTGCAGGGGTTTGCAGTCCAGCAAGAGGAATTTGAAGGAAGGATGAATGAAGTGGACAAACACTGGTTTTGCACCAAGCTCACAGAGATAGGGATGTTCTCCTAAAGAGAAGAATAGGAGGGGCTGGGAGAGGAGCAGGAGGTTCCTTCTGTGCTTGGTACTGAGGCTGTGTGAGAAGATGCTGCTGTGTGTAGTTTCTTTTGCTGATGAATATCAGAAAGTTTTCTGAGTGAAAGCAGCAAAGGAGGGTTTTGCTGAGTGAAAGCAGCGAAGGAACAGAGTGACTGGGGTGGGTGATATGAGTGGGACAGGGTTACAGGCTGGGACTTACATGCATGTACAGAAAGACACATTAGATGCCTGACTCCTTTCCAGCAGGCAAGCCATCACCCCAACACGACCACAGGTCTGCAAATACAGGTCTGTATAATGGACATACATGCCACTGTAGAGCAGGAGCCAGCTCTGGGACTTAAATGCCCCCCTCAACATTCAACTAAGTGGAAGAGACTCTTCCCTGATGTAGGACTAGCCAGCTCAGCTCCTCTCCTGGCTCCTTGGGCTTTGCCACATATGGACATATTTGCCTTGTCTGCTCTGTTGCAGTGATTCTGCCTCAGAAATGATTGCACTTACCCAAAGATGCTAAAGAGCCTTGTGTTGATTGGCATCCTTACATTCATAAGATACATAATAAAAGGGATCAGAGAGGTTCCCATCTGCAAAGCATCATGAAACCAGCATGGGGAACAGAGCCCTTTCAGCTTTCCTTTAAGGAGCTGCTTTTTAGCAAACTGGCTCTACTGCACAGGCCTGAACTGGGGTGGCAGTGCTACAAAAAGAGGCAGCTAGCCTCGCAGTGGGAAATGAGACAGGCCAGGCTGCAGAGTGATCTGCTCAAGTAGAGCTATGTGGGGCCTGATCCATTGCAGCCTGCAGCACGTGCAGGCTAGCTGGGTCATGGCTGCTGTCCCATTTACAAGCTAAGGGTCCAATCCCAGGCTTTGGTGACCTCAGTTGGTCAGAGAAGCCATGCTGGTTATTTGACACAGAAGGCCAAAGCAGAGGGGTGCTCTCTTCCAGTTTATTCCAGACCCAATTCCCTGGGCATGGGAAGTGGAGGGGAGACGGGCTGGGGATGGTGTGTTGCCACCTTGAATGCAAATAATAGGAGGGTGCTTTTGAACTGCTCCCCAAGAGGGAGCTGGAAGCAGATAGAGCCACAGCTCAGCTCCCAATCCATCATTGGCGTTTGGGATGGATCCCCTTGCCAACACAATCCCCAGGGAAGCACAAGACTCTTCACAGTCCTCGTGTGCTGTGCCTGCCAGACCCAAGATGATCCCCAGTCAGCAGGCTAGGCCATGCTGAGTGAAAGCAGCAAAGGAACAGAGTGACTGGGGTGGGTGATATGAGCGGGACAGGGTTACAGGCTGGGACTTACATGCATATACAGAAAGACACACTAGATGCCTGACTCCTTTCCAGCAGGCAAGCCATCACCCCAACATGACCACAGGTCTGCAAATACAGGTCTGTATAATGGACATACATGCCACTGTAGAGCAGGAGCCAGCTCTGGGACTTAAAAAGGGTGGGGAAGAAAGGGGGAGGGGTTGCGCTCTATGTCAGTGAGCAATATACATCAACCCTCATCAAGATGGAATCCAAGGATGAGGAAGTAGAAGGATTGTGGATTAGGCTACATGGGGGGCAAGGAGAAAGGGATTTGGTGGTAGGGGTCTGCTACAGACCCCAACATCAAGGGGAAGAAAGAGATTCGGGACTCCTGAGGCAACTCTCGGAGACCATAAAAGATAAAGAGGCGGTAGTCATGGGGGACCTAAACTACCCGGACATCTGCTGGGAGACGCAGACAGCAAAGTCCCACCACTCACGCAGGTTTCTAACCTGTGTACAGGACCTCCACCTGACACAGGAGGTACATGGTCCCACTAGGGGGAATGCCATACTAGATCTGGTATTGGCAACGGGAGATGACATGGTAGTGGACCTCCAGATTGGTAGCCATCTGGGGGACAGTGATCACCTAATAATAGAATTCACCTTAAGACGTCGAGTGGGTAAGGTAACTAGTAGGGTAAAAGTGCTAGACTTTAGGAAAGCTGATTTCAATGAACTCAGGCTTTTAGTCAAGGACGCACGGCAGAGTAGGAGATTTGAAGAAATGGAAGCACAAGAAGGGTGGCTGTGCCTTAAGGAAACGATCCTTTGGGCACAAAGCAAGACGATCCCCGAGCGAGGCAAAAGAGGGAAAGGGGCCAGGAGGCTTCCCTGGCTGACCAGAGAAATCCAGGGCAGCCTAAGGGACAAAAGGGGAGCACATAAAAAGTGGAAACAGGGAGAGATCACCAAAGATGAATATACCTCCTCTGCTCGTGCTTGTAGGGAGGCAGTTAGGCGGGCCAAAGCTACCATGGAGCTGAGGATGGCAACCCAAGTAAAAGACAACAAGAAATTGTTTTTTAGATATATAGGGAGTAAAAGGAAGACCCAGGGAAGAATAGGACCCCTGCTAAATGGGCAGAAACAATTGGTGACAGACAGGGGGGACAAGGCTGAACTCCTCAACGAGTTCTTTGCCTCAGTGTTCCTAAGTGAGGGGCACGACAAGTCTCTCACTGGGGTTGTAGAGAGGCAGCAGCAAGGCGCCAGACTGCCATGCGTAGACCCTGAGACGGTGCAGAGTCACTTGGAAGAACTGGATGCCTTTAAGTCGGCAGGCCCGGATGAGCTCCATCCGAGGGTGCTGAAGGCACTGGCCGACATCATTGCAGAGCCACTGGCGGGAATATTTGAACGCTTGTGGCACACAGGCCAAGTCCCGGAGGACTGGAAAAGGGCCAACGTGGTCCCCATTTTCAAAAAGGGGAGGAAGAAGGACCCAGGCAACTATAGGCCAGTCAGTCTTACCTCCATCCTTGGCAAAGTCTTTGAAAAAATTATCAAGGCTCACATTTGCGAGAGCCCGGCAGGATAAATTATGCTGAGGGGAAACCTGCACGGGTTCGTGGCAGGCAGATCGTGCCTGACCAATCTAGTTTCTTTTTATGACCAGGTTACGAAACGCCTGGACATAGGAGGAGGGGTGGACGTCGTATACTTAGACTTCAGGAAGGCCTTCAATATGGTATCCCACCCCATACTGGTGAACAAGTTAAGAGGCTGTGACTTGGATGACTACACAGTCCGGTGGGTGGCGAATTGGCTGGAGGGTCGCACCCAGAGAGTCGTGGTGGATGGGTTGGTTTCGACCTGGAAGGGTGTGGGCAGTGGGGTCCCGCAGAGTTCGGTCCTTGGACCGATACTCTTTAATGTCTTCATCAGTGACTTGGACGAGGGAGTCAAATGTACTCTGTCCAAGTTTGCAGATGACACAAAGCTATGGGGAGATGTAGACACGCCGGAGGGCAGGGAACAGCTGCAAGCAGATCTGGACAGGTTGGACAAGTGGGCAGAAAACAACAGAATGCAGTTCAACAAGGAGAAATGCAAAGTGCTGCATCTAGGGAGGAAAAATGTCCAGCACACCTACAGCCTAGGGAATGACCTGCTGGGTGGCACGGAAGTGGGAAGGGATCTTGGAGTCCTAGTGGACTCCAAGATGAACATGAGTCGGCAGTGTGACGAAGCCATCAAAAAAGCCAATGGCACTTTATCGTGCATCAGCAGATGCATGACAAATAGGTCCAAGGAGGTGATACTTCCCCTCTATCGGGCGCTGGTCAGACCGCAGTTGGAGTATTGCGTGCAATTCTGGGCGCCGCAATTCAAGAGGGATGCGGATAACCTGGAGAGGGTCCAGAGAAGGGCCACACGTATGGTTAAGGGCCTGCAGACCAAGCCCTACGAGGAGAGACTAGAGAAACTGGACCTTTTCAGCCTCCGCAAGAGAAGGTTGAGAGGCGACCTTGTGGCCGCCTATAAGTTCATCACAGGGGCACAGAAGGGAATTGGTGAGTATTTATTCACCAAGGCGCCCCCAGGGGTTACAAGAAATAATGGCCACAAGCTAGCAGAGAGCAGATTTAGACTGGACATTAGGAAGAACTTCTTCACAGTTCGAGTGGCCAGGGTCTGGAACGGGCTCCCAAGGGAGGTGGTGCTCTCCCCTACCTACCCTGGGGGTCTTCAAGAGGAGGTTGCATGAGCATCTAGCTGGGGTCATCTAGACCCAGCACTCTTTCCTGCTTATGCAGGGGGTCGGACTCAATGATCTATTGAGGTCCCTTCCGACCCTAACATCTATGAATCTATGAAATGCCTCCCTCAACATTCAACTAAGTGGAAGAGAATCTTCCCTGATGTAGGACTAGCCAGCTCAGCTCCTCTGCACTAGACAGGTGCACTTTGTGGCCAGCTTAGCATCCTGTAGGCTGCTCTTAATTATACATACCAGGGCTAAATTTAACTCCCCCACTCCATCTTGTTCCTACCCTAAGTATTGAAATAAAGAATAAAGGTTAGTGGGGTGAGTTCAGCATCAGTATTTTCCACTATGCTTCGTATGCACAGGTCTCTTTATGTAGGTGCAACCTCGACTATTCTGTGTAGAGATACCAGCGTAGGTTTTTCAGAATGAGCGATTCGGCTGTCTAACAAGACACAGCTTGATGAGGACAATGTTTTAAAGGACAATGCTCAGCCCTTTCTGAAGGTGGGATCTTTTAAAGGCATTTCAAATGGGGCACCCCCAAATCCCCTAGCACTTGTGTAGAATAGCTAAGATGTTCATATTGGAAACTTCATGTATCCCTTTTCAATAGTGAGAGCTGCTAAACAGTCTCTACTCCCAACAGCTTGCACTGCAGAGACACAAGCAGAAAATACAGAACAGGATGGAAAGGCAAAGGGGGGGGGAAGAGAATGAACAAGTAAATAAACAAAATCGAGGGATATAGAAACATCTATCCCATTATGCCTCCCCTCCCCCCACCAGCAATGTGACTCATGCTCCTAATTCCCATAGTCCCACCCCAATTCTCTCATCTTAAAGCAAGATGAGAAGGAGTTTAGGCCAAGATTTCTTTAAAGGAGGGTTTGGTGCCTAACGCCAGGCTTCCAGGCTGAGATCCCCTGTGCAGTGTAGGGAACCGAGATGCCTCTATGCTGGTCATTTTAAAGGAAGGGCCTTAGCTTGGAGAAACCCCAGCTCTAACTCAGCATTTGCAGTGCCCCACAGAGCAGGGTGATTTTTGGGAACACAGGGCACCTTCTGTTGACTTCAACACTGCTGAAAGGCACACTGCTTCCAGGGGTGTCTTCCCTTGGAGACTGGAGTCTCACTTTCCACAGCCATATTTGAAAATCCTGCCCTCACCCTGCAGGGTTCCACAATGGTGGAGACACAAGTAACCCTGTGCCCAGGATGACAGAGATGGCTCCAGGGTTGCTGTTCTGGACATATACAACCTTTTCCTCATGTCTCCAGTGAAGGATGCATCTGAGCAGACCCTGTCCATCTGTGCTGCTCTCAAGCATGCCAGAGATCTTGGGGGCAATTGTGTATGTGCACGTGTGTGAATAGCCGCAGGGAAGCTTCACTGCCATATTCCTGGGCTTGGCCTGTGCAAGGGGGAGGAGTGCACTTGGAAGTGTCCTTCCCTAGGCAAGTTGGAGCACAAAGTAGGCCAGGCCCTGTGTTCTAAGTCTCTCACCCAGCCTGGGGCTCCTCTTCCTTTGCAAGTAGTTTAATTCCCCATCTTGTACATATGTGTTCACTCATACGCAATTAATCCATAGTACTCTGCAGGATTACATGTGTGAAAAAGAGCAGTGGTGCATCTGTGATGACTCAAGGAACATGTGAGAAGTAAGGTTTGTTTGGTAATAAATTATATTACCAGCCTGGCCTCACAGGGGGTAAGCAAAACCAGCCTCTGCCTAACAATGTGAAGGATATATGTTTCCGACATATGAGAAAACAGCTTTGTGGTTCTAGATCAGTGTTTCTTCACATTTTTAGATTCAAGGAATCCCTTGATAGACACAAGGCCCCTCCTGGAAAATGCCAGCTCTTAGTTTTCACTTGATATTTGACTAAAGAAAAATAATAGAGTAATTCTTCTCTTGCAAAGAACTCAGAAAGATCACAACAGGTCAGAATGCTTTTAACATTATGGATTCGTTTAAAATCTCTGGGTTTATCATATGAATCATGTATGATTCCTGACAGTGCCAACATTGCATGGCACTCTGCAGTACCCCTGAATGGATCTCATGGCATTCCAGGGTGCTGCAGCCCTTAGTTGAGAATCACTGGTTTCGATGACCAGACTTGGCTCATTCTCCACACTGGACTGCTGCAGACTAACACATGTAGCAGGAGCCTTCTTAGGAGAGGAGAAAAGCATCTTCCCTCCCTCAGCACTGTGGGAGGAGACCTGAACTGCAAACCTGGCTCTGCCACTGACCTGCAAGCTCCTTCTCCTCTCTAAGCCTGTTTCTTCCCCCAGGTGTATCTATTTAGGTGAGAAGTTCTTTGAGGTAGGGGCTGTTTCACACCATACTTGTATGCCAACTAGCAGAATAGGACACTGGCCTCTAACATACAGGCTAAAAACCCTGTGTTGGTTATAGATGAGGTCCTCTAAATAAGAACAGAAAAGGTGAAGAACGGCTCTTGTTAGGAATGGCAACCCTTCCTCAGAGATTTTGTGTACAGATGTCTTCCCAGTGCTCAGTTGCTCAGCACATGAAGCCCAGGATGGAAAGCGACCAACACATTTTCATAGTACACCCTGCAGTCATTTCAGAGAGGGGCTCCCAGCCTCCCCTGGATTGAGTGCCACATTTCTAATTGCTGTCATATGTCTGAGCCCCACAGAACCACCTGCTGATTACATGTGTCATGGATGACGCATTCACACAGAAACTGTTTTTATAAACTACAAAAATGAACACAAGGGAAAATGATAAAAAAACCCCAACAAACAAACAATAAGCAAAACCAGGACAACTACAAAATTCTCCCAATTAAATCCAGAAACAAGAAGAAAAAACAATGTCCAGGAAAAATGATCAAACAAGAACCATGCCAACCCACCCACTCCAGGCATCTGTTATTTCACGCGACACATCCCATCCATTCAAGCTAACTATGCCATGGCAGTCAGCACCACTGGGACTCAGGGAGCCTCTCCCGCTGGCAATTAGAAGCACTATCTTTATCTGGAAGACATCACGTCGGCTCCGTTACTTATTCCAGATGATCCCTTGCAGTGTCCTGGCTGACTCTTTAATGATATAAATAGAACGTTCCCAAGCTTCATCTGGGAGCGCGTAGGAACCAGGCAGCCCAACCCTTGCAGTGAGCTCTGCTGATTGGCCACTGCTGTTAGCAGGCAAGGCAAGCGGCCAACGGGATCAAGGGGTTGGGGGGGGGGGGAGCATGACTTTCAGATCCACAGGGCTATTGTAGTTCAACAAGGCAAGAGCGGTCAAGTGGCTACAGCACTGAATAGTGACATAGGAGACCTGGGCTCTGCCAATGACCACCTGGGAGACTTTGGGCAAGCAACACCTCCTCCCTGTGCCTCAGTTTCCTTGACCTCGCATATAAATCGGGGTTAGGATACTGACTTGCTTTGCAGAGGGCTCTGACTGGATGCAAGGGACTAGGATTTTCAAGCATCATTATATTGCCATCTCTTGTCATGCCCACCACTAGCATGTCTGCATATGCCCCTGCTGAGCGCAGTGAAACAGGGAAGGGTGACAGAATAAAGCCCTTCCTTTATCTTAAGTCAGCAGGAAACCCAGGGCTAAAGGGTGAGTGTCAGCCCTATGGGCCTGTCTCTCCCTGTGGAGCAGAAATATAACCCACTCATAGATTCATAGATGTTAGGGTCAGAAGGGACCTCAATAGATCATCGAGTCCGACCCCCTGCATAGGCAGGAAAGAGTGCTGGGTTTAGATGACCCCAGCTAGATGCTTATCTAACCTCCTCTTGAAGACCCCCAGGGTAGGGGAGAGCACCACCTCCCTTGGGAGCCCGTTCCAGACCTTGGCCACTCTAACTGCAAAGAAGTTCTTCCTAATGTCTAGTCTAAATCTGCTCTCCGCTAGCTTGTGGCCATTATTTCTTGTAACCCCCGGGGGCGCCTTGGTGAGTAAAGCCTCACCAATTCCCTTCTGTGCCCCCGTGATGAACTTATAGGCAGCCACAAAGTCACCTCTTAACCTTCTCTTGCGGAGGCTGAAGAAGTCCAGGTGCCCCAGTCTCTCCTCATAGGGCTTCGCCTGCAAGCCCTTAGCCATACGTGTGGCCCTTCTCTGGACCCTCTCCAGGTTATCCACATCCCTCTTGAAGTGTGGCACCCAAAATTGCATGCAGTATTCCAACTGCGGTCTGACCAGCGCCCGATAGAGGGGAAGTATCACCTCCTTGGTTCTGTTCGTCATGCATCTGCTGATGCACGATAAAGTGCCGTTAGCTTTTCTGATGACTTGGTAACACTGCCAACTCATGTTCATCTTGGAGTCCACTAGGACTCCAAGATCCCTTTCCGCTTCCATGCCTCCAAGCAGGTCATTTCCTAGGCAGTAGGTATGCTGGACATTTCTCCTCCCTAGGTGCAGCACTTTGCATTTCTCCTTGTTGAATTGCATTCTGTTGTTTTCCGCCCATATGTCCAACCTGTCCAGGTCTGCTTGTAGTTGTTCCCTGCCCTCCGGCGTGTCCACTTCTCCCCAGTTTTGTGTCAGCCACAAAGTTGGACAGAGTACACTTCACTCCCTCATCCAAGTTGCTGATGAAGACATTGAAGAGTATCGGTCCAAGGACCGAGCCCTGCGGGACCCCACTGCCCACACCCTTCCCGGTTGATACCGACCCATCCACTACGACTCTCTGGGTAAAACCCTCTAGCCAATTTGCCACCCACCGGACTGTGTAGTCGTCCAAGTCACAGCCCCTTAACTTGTTCACCAGTATGGGGTGGGATACCGTATCGAAGGCCTTCCTGAAGTCTAAGTATACAACATCCACCCCTACTCCTGCGTCCAGGCATTTTGTAACCTGGTCATAAAAAGAGACTAGATTAGTCAGGCATGATCTACCTGCTACGAACCCGTGCTGGTTTCCCCTCAGCATAATTTTTCCTGCCGGGCTCTCGCAAATGTGAGCCTTGATAATTTTTTCAAAGACTTTGCCTAGGATGGAGGTGAGACTGACTGGCCTATAGTTGCCTGGGTCCTCCTTCCTCCCCTTCTTGAAAATGGGGACCACATTGGCCCTTTTCCAGTCCTCCAGGACCTGGCCGGTGCATCACGAGTGTTCAAATATTCCTGCCAGTGGCTAAGCAATGACGTCAGTCAGTGCCTTCAGTACCCTCGGATGGAGCTCATCCGGGCCTGCCAACTTAAACGCATCCAGTTCCTCCACGTGACTCTGCACCATCTCAGGGTCTACGCCTGGTAGTCTGGCATCCTGCTGCTGCCTCTCTACAATCCCAGTGAGAGCCTTGTCTTGCCCCTCACTTAGGAACACAGAGGCAAAGAACTCATTGAGGAGTTCAGCCTTGTCCCCCCTGCCTGTCACCAATTGCTTCTGCCCATCTAGTAGGGGTCCTATTCCTCCCTGGGCCTTCCTTTTACTCCCTATATATCTAAAGAACAATTTTTTGTTATCCTTAACTTGGGATGCCATCCTCAGCTCCATGGTAGCTTTGGCCCGTCTAACTGCCTCCCTACAAGCGCGAGCAGAGGAGGTATACTCCTCTTTAGTAGTCTCTCCCCGTTTCCACTTTTTATATGCCCCCTTTTAGCCCGTAGACTGCTCTGGATTTCTCTGGTCAGTGAAGGAAGCCTCTTGGCCCCTTTCCCCCTTTTTCCCCGCACTGGGATCATCTCCTTCTGTGCCCGAAGGATCATTTCCTTAAGGCACAGCCACCCTTCCTGGGCTCCCAACTCTTCAAAACTCTTACTCTGCAGTGCGTCCTTGACTAAACGCCTGAGTTCATTGAAGTCAGCTTTCCTAAAGTCTAGCATTTTCACCCTACTAGTTACCTTACCCACTCGACGTCTTATGGTGAATTCTATTATTTGGTGATCACTGTCCCACCACCGATCTGTAGGTTTCCTACCATGTCATCCCCATTGCCAATACCAGGTCCAGTAAGGCATTCCCCCTAGTGGAACCATGTACCTCCTGCATCAGATGGAGGTCCTGTACACAGGATAGGAACCTGCGTGAACAGTGGGACTTTGCTGTCTGAGTCTCCCAGCAGATGTCTGGGTAGTTTAGGTCCCCCATGACTACCGCCTCCCTAGTTTTTATGGTCTCCAAGAGCTGCCTCAGGAGCCCCAAATCTAGTTTTTCCTCTTGGTGTGGGGGTCTGTAGCAGACCTCTACCACCAAATCCCTTTCTCCTTGACCTCCATATAACCCAACCCACAATCCTTCTACTTTCTTCTCCTCCGGTTCCGTTTTGATAAGGATCGATAATTATGACAAACAGCACCAGCAGGGCAATGTGCAACAAGGGAACCATGGCCTTGATGATTGGATTTAAAACCACCTGGAGACTAGGAACTCCAGATACCAGCCGTAAGGGGCGCAACACTCGAAAAGCCCTCAGTGCTTTAACATCAAATCCGGGACCTTTCCCTCCTATTGAATTCCTCCCATCTACTTTGGTTGCTTGTTCTAAAATTGCACTAAAAAGCCCTTCTACCACAATTATAAAATCTAGTAAATTCCAGCCATTGCAGAGGTAAGCGTTGGGGTGAAAGAGAAGTCCATATGCTATTACTTTTAAAAATGCTTCCACTGTAAAAATTATGAGAAAAAGATATTCCACTCGTTCCTCCAACATCCTAGCATGCTCTCTGGGCTGGATGGGGCTCTCTGCTTCACAGCAGGGTTGACCTCTCCCCTCTGCTCCCTGGCCAGAGCCCCAGCCAACTGACACATGCAAACGCCAATCCATGCTCCCAGGAAATCCCACTACCTTCATGCGAGGGGAGTCTCAAAGTCCTCAGGGAGCCTGAACCTTAACTCATAAACCCACAGAGGAGGGCTGTGTAGGACATCCTCTGCTGGGGGCTGGGCTGCAAGGCCAAAACCATCAGGACACCTGACCAAGGCCTGATACCTGGGGATGGACCCCTGCATTCTGGGTGACCCCACATAGCCATGAGCAGGCCTTCATGCCTATCAGTTTGCAGGATTTGAGCTTCATTTTTAGCACACCACAGGCAAAATCCGGGACCCATCTGAAACCAATGGCTAGGCCCCTCCTCAGCACCATTTCACATCACCTGGACCTTCTGGCTTTCAGCACCTCTGCTGTCCCAAGTGCCCTCTGCTAGGCATACAGATGGTCACTACTTCGTGTTCTGCTGAGAGCAATGGCAGGTCAGGCTTTGGCCTCGCATGCTCCAAGGTGGCTCTCACAGGCTCTTTCCCCCTAGCCCCATGCATGCTCACAGAACTATGCCTCTGCTCCATGCCCAATCCCAGAGATGTCAAGGAGGGGTTAGTTTGCATAGAAAACTAACTGATGTTGAACAGGCCTCACCAGTTTCTGAGGCACACAGCCCTCAGCTCGTTCTTAAATAAAGATTGGAGTGAATGTTCACTCGGTTGCAGGAGTAGCAAACCCCTGGCCAAGGGCTTCCAGCCCTGGGAGAGCAGAGATCACCATGCTAAGGAGAGGCAAAGTCTTCCTTAAAGTTACACATGCTGAGAAGGCTCATTCATCATGCTACTCTGCTTTTAGTGCATGCTGGCTCCTCTGAGCTGTCCTGGTTAGCCTGCTGCCAAGGAAAACATGACTAAGGAGTGCATTTATAGTGCAGGCATTCCGATTTAGCGCTTGATTCATGCACTGATGGAAAAATCAAAGAGTCAACCCTTGTTCATCTCACTTAAAGAGAGACTTTGGATCATGTCCAAAGAGAAGGACCATTAGTGATGGCTTTACTATTCCCAGAAACTCAGAGCTCTCCAGCAATGCAGATAATCCCCAATTTCCGGAATAGATCTAGATACACTATCAGCTAGGGATTGCAGCTCAAGGAGATTAGAAAAGACAAATCTCCAGATTAATACATTTACATGCATAATTTTCTCACTGCCCTACTACACACAAGGCAGTTTGCAGTTCTCCAGTACTGTTCTTTCCAGGGCTGTCAACCCAAGGCTTTCTTTCTTTTTTTTTTTTTTTTTAACTGACAACCAAACTTTTTTTTACTATGGTTGGTGTTAAACCCCTAAATTTGAACCCAGCCATTGTTACTGCCATCTAAGGCCTGGCAGAAGGGTTACATCAGTAAAAAAGTTTGGGTGTCAATAAACATTTTTCTTGAATTGGCAACTCTACCCTCAGTAGCATTCCTCCATCATCAGGAAGACCAAGGCAGATGAGGAAACCCAGCCCTGCACAGGAGCTGCATGCTCTTCCATGCTTCCCTCAAGCTACCACAGCTGCCAGCTGACTCTGTGGCCTTGATTCTTTGCAGTTGACACCAGTCTTTAATGCCACCAAGGTGGTACACTCCACTTACTTGCTCATGCTGGCAGGAGTGCAAGGGTAAGACCTACCCCACATACATGGCTCCTGGCTCTCTATAGACAACTGCAGATGAGCTGGCCCTGAAGTCTTTCCTGCTGCTAAGCTGGCTTAATAAATAGATGCTGTCACCTCCTGCTGTAAATAGTTTGTTTGGCTTTGCACACACTATTGCTTTTGACTCCAGAAGCCGACTGGAGATGGTGTTGCATCCTCTGGCTCTGGGACCCTGCATTTCAGGACTGAAGGTACTTCAGGAAAGGGTGACTGATGGAGCTGATTTCCAGGAGTTGAGAACCTGGACTAGCAAATGCCTTCCAGCAGGTGAATGCTTCCTTCTGCAGGGTAGAGGCTGCTTTCTAGTGACCAAACAGGACCCAAGTTTTGCAGCTGCGTT
Organism: Alligator mississippiensis; assembly: GCF_030867095.1. Taxonomy (NCBI): domain Eukaryota; kingdom Metazoa; phylum Chordata; order Crocodylia; family Alligatoridae; genus Alligator; species Alligator mississippiensis. Next base: position 38,467,883 of record NC_081830.1, on the reverse strand, counting down.
TTAATGGCAGCCCCTCCAGTGTGCTATGGGCACCTGTATTTTTACCCAGTCTGAGGGAAACAGTCAGAGTCTTCAGATGAGATCAAATGGCCTCTCTATACAGTGAGCAGTCTCTGAGATATTGCTGTTTAGATGTCACTTGCTCTCAATTCTCCTTCAAACTGCTAGAGATGGAGAACTCTTTCAGCACCACCAGCAAGGGGTGCTGGAAATAGAGATCTCAGTACTCCTTCCTTCACACCCGCCTACCTACCCCGAGGCTGCAGAGGCCAGAGTAAAAGATAGGAAGATGCCACATCTAGATAATTGAGGGTAGCAAGACACAAGCAGGTTGGGGAAGGAGAGCTACAGGGGATATTTTAATTTTATCTTGAGCTCAGGTGGTCAAATACAGAGGCTGGGGGGCATGGCAAGCTCCCTCAAGCAGCTGTGGTGCTAGTGGCGGCAGGAGCATGGCAGTGGTAAGTGGGGAGCTCCTGCAGGCAGCTGTGGCACTGTCAGCAACGGGGTGGGGTGGGGTGAACCACCTGCAGATGCCTGCCAGCAGCATCAGTGGTAGCCAGCAGTGATCACGGACTGCCTGCAGACGCCACCAGCAGTTTTGGTGGCAGGGGCCGAGTGGCAATGCCTTTTTGCAGGGGATGCACCTGCCACACTCAGGGGCTACACGTGCACCCTCTATGCATCACCAACGGTCAAATAGGCCCTCTAATACAGTGGTTTTCAACCTGTGGTCAGCAGACCCCTGTGGGTCCACAAAAAATGACTATGATCAATCAAAAGTATGTGCATACCCACACTTACGATTCAAAGGGGTCTGCACCTCTGTTCGAAATTTCCAAAGGGGCCTGCAAATGAAAAAAGGTTGGAAACTGCTGCTCTCATGCTAACCAAGAGCATTCATACATGGACTTGCACCAAGATAACAGACAGTGTGAGGCATAGACCATCTGGTTACTACAGTACTGTGGTGTAAACGGCTTGGTTACAGGAGTGTGTGTGCTAAGCAGCCCATGACTCAATGGATCCTGTCCCCGAAGGGCTTTCTGTGCGTACAGCACCCAGCAAAGGGGAGTTCTACTCCAGGACTTGGAGCTCCCCGCTGCTTCCATTGTTAAAGCAATAGAAATGCTAGTTCAAACAGGCTGTTTAGACTCTAGTGGATCAGTTGAACCCACTTCCCTTCAAATTTTTATCAATTTTTCTATAAAGTTTTGTGCATTTTCATTGTACTCAAAGCACAGGTGGAATTTCTGCCCAGCAATCTCAAATGCCTCCATTCTTGATGCCACAAACCACTGTTATCAAACAGCGTCTGAAAACTATTTTATAAATTCTGCCCCCCACCCCCCGCCCCACCAACAGACCTTTCCTGTTGAAACAACCATTTTGACAACAAAAAAAACAACCCCCAAACAAACAAACAAACAAACAAACAAACAAACAAACAAACAAGCCTTTATTCACGAAGGAACCACCCCAGGCAGCCCTTCTCCCTGTCAGGGCAGCCAACTCCTTTGGCCAGCCAAGCAGTCTGCCCCTGGGCTAGCACTCAGATCCTCTTGTAGTTACCTGGAAAATACAGGGTTTGTGATGCCTGCCTCATCTGCATGCTTGCTTGTCACTCAATCAGGCCTACAACTGTACTTGTGTTCATTTTAACCCTTGCTGTGCTCAGGATGAGAGAGCTCAGGGACTAGAGATCTTCTCCAGGAAGGATAGGAGCAGATTTCTCCCACTGTGGGAGAAATCTGTGGGGGTCTGTGGGAACACCACCCCTTCTCTGAGTATCAGAATCCCTGACTCCTTCCCAGTAGGGCAGACAGCCTTGTGCTATTTGGATGCCCTCTTGGGCTCCATGTCAGGCCCTCTCTGCCCCCAGGCTTCATATCTTGATCTGACCTGTCTTTGCCATGCTGGTTCCCAGGCTCTTGTAGATTAGGTAGGGAAGGCAGGCTGGGGAGGGGAAGATCTCCTTGAGAGGGATACAACTGCTCAAGGCTGGCTCCACCTAGGAGTCTCAACCTGCCTCACCTCCTAGCAGCTGGTAACCTGCCCTCCTGCTTACCCCAACCTCTTCCTGGCTGCACCTGGTTGGTTGTGCAATGCTGTGCGTGGGCAAAAATTCCATCCTGATCCCTGTAGCAATCAACTTATGCCCCGAAGCAGTTGATCTGCTTATCTTCACTGGAGCAAGCTTAACCACAGAGTATTTCCAGCAAGTACCTCTGGAGACCATGGGAACTATGCTTGGCTAGAACACAAGCTCCAGACCATGACAAGAGGGCCAGATCCCCAGCTGGTGCCAATCATCAGAGCTCCACCACAGCCAGCAGTCTCAATGAGAAGTTAACAACAGGCCTGAGGGGGGAATGTGCTCCAGATCAGTGGGCAGCCTGGTTCAGGAGCAAATATTGCACCAGTGACTATGGTAGCTGGTCTATTAGCTCCTCTAAGCCTTCTAAGGGTCAGTGACCTCTAGCAATAGGGGAAAGCTCTGCAACTGCTATATAACACAGGGAAGTTCTGCTCACATCTCAGATTTACAGGGAAAGGCATCATGCAAAGCTGGCCAGAAGCTCAGCTCATTCAGCTTCCCTCTGAGTCCTTCAAATGAGTTGATTTCTCCCCAGGCTGCTAAGAATTAAACCTTCATCTCCATATCCAGATATTCCTGAAAATTAAGCACCTAACTGGCACTTCCAATTTCCTTTGTTTAGCATAACCACAAAACCCACGGCTGGGATGGAGCAGAAGCAGTGGTTAAGAACAAAGGAAATAGGGGGAAGAAAAGATGTTGTACACAGGATACAGAGCAGTGGCAAGCTAAGGACTCGGTTCTGGCTGGCAGTTCCATATGCCTGTATGACTGACCTTGCTCAGGCAAGCAGCAGGGCCTGTGCTGTCCAAACTGAAAGCATGATTGCCTGCTGTCTCAGCCAGAGGGCTTGCTGCATTGGCTCAGGGTCTGCCACTGGTTGGAGGTGAACTGGACACTGGAGGAAGCCCCCAGTCTGCTTCTCTGGGTAGATTACGGTGCGTACAACTATTTGTGTACTCAAGTGTCTGCATCATGCTTATTGTGGCCACCTGAATACATTAACAGGTAACTAGGCAGCCAATAGTGGATTCACATGAATGAGTACAGGGGGTGTTGTGTATGCAAAGCATATGTCTCCATCTCCTGGAGCCACTGCAGGATGGACAGAAATGAGGGGGCAAAAACTAGCTCTGCAGCTCACCATCACTTACACTCAAGACATGGAGCTGGGATAAGCATGCTAAGCTCCAGTGTGTGACCCAGAACAGAGGCACGTTCAGATAGCAAGCAACAGGCTCTTTTTCTTAGAGACCCACTTTCATATAATTACACCCAGCCCAAGGAAACATGCAAAGGCTGCCAGATTTGTCTATGTCAGTCTCAACAATCTCAAACTTTTTCCTTGCATGGTACGTATTGGAAAGTATGAGCAAGAGGGTGTTTTACACCCAGCTAATAGGGCAACACAAGCAAAGCATTAGGACTTTTTTAATTCCTTCCACTGAACAAGAATTTCAGCATATTACAGGCCAGATCTTGCCAGCTTGCCTATGGAAGAATGGTCTTCATTGACCCTACCAGTTTCATTGGAGCTGATAAATAGGGGCTTCCTGCTTGAGTGAGGAATGCAAAAACCATTATGCCTGTAAAGAGTTAAAAGGGAACAGAGAGAAAAAATGAGGCAATGCTGTAAGGTAATTATATGGATGGATCAAAATAGGCTCCTACTCATTTGCTTTCTGGCTGCAAGTTAGATTGGATGGAGCTGTCAGCATTTTTGTTTCTGTAAGGAGGGCACAGAGGCGGCAACATGAACAGCATGCTCATGAGCAGCAGGCATTGATCCATGTGCAGTTGCGAGCTCAAGTCATTTCTTGGCTGCCTGGCTAATGGGATATTTTGCCCTGGCACTATAGGATACTAGGACTAGGTATGTGATTAGGGGGGGCATGGTTAAGCTTCAGTCCACAGAGCCTGTGTGGTATGGAGGCAGCAGCACTGCAGGGTTCTCACCCCAGCTCTACCGCTGGACTCACTGCATCACCACAGACAGGTCAATCCATGTCTCTGCCTCAGTTTCTCCATCTGGAGTTACTTAACCGCAGGTCAAAGGCAAAAGTCCACCTGAGCCTAGTGGCCCACTGGGTGGTTCAAACATGCCAGCTTCTGCAGCCAACGCTGGGGAGAGATGTGATAAGCATCACATCTGGTTGCCTCTGATTCCCCAGCCTGAATGACCAGGCATTCATTTCCAGATGGGTGGACTGGGGATAATAGCCTTCAGCACAAGTCTGGAGTGTGGCTTCAAAGTCCTAGCAGGAGCTGGAGCCACAGCAGGCTGCCTTAGCTGCTCTGGTCCCACATTCCCTTCTGAGGGGGTGGCAAGGGGTAATTCATCTAGGAGCATGCAGGGCCTTAAGTCTGCCAAGAGCTATAGAAATGCTACTGCTTTCTGGGCAGAAAAAAGCAAAGCCTGGCAGCTCCTCACTGCCTGCATTTCTGTCTTGCTTGCAGCAGTCCCAAGCAGCTGAGCTCTTTACACCTCACCTTTGGGTCCCCCCAGACTTCATCAGCATGTTGCTATGCACCTAACAATTTGCCTCGACCCAGGGAGGAATGCTGGTGCCCGATATGATTACGGGGGCTGAGTTGCAGTGGGAGGCTCTTAATCTCTACAAGCACACAGCCTCCATTGTGTTTCCCCAGGTTTTGTTTCTTGTTAAACCCACAGGCCCATGAGGGAGAGGATCTCTCTCCCAGACCCTGTGTTAATGCCATTGCAGCCGTCTGCCAAGAAGCTGTTCAGCTCTCCCAGGCTACCCACATGAACCAAGGCCAGAGCCAAGCCAGCTGGGCTGGAGCTGCCTAATGAGCACCCATAGGCTCTACAAATTAGTGCACCTCCTGATGTTATTAACCTCTGAATCCTGATCAGCCACTTCAGGCTCCCCAGTGGTAATGGGATTAATCCGTTCTCCCAGGCAGGGTAGTGTCAATGGATGCTTAGACTCCCCTGCTGCCAGAGCAAAATGGGGTAGGAATTCAAAACTTTTCTCAGAGCCTTGTGAACAAACAGGACAGCTCTGACAAAATGAGCCCCCAGTGCTTAAGTCAACACAGATCCCCATGCTCCAAAACAATGCTGGTGGGCACCTTCTTTCCTTGGCTGCCCTTGCTTTTCTGTTGTGGGGCAGGGCAAAAGAAAAGGGGCAACCAGATTTATACAGCAGGAATCAGCAGAAAAACCCAAGAGAAAAAAGAAAAATCCCTTGACTTAAAAGGGACCAGGTCAAATTCACTTAAAAGAAAAAACTGACTAATTTCCAAAAAGTTCTGGGAAAGGGACCTTTAAATAGTAAGTCCTGGATTTTTAAAATTCCTTTTACACATTGTATAAAAGCTTTCATGCTCCCCTGTTGGTGTTTATAAAGGTCTTTTGCCACTGACTACACAGGCAAACCATGAAATAGACTGGATGCCAACATGCAGATTCTCAAAGGTATTTAGACACCTGATTTCAAATAGACAAGAGCTGGGTGTCAACACGCCTGTGAAGATGGGGGCCAAAATGCTGCCAAATGCACCTCACAGGCTCACACTGGATTAAACAGATTTTTGTTTTCAATTAACTTGTTTCAGAATCCTGGGTCTCAATCCTGCCAACAAGCATGCACATTCTTGACTTTCTTAGCATCACTAGTATGCTTAGCACTTACAAGGAGAAAGCTGAGCATATGCCAGTTCCCAGGATGGAGCTGTAGGTGCTACTTAGAGTAAGAGGCACAATAATGTTTTCAGACAAAAAGGAACCATGTCTCTTGAAAGCTCCCATTGTAGGTAGTTGGTATTTAGCTACATGCAAATGTATCTTGGCATATCTCTGGGAGACAAGACAGGGTCTGCACCCTTTTTGGGGCCAGAATAAGTTATTTTTGACAAAACCTTTCTGGAGAAATTAGGATTGAGACTGAATCTATAACCAGATCACCTTTTCCTCATTTTGCATGTTTTCCAATCAGAAATTTAACTCTCTGCTCTATGCATTTTGAAATTTAACTCTGTGCTCTGCACAGAGTTCTGCAATCAGAAGTTTAACTCCGTGCTCTGTGCATTTTGCAAGTTTAACTCTGTGCTCTAAAAGCAAGGTCTGGCCTCCAAAAAAGTATCCTGTTTTTTTTTCACAAATACAATGGGGGAAACCTCTCTCTTGTTTGGGAAAATGAAGAACAAGCATGTATCCCTTCTGTTCTGGAACAAGAGAACTGTTCCAAGAAAACAGCTCCTGAAAAAGAACTGGGAAAAACCTTCCTTCTGGAAGAACATGTAAGTTGGAAGAATAAATACTCTTCTGTAAGGGAAAGCCTGGGCTGAAGGTTTTAACCTCTGGTATTAAGGAAGGAACAATCCTTGAGGGGAAATGGCACCACAAACAAATTTAAGAAAACCTCTCTCCCAGGGAAAGGTGTGTTGGAAGTTTAACCCTTTGCACTCTCCCCAGAAATGTATTTTCCCTTAACCAGGGAGAGCCCACTGTGTCTAGTACATATTCTTCTTTCCATTTTTGCATCCATAAAGGAAGCAAAACAATTACTCCTTGGATAACTGGCAAGCCTCCCCCAGAGGCAACAGCCATCTACCCTCTCTGATGAGCACAACCAATTCCCAGCTAGGGTTGAAAACCCTTCTCCAAGGAGAAAGCAAAGGGAAAATTGAAACCATAGTTGAGCAGTTCTGCCCCTACCACGCCCCCCTCAGCTCCAAACAGCCATAGCGTAAAGGGGTTTAATTCTGTGGAAGTAAGAGGCATGGAATGGAGAGTGGCACAATACTGGTGCAATGGTGAGAAGGGCTACAGCAGGAGTAGGGGAAGTTCAAGAAAGAACATGGAAGGGGAAAGACCTGGGCTGGAGGAAACAAAGTAGCCCGAATGAGATCTGAAGGAGATGGTGCGTATGAGCCCAGGTCACTGATGTGCAAACTAATGCAGACAGAGCATTTGGCCCAGAGCAAGTGAACAAGGAGGAAGCCCCAGGGTCAGAAAATGGAAAGATTGTGGCTACTTTAACCCTTGTCTTTAGGAAGCAGTGGTGGAGGTGGGAAGAGGGAATGGATTTCTTACCAGCCTCAGTAAGCATCCTCCAAGTGTGCAATGGTTGCCACAGGCCGGAGCAGAGCTCCCTTTTCAACACTGCTAAAGCCCAGTTCAGTCTTGTCTACAAACTGTCAGGAGGGGAGAAGCCCCTGGCTGTGCTCCCCAGCCCCATGTGGCATAAATCAGCACTGACTGCAGTAGAACAGCACTGATTCACACTGGACTGGAGCTGAGCTGACTTATACCAGCTGGGGACCTGCTCTGCAGACTGCCATGGGGCCTGGGCCTCCAAGCAAGGTGATTTTCAGCTCTCACGATCAGTGCCCTGAAAAGCAAAGCAGCCCTTAGAAAACGGTGCCTTGGATCTGCTTGCGGAGGCAGCAGCTGGAATCCAGGGTCAGCCTTCACTTTGCTGACCTTGGCTTGCAGGGCTCCACATGGCAAACCCACCTCTCCTCTGAATCCTGATAATGAAGTGCTGAAAGACAGGCTGATATTCCTCACTCTGGCTGGCAGCAGAGCAGGAGCATGATACAACCTGTTTGGCTCACATACCCAGGGAAGGAGTTGGGTTCTCCCCAAATGTCCCTGGTGTGCTGTGGAAGTGGAAGCTGACTTAGCTCCCACACAAAATATATCACACAAATGTGGCCCTTTTCAGGCATTATGCAAAAATATCACACTGTCTGGATGGACAGATGAGTCCTACAGATGAGGTGGGCAAGTCTTTCCCTCCTTAATCCCCATATCAGTTTGGGACAGATCCTGATGACAAATCATGCTATCATCCTCATTCAGGGCAATGTGCGATACTTGTCCTGGTCCTGGGGAATATACATTTTCCTGACTGCAGTGCCTGGAGGAAGGCCTGGGAACTGATAAGTTGGAAACTTGAATAAAAAGGAAGGCTTTCCCCTTTCCTCAGAGGATATAAAGGTCAGTGATTCATTTGACTTCCCTGTGAGGCGCCAGTCCAGCTTGGCTGCTACTCCCAGACAGCCAGCTGCTCCCTGTGCCCGCACCCCAGCAGGTGAAGAATCCTTCGACCCAGGCAGAAGGAACTAGGACATTTACATAAAGCCTGTAGGCAGCACACACTTTGCTCCTCTCTTGATTAAAATGGCAATGGTCCAAGCTGCTGGGTCAGGTTATTTCTCATAGATTTGTGATCAGAAGGGACTGCAGAAGGGATCATGAAGTCTGAGCTCCTGCACAGCACAGGCTGGAGCATTTCAATTAGTTACCTTGGTCCTGAGCACTCCTGGCCCTCTGGGGCTAGATCCCCAGTGGGTGTACATTGCCCAGCTACATTGGAGTCAGTGGGCCTTGTCCTCTGTGGGCACTGCACCAGTGTGCTGACTACGCAATTTCCACCAGCCAAGAAATTACACCCAACATTTACACTCTCAGCCCAATCCCCACTCTACCCCACTAGTAGGGTATGTACCTGCCACTTCCTGCCTCTTCCAGAAGCTGGGTCAGAAAGCCATTGAGGGGACTCCAGGGACAGAGCACCGACTGCTGGCTTTGCACTGGGCCTTTGCAGAGCTGCTGCATAATCCTAAAGATGCTCCAAATCAGTTGAGTTTATTTTCTTGAGCTGCATGCTCCCTCTCCAGGCTCCCTCCTCACTCTAGCTTTGTTCATTAATATTCTGGTCTGGCTCTCTCCCCACTCACATCCTGATCTCAAGGCCCCAAACTGAATGACTGTTTGACATCCAGCCCCCAATCCAGAGCTGAAGCTAGCAGATGGCTGCTTTCTTAACAATGAAAGGAGCCCAAACTCTTGATCCCATTGCCTGAGGCTTTGGGGTGACTGCAGTCTGCGGCTCTGTGCTCCATTGTGAAGCCAACTCTAGCAATCATGGGCCTTATGACTTCCGCATGTGCCAGAGCCAATGTCAGATTTGTGCAGCTCTTCAGTCCTGCCTGGGCCCCTCCAGGCTGAACCTGAATTAGTACTAGTTTTCTTCTGGCCCTTTGCCCAGAGGGGAATTTCCCTCAGTCACCAAAACCTGAAATAACTTCATGGATCTCCCTGAGGGAACATAGGTGGGTTCTAGTCAGAGATGTACTAAGTTGGGGAATTATTTCTTTAGTGATGCCCCCTTCTGTATCCAGGTGGGGGAAACATTACTGAGATGACCAAGGTTTCCCCATGCAGCAGCAGTTCAGAAGACCTGCAACGGTAGCATCGCTGCAAAGGGGAAGAAAGCAGTGACCTGGAGCGCAGGGAACTGGCAGTAATTTAGTTTCTGAGCTTTCACCACAAACCACAGAGAAGCCATATGGGCTTGTAGCTACGTCACTGGACTGGCACTCCAGTGGGCTGGGTTCAGTTCTTAGCTCTCCCAGATGTCTCGGGTGCCCTTGGCTAAGAGACATCACCTCTTTGGGCTTTGGTTCCCCCTCTGTAAAATGAGAGAGTTAACACTCCTGTCTTGTCTGGGTAGACTGTAGGTTCTTCAGGGCAGGGGTTGTATCTATGGCAAGGGGGACCAGTGATCATGGTTGGTGCATCAAGCTACTATTGGAATATAAACAAATCGAAGGGGAGATAAATACACAGGTCTCTACCCATGTAATATGATGGGTCAAATTCAGCCCAGTGTCATCGAGCAACACTTCAGTGAAGTCGTCAGCGGAGCTCTCTGCTTACAAAGGTCAGGGTTGAGCCCCTTGGCCTGTCCATTCACAGTTGTAATGCTCACTCCCATGTGGGTTCTGGGGCACTAGCAGGATTTGAGCAGTTACATAGTTGGATTTTCAGATGCAAGGACTAAAGGTTGAGCAACTCCAGGGAAGGAAGGAGCCAGCCAGGATACACATCCAACAGGGTGCATGAAAGCCCCAGTTCAACCAATGGATCCTAGGGTTCCTGTGGGTTCCTCCTCTGCAGGTCAAAAGGGACCGAACGCTTAGGAGCTGGGAGAAGAGGAGCCTATGTAGAAGCCCACTACCTATCAACATATTCCTCAGCACCTTCATCTGTGAGAGCAGCCATTCCCCTGGATCCATCCGCTGCCAGCCTTCCCACAGCCTGCACTGTTACCAGCATGCCCAGAGGGCTCCTGTGTGCAAGCTAACCTAAGATGTCTGCAAAAAAAAAAACCCCAAACCCCTTTTCAACTCCCACCTGCTCCTGGCCTGTTTTAAACCTAAAGAGCTCTGATCATAATAAGCCCCGGCTGTGACAGCTCAGGCCCAGGGCTGTTAGAAAGAGTGGAAGTAACCCAATACTGTGTTTACTCTTAAGGTCCTGGGCACTGAAGGGTTTTTGCTCTGCTTATCTAGCTGCGTCAGCAAATTGCAGTCACGTTTCCCTAGAGGACCCCCCAGCCGGTGTCCTCCAGCGCTCCCTTCCTCTTTGCGGCTGGTTTGCAATGTCTTGGCTGGGGCTCTGCTCGTCTTGTTTCAATCAATCACTGGTTTAGAAAACACATTGTTTACTTCCCGGGATCTCCCTGAGGCACTTGCTTGAAACATTCAGTTAGAATCACCCCACAGGCTTAAACCCTCATCCCTCTGCCTTCCTGAACTTGACTGCTGGGATTGTTTTCTGATCCTGAGTGGACTTGTGCAGGGCTGACAGGATGACACCTGAGTGTAAAGAAAGAGAGAAGGAAGCAGGTAGCAAGGGGCTGGTGCTTGCAGGTAGCAACGGAAAACAACAATGGTTGTTCTTGTTGAGTTCTGTATTGTCACTCCCTCTGCAGAGTCTGGTCCTTTCTCCCCCATTCCTGCCTTCTTTCCCAAGCACCTCTGTGCTCCTCTGCTGTCTCCCCTCATCCTCCTGCTTCATTCTCAAGAAACTCCATTTAACCCCCACCCAGCAAGGAAGCTGGGGGGAAGACTGACTTTGTCACATTTTCTAAGGCCCTGGAGGCTGGACCTAAAAGTAAAGGGAGGGGGCAAAATGTCATTGCCACATCATCTCCGGTAATTCTGAGCAATTACCATGTGGAACATGAAGAACAGCCCTGGCAATTAGCAGCATCCACATCATGTGTGGCCCAAGAACACGGCTGCTCCCTCACCACGTTCAGTTCCTATTGCCCAGTGCTGCAGAAGCCTCCACAGTTTGTAAGGGGAAGGTGTAGGACCTTTGGTCTTGCAGAAACAGTGAACACCAACCCCATAGGTAGGCACTACCTAGACCACAGAGCCCTGGCCAGAACTGACTTAGGGCTTGGTCCTGCATGTTGTGAGTTTGGCTTGTGCTTCCAGTGGGAGTGGGATAAAGTCAATATTCATAACACTTATGGCCAGGATTTTCAGAAGGCCGCTTGTTCACCAGCAAGGCCAGGTTCAAGAGCTTAGTGCTCACTAGCTCCCACTGCAAAAAATGGGAACTGAACTCTGAATGCGGTGCCCACTCAGAGGCAAAAATCTGGCCCCATGGCTTCCCTAGATATGTTTTCATCCATTGATCTGCCACCTTCTCCGTGGGCCAAGTCCTGGTGTGCTGACTCAGTGCTTATTCAGGCCTTAGCCAAAAATTGTACCTGACCAAATTCTGGTCCCCTCAAAGGAAATGGGAATTTTGTCCTTTACTAAGTTCAGTGGAGCCAAGGTTTGGCCCAGTGACCTCTATGTTTGCTTACCTAAGGGCTAAGGACTGGATTAAGAAACAAGTCAGGACATGAGGATTGTTCTAACCCCTCTCCCCATCCCTTTCAGCACCCACACTGGCAGTGAAGGCAGTGGTTTATACAAGTGTTTATCTTGCAAGTTGCTGATTATTGTTGAAGGGTCAGATTCTGATACCTTTGCTTGTGATAGGGAGCATCTTACTCAACAGGCAATTTAATGGAGGGAAATCTGGCCCCACAAGAACTTCCATTTTCTTCCTCATGGCAAACGTTTCACCCCATGATTTCAGTGGAACTTTTAAAAAGAAGGATGTCAGAATCTGCCCTCAAATTCAGAATAGTCACTGTCTCTCCTGCTGACCTTGAAAATGTGTTTTAAAGAAGTGTGCATGGTGCTTGCTGTCATGCAGAAGGCAAGTTACATTTAGGGCATGGTCTACAGGACTTGTGAAGACCTTGTAAGATGCCCTTGGGCTTCTGTAGAATGACATGGTTACTGTGCAGAGCCAGGGATGGTAATTCCTCCATCTGCCAATGTTAATCCTTTGCATTTCCAGAGCTCCTTCCATTTGAAGATCTCAAAGCATTTTACAAATCTCACAGCCTCTCTCATTGCTGCTAGGTAGGGAAGCATGGTTCCAATTTTTCCTCATTTTACAGATGGGAAAATGAGTAAACAGAGGCAAGCTAGGGGACTCCCAGCAAGTCTGTAGCAGAATTCAGCATCAGATTCACCTCCTAATTTCCAGTCACAAGCTTCAGCATGAGTTTACACTTTCGATTATGCTCTCAGAAGCCTCAAACCAGCAAGATATTAAGCACATGCTGACACTCATACAACTAGACCAAGCATCTGTGCTTGGGACCTCACTTAAGTCCCTTTGAAGGCAACTTTAGTTACATGTTTTGGTGATTTCTTGAAGCCTAAATGCTAAGTATGATGCCAGTGAGGCTCTACAAAGCCCCACAAAGTCCACCCACATGTATCCATCTCAAGGCCTTACCCTCTGCCACTGAAGTTAAGGACCTGCTGAGGTGAAGGAGGTACTCTGGCATTGCACAAGCCAGAGAACCTCAGCCAGAGATCCCTCTATCAAAGTATACAGATTGCTTGGGCAATAGCATGTCTTTTAGAAAGATGCTCCAGTGGTTAATTATGTTCATTATTAAGTACTTAGATACTAGTCAGGAGTTCTGATCCCCTCAAAGGCTTTTTATACATTGCCACTGCACTGGTTTTCATGAGTCGCTCCACTGCTGCCAGCAAGTGGAACATCTCATGGGAGAAGCTGGTGCTCTGGTAATGGATGTCCAGACTTGCACGCCTCCTGATGATCCAGTAGGACCGATAGGTTAGAACAAAATGGGTGCAAGTCTCCAGTGCCTGCCATCTCCTGTTGCTATTTACTTGGGTGCCATGGGCATGTGTAAAGCACCACCATTCCAAACTGGTATTGGCTGTTCTGCATGGCTGAAAGTGATTGTACAAAGAACAGAGAACCAAGCTCAGTGAATCTTCTGAGCCACGTCTGCCTTGCCTAGATGTTTTGTTACATTTCTTTCCCCTCCTTATGACTAAGGGACCTTCTGAATGAAAAGAAGAGCTTTGTCTCCTGAGAGTTTGTCTATTCAAGCTGCCTCTCCCTATGTAGAGCCCCCATGGCCCCACTATATCATAAATATTTCAACAGCAGCAAATTGTAGTTCCAAACTCCTACAACTGTGGCTTCAGGTGCAGGGCAGGCAATGGTAGTGGAGGAACATTTAAGAAAAAAAATTCTCTTTTCATGCTGAGTCTGCTAATAATAAAGAATGAGGGGAGATAAACACAGAAAGTAGCTTCTATCTAAGGGGAATGGTTTCTAAATGGAAGGCAGTTCAGAATGTTATCTGAGTCATTAACAGCACTCTAAGCATTCCCAGGCACTGCGTTACCAATAAACCCAGAGTGCAGATATATTTGTTCTACATCTCACCCAAAGCCCTAGTGTATCCACCCCACAACCATATATTCAAGCCAGAGTATGCGCTTTCAGCTCATAGCCATGAATCATCATATCACCACCAGCCCAGGAACACGCAACCCTCAGGTCACCTCTGGGATGTTTCTGTTAACCACTGGCCAAAAGAGAATAAGAGCTCTGCTGGCAGGGGGTCTGCAGGTCCTGAGGTTGTCTCCACAAAGCCTGTGATCCTCACTAACCCAGGGAATGAAAGCTGAGGTCAGCTCTACCTTCCAACTGGTCTCACATGGCCCAGGTACAGCTGGGACTGACTCCATGTGCCTGATACAGCTGAGACTTGGCCTCCTGAAGTGGTATGAGTGATGCCTCAGGGATTTATCTGCCAAAGGCATGTGAGCCCTAAGATCTCCTTTAAAACTGATCTTGTCTCTGTGACCCTGAGCAACATGAGTCTTCAGCCAATGAGACAGAAGCTAAGGGAGTTATGAGGTTTTTCCTGAACTGACAGGACTTTTTTATATGGCTACTGCCTTGGCTCCTGAGTCTGTTTTCCTTAAATACCAAAGACATTCTGATTCGCAACATCCTGTTACAGCTTTGATGCCTTAAATTAAATTAGAACTGTTCATCTGTCCCCAAGTAAATCCAGATGCATTTGGAACGATTTAAGTTGAATTAAAACAAGAAACGAAATCGAGGGAAGTACCACTGGGCTGCAGCTAACCATGAGCCTACTTGCTTTCTACCCTGGAGGCAGGGAAGAGAGCTCTGGATGAACACGGAGAGGGACAGGAAAACATGTTCAAGTACAGGAAGCAGCAACCATGACCATCTTAAATGGATGACAGAGTGGGGTTCTGGGATGTCAGCCCTGGTGTTTGCATACTGGAAGCCCCCGGGTTAGGGCTGCTTTCTAAACTGAGCTGGAAACTCGGCAGAGTCCTGTTCCTCTGAAAGTGGGTTGGCAGTTAGTGCATGCAGGATGGCCAGCATCCTGAGGGGGCAGAGCAAAGGTCTGCAGTGTGCAGGGTGAGAGTGCTAAGGAGGGAGTGTAGGTGAGGGAAGGCAGAGCCAGCCTTAAGGGTGGGTGAGGTGGGCAAATGCCCAAAGTGTTGTAGCCCTGGGACACACACATGCACATGCAACCCATGCTCAGAGCAGCCCTCTCCCCCAGCCCTGCCCTGCCCTGCCAGATGCCCGCCCCAGGCAGAAGGAGAGGTGCCCAGATCAGCCCATCCCTGCCTCTAGCCACTGCTCAGGAGGAGCTGAGCTGGGCAAGTGTGGGCATGATGGCGCCTGGTTCAGTCTTCTCACCTTGCTCCCACACAGCAGAAGCGGTGCCTGCCCGCTCATCTGCCTGGTGTACCATACCACTCTGCCTTCCATGGGTGACTGGTGCCTCCCAAGACTGTGGGGGCACAGTTTTGTGCGTGGCAGCATTGGCAGTGGGGTAGCAAGCAGCGACTGCCACAGAAGCTGGTGGTGGTGTTGGCGGTGGGGGGCAGGGGGTGGCAAACGGTGGGAGGGCAGGGGGTGGTCACACAAGCCGGTGGTGGCGGTGGCAGCAGCAGGCAGGGGTGAGAGGTGGCGGGTGGCAATCACCTGCAGAAGCTGGCGGTGGCGGGGTGGTGAGCAGTGACCCACAGAAGCCAGCGGCGGCAGCGACCAATCTCAGGGGGGGGCATGTGACCCCCCTACCAGTCACCTATGCTGCCTTCCCACCAGACTAAGCCCTGTGCCCCTGCCTGCCTGCCTCTGCCTCTGCTTGCAGCAGAGCCACAGATTTAGGAGGGAGGGTGGGTACCAACATACAAGCTTGATCAGGGTGCCATTTTCCCTAAGGCTGGCTCTGAGTGGAGGAAATGCCCATGTCCTGTCTTCCTCCCTGCCCCCACTTCACTGCTAATGCCCTGGTCTCTTCACATCTTGGCACTGTATATTTTACTTTGGCCTCCCCACTTCTCTCCCTCACATTGTAGCCGTATAGCGTTTGCTAATGCCCATATCTCTTCCGCTGATTGTATCATCACCACTTGAGCCACATCACATGGCAGTTCCTCACACTCATGCTTGCTGCCATAGATAGCTTCAGCTCTGCCACACCTCTGATCCCTTGCCCCACTCCTTAAAGAAAATCCTGTGGGGTTTTATTGGGCTCTATGAAAACTGAATGGGTTTCCCTATAATTCTTCTACTGACCTGCAGGGTATAGTAGACAATGGCTCCCCTGCTACAAAGTCCTGTCCTGCCCAATGGTTTAAAGTCCAATAAGGAAGTTACTATTCTCATTCCATATTCCCTGGTCTATATGGGCTTCCAGCTCTGTGGAGTCTATCAAATCCTCTCCTTTAACCCTTTGTCTTATGCTCACCTGGCTCTATCCCAAGTCACCCTCCTTCTTCTCTTTCCATTCCCTTCTGAACACATAACACTACCAGGGCATTTCTCATCTCCCTAGCTTTCTCTCACTGGCCTCCCTATCCTGACTGTTCATCTCTGCATTGTCTATCTTAGATCCAGATCCAGCAGGGAGAGGTGAAGCACAGACCCTTATTCCCATGCTGTGTGCGCCTCATGGGACTCCATGTTGTTCTGAGGATCATTGCATGAATGGGGCAGGGAAGATCTCTTACAATGAGCTTGGCAAGCCCTCGTGGCATGTAACACTTGCTAACCTCAATGGGGACTACTGGATCAGGCCCTATGTTTGCAAAGAACTGTAGAGACCATTTAAAGGGCAGCAGAACTGCCTAGCAGTTAGTACACTGGACTGGGGCTTAGCAGACCTGGGTACTATTCCTGACGCTGATCCTCACCTGTGTTATGCTCACGGGCAAGACATTTCACACCAGTGGGCCTCTGACTCGCCTTTCTTCCTTGTCTGTTTTGAATGCGAGCTCTTTAGGACAGGGGCTCTCTGACAGGGCATTTGTTCCTAGCACAGTGGGCCCTGACCTAGTGACTGTAATGACAATATTCCCAGGGCTGCTCTATAGTGTCAGATGGACTAGTCAGATGAAATGGGATGGTGGGGATTGATTCACCAGCTCTGGATGGCTGCAGCACAATATGCTTTGACCCTGCCCCTTTCACCATCCTTCACACAACCCCTCTCACTTCCTGATTTGTCCCTGCATCCTCAGGAGGTGCCCTTATGGTAGCTGAGTCCCAGCAGCTGTGTGTCCTCTTCACACAACTTGAGTGTCACAAAACGGCGTGGAGATCCACTGTAGAGACAAGCTGTTTTCTTTAACAAGGTCACTGACCTAAGACCTTTGATAACCCAAATCCATCAGGGATGGGATGCTGAATGAACCCTGCTAGCACACAACACAGCCGGTGTCTGTCTGTCGACTACACAGAACAGACATCTCTTACAAAGCTTTCCTAACGTTTCTGCAACTATGTAAACGTCAGTGGTCATTCTCAACACACAGTAATTGTGAGGCTCTCTCACCTTATCTCTGCACCAAGGCTAGGGTTCTTTGAATAAAATCCTCAGAGCCTGTCTTCCAGTCCAGAAAAGCTCACAGAGAAAGGTGAGAAGACAGAAAACTGGGAATCCCGAAAGCTTCATCTAGGGCAGGCTCTGATTGCCTTCCCCACTGTCACCCCAAGCCTCTCTCTAAAGACCTGTACTCACCCTGTGCAGCCTCTCAGGGTTGTCACCAAGTGTCTCTACTGTGATAGTGTCTGGGAGTGGACTTTGCTTCATTTCTGGCATGCACGTCCATCCTCTCTCCCCAAGAAAAGGGGACAATTTTGTCAGAATAGTTTTAAAAGTGTCATTTTATTGGACTATTTTTCCTATTTTTTTCTTTAAACTTCAACCAGCGTAACATGGAAATAGCCCCCTGCTCTCTTAGCTCAACGGGGACCCTTCTCAATATGACAACTTTCAGCCCTGACCTAATACAACGTCAGGGTCTCATCTATTGCCTTTTCCCATAGGGCAGACTCTCTCCAAGACCTGAAATCCAAGGCTGGCATAAATCATCGGAGCCAACATGGTTTTAGTTGGAGGAATGCTGATTTACACTAGCTGAGAATCTGGCCCACACTGTTTTCCCAGTGGCAAATGTCACTTGATTTGTTGAATTCTAACATTCTAACAGAGGTTTGTGCGGAAGTTGTGCGACATCAGCTGTGAGGAGGGCTGGCAAAGTGTTCATTTGAAACACAGTGCTAGAAACGGAGGCTCATATACTGTGCACAGGCAGGAAACCCCCCACCAAAGCCACTGGGAACTTTGTCTCAATGTAGACCGAGGACCTAGCTGGTTAACTGCCCTGATTGTTCACAATTATTCATAACACCATAGTTGTCATTCCTCTGCGATGCCTATCAGCTACCTCAGACACACAGAAGCCAGGTCTACTCCAGAAACATTTGCCGGTACAGTGCTGTTGGGCAGTGACATGGTATTTTCACTATGCTCCTGTAGCAGTCAAGGCTGTAGTGTGGGTGCAGCTGGATTAACTCATGAGCACTCATCAAACTGCCATGAACTGCTGGCTCAAGCCTACTTTTGCTGGCAAAAGCTGTGTCTACACTAGCATAGCAACACTAGCAAATACTTTCTTGTGTAGACAAAGCTTAATATACTGAGCCCATTCCTCATTGGAGGGCTCCCCCATGCTCTGTTTGAGACAAGGTGACAGTTTCTGTCCAGTTCCTAGTGGACAGGTACCCACATCTCTGAAGCCAGCACCTGCATAGGCAGCCTGAGCCAAGAAGTCAAGGACAAAGTGGGCACAGAGACAGGTCAGGGATGTGGTGTGGTAGAGAAATCTGCATGGTACCCAGGCTCTGCAGGCTGAGAGCAACTCTGTTTTTCCTGATATCTCACTCCCTGCAGGCTTTAGGCTCTAACTTGTGGAAATAAAAAGTCAGAGCCCTGTCTGGATGGAAAGTGCAGGCTTCCCGGACAGTACCATGCTGCCTGACCTCGGTGCTGTGCCCGCCTGGCATGTCATCTCCAAGCCAAAGCCAGCCTGTCACTTACTCCATGTCCCTCTTTTCCTCCCCGCTCTTTTTCTCCACTCAGCCTGAGCTGCCAGAGAGCAGAAAAAAAAAAAAATAGCTGTGCCCTGATTTTACCTTTCCCCTCTGGAAAAGCTCCAGGGAACTCACCACGGTGGCAGACGCATCGCAAGCAGACTGCAGGCTGGCTGTCCAGGTGTGCCAGGAAATGCCACCTTGCAGGGAGCAGAGAGCAATGCCCCAGCAAGGCCCCTTGCCAGGAAGCAAGCTGGAGCTCGAAGCCTCTTCCAGAATTGAAACGAAGCAAAGAAAATGCTACTTACATAAAGTCCTGTGTGTCCCACTCCAAAGAAAGGGAATTTCACTGAAATCGGCTGAAGCCCGGAGCCTCCGTCATCCTGTTTCAAAGTGACAGCATCCCCCTGCTCCAAGCCAAAGGGGTAAAAGTCAGCCAGAGGCACAATACCCTCGACCCAAACCCAGTTCCCCAGGACTAGGATCACGGTCCAGCCGGGTAGGCCCCTCATCTCCACGACACACCAGCTTGTCCTTTATTTCAAACCAACTGTTATGCCGGGGCTTTTTTTTTTCTCTTGGCTTTCATCAAACACCACTCTGCAAACCCCTTAGAGCCGGTCTGTCTTTAATGCAGCTGTCAATTTTTTTTTTTTTTTTTTTTTTTTTTTTTTTGCAAGGGGGTGGAGTGGGGAGGGGAAGGCAATAAAAAAAAGAAAGAAAAAAAAAAGAGGCTGAGCTCTGAAACTCCCTAACGAGGCTAAAAAGGCACACTGGTAAAGGAGCCAGGAGTCCCCCCTGCTTCCCCCCTCAGGCAGTGTAGCTGGTGGAGAGGTGGCACCACTGAAGAGCTAGAGTCTGTCTGAACAGCAGGGTCCCAGTGGCAACCGGCGCTGCGCTCCCCGCGCTGCGGGGCTGAGCTGCCTCCACACTGCTGCCCCCGCTCTGCACGGCGCGGGGGGGGCCATTCACAGAGCAAGCTCCTCCCTTGGCAGATTTAAATATTCAGATCTGGCTAGCCAATCAAGGCCCAGCTTAAGGGCGGGTCCTTGGGAGCCTACTCAGAAAGTTTGGAGGCGTGGCTATGCAAATCAAATGGCATTCTTAAAGAGGCAGAGACAGCCGGGATTGGGACTTGTATGCAGGGTTTGTGTGTTCGTGCGTGCCTGGGTGTGCATGTGCGTGTACACATGCCTGTGTGTTCACAGGGGCATAGGTTGTAGCTGTGTCGGTCTAAGGACACCGGCAGACAAGGTTCTTTGGGTAAATCTGATACTTCTATTAGACCCGCTCAAAGAGTTGGAAATATTCTTCTTTGCAAGCTTTCGGGTATAAATACCCTTCATCACACAGGGGTGTGTGCAGGGCACGTGCAGTGGGCTCGATGGGGTGTCCCCCAAAAGGAAGAGACACTGCTGAGGCTTGGCTGGAGGCTCCCTGGGACAGCCTCTTTGTTTGTGGGTACAGCAAGAGGCGTGCAGTGTGGCATGAGTGGACACAGATTTATGAAGTGGCAGTGGGGGCAATGTGAGCAAAAGCACCTGCCTGCCATAGGCGAACCAGCTCATTGTGAGCAAAAGCACCTGCCTGCCATAGGCAAGCTTGGGGACCTGGAGTCCCTGGGAGTCTCAGTCCCCTGCGAGGGGGTCAAGATCCTTGGGGTGGAATTTGACCCAGAGCTGAGTGGAAGGAAGGCCTGGGAGAAGAAGGAGGCCAAGGTGAAGTAGAGGTTGAGTATGTGGCATGGGTGACACCTTTCCATGGGTGGGCATGTGGCACTCATAAAGATGGTGTTGCTACCAGTGCTTCTGTACACCTCACTGGTCTTCCTCCATTCCCCCATGAGCCAGATATGCAAGCTGGCAACTGGGCCAGAGACCAAAACAGCCTGTCTAGTCAAATTTTTTGCAGGTCACCTTCTGAGACGGTGAGGGTTGTATGCACCAACCAATGGGAGACTGTGGACCATGGAGCAGCCCTGGTTCTATAGGGTCCTGAACAAGAGCGAGTATGGGCTACAGAAGGAAAGCCCAGCGACTATGTCCAATCACAAAAAGATACAGAACGCAGTCAGAGACAGAGACAGGCTATCAACCATGGAGATGATCCCCCATGAGGACTGCCAAGCCATCTGGAACCAAATCTTTCACAAGGACCTCTGCAAGGACCACAGGGACTTGAGCTGGTTAATAGTGCACTGAGTACTCCCAGTGAGGGTGTGGAGGTACAGGGATGGACAAGGGTTTTGACTCAATTGCCACAGGAAAACCTGCCAAGATGAAGCAGAGACCACTGAGCACCTCCTATGGCACTGCCCGTATGCCAAGGGCATGTGGAAAAAGGTACGCTGGTTCCTTGAAGGAGTGACAGGAGTCAAGTTGATGACAAGCGAGGTGGCACTGTACGGACACCTGACAGAGCAGCAGGGGTCCCAGACAATGCATTTCAACCAGTTTGTGTCCTGTGTCAGAAATGCCCTGTGGCAATGCAGGAACCTCCTGTTATACAGGCAGTCTGAGCTCAAGGAAACAGACTGTTCGAATGCTTCTGAGCGAATTTCAGTTCTACCATTGGAAACTGGTGAATGAGGATGGAGAAGAAGCAGCCAACATCATCTGGAAAAGCAACACATGGCACAGGTTGTTCAAAGACCCCCCAGGAGGGGAAGTGGACAAGGAGAACAAAGAGGACAGAGATGCAACTGGACCTGGAGGCAGCGAGAAGAACTACAACAGGATTAGCAGCAGCGGAAGTGACAGCGACAGCGACAAGGACCCTGAATGAACTGAGAATGTAAACCCTCAATTGGGGCTTGGACTAAGGGACCGTGTTTGGGTTAGGATAGGGTGGAGGATCGGTGTGCAGGGGTGCAGGGGAGTGGGTGTATCTATTGTAACAGGAATCATGGTCTTCTTAATGTGGTTTAAGATGTGTGATGGAAAGTTTATGATAGAGGATGTATATATATAACTATATATAGAAATATATTTTATTAAAAAAAAAAAAATGAGCAGAGGAATGGATTGGGCTGGGCCCAGCAGTAACACCAAGCAGAGAGCACCCATTCATACAGCAGCCTGGGAAAAGCCCTGCAGCCCGGAAAACATGGGTGACTGGTCTGGGGGGGCACCAGTGCCATTGCCAACAGGGGAGGGGGCGGTCCCCCAGTGGCTGATTGCCAATCCTGGAAGCACTGTCAGAAAACTGGAAGTGCTGCTGGCACTTGGGGGGGGGAAGGGGGGGAGGCACTCCCCTCCCGGTGAGGGCCAATTTCGGGCTGGGGGGCACATGCCCTCCCGCACCCCCACTATACACTGCCTATGCTGGAAAACCCACAGTTGCCTGGGCTGTTCTCTAACCAAGCCCCATCCCAAAGAATGCAGGGAGTTTCCTCTGCCTTTGGAAGGGGGAAGTAGGGTTTGCCCGCACCAAAGGGGAGCAAACTAGGGTCCAAGAATTACACCCCCCCCACCCTCCCAATTATTGCTTTGGCTACTACCTCCACACCAGCATCCAGGGGCCAATTGGGAATGGAAGTCTTAGGCATCAAAATGCTCATACAACAGCTTCTCAATGGGCTATTCCAGATGCTGGCTTTACCCAAGTATGTAGGTATGGTTATGGACTTAGCCTCAGAGTCCCTTGCTATAGTATATACAGTCTGGAGCCAGCCCTGAGATCTGAGCATCCCTCAGCAAGCTGTTTCTCAGAGGAGACCAGACCTGGCATTGTCACTGCCACTGGTTCTGCTGCTGTGAGAGGTGGGCTGGCAAGGAGCTGTTTTACCCGCTGCTAGAGAGGGAGATTGAGCTGGCCCTTAACTTGCAAAGCTTGCCGGGCCTTATAAGGAGCAAGCCCGTGAGCCTGCAAATACAGATCCCCAAACCTGGCTCTGTCTGAGCCCTACTATCCTGCTCATTGGTAAAGTCATGGATTCTCACAGATTGGAAGAGACTGCAGGGTAGGAGAGATTGCATGGCGCAGGATTCAAATGCCAAGGTCAGCACTCACACCCCTGATTTCCTGGAAAGCTCAGGAGCAAGGGGCTTCTAGGATAAGTATCCTGCAAGGAAGCTGCTGCAGCAAGCTGAGGGGTTTCCTGCCCATGCCATCCCCAAGTCTCCAGCATGGGGATAAGCACTCACTGGCACAGACAATGTTGGGAGGTTAGAGTTGGTCTCAGCTCTCCCAGGCAGCAGCATCTGGAGAATCACAATGGGAAATGCAGGAACATGAGGAGAAACCAGCTTGCCTGCAGGCCAGTCTGGGAGCGAAAAGGTTAAAGAGGCAAAAATATATTTTGAGAGGCTGAACTGAGGACAGATTCTCACAACTTAACAGGGAGTCCCTGCAGGAAGCATTTTTTTTCTTTATAAACAACTTTTTTTTTTGGAAAGAAATGTGACACACAGAAACCTCCAAGGCCTTTGTTTAACTCTTTTGTGACCAGCCCTGCAAAAGCCTGAGAACACAATACTGGATGTGAACAAACTGGCGGGGCCAAATAAAAACACATTTCAAGCTGAATTTTAAAGGTTGGTACTGTCTCACCCTTTTACTTCAGGCTTTCTAACTGGGTTGCCTAGGAAATATCCCATGCAGAACTGCCCTCTTTGGAGCCCCCCCCAGTGTGTGTGGAAAAGCATGCGTGGACACAGGTGAGAACTTGTGTATGTGAGTGCTGTCCTTGTACCTTTGTGTGCATTCACATATGCATTCTTCCTGTGAACACACACAGGTTTTCCCTGCAAGCGTATGTGCATGTATGTGAATGTGGGCATTCATGCATGTAGGATTGTCTGCAGATGCACTCCATTGGCTGTTGGTTTCCTTCTCTTTCCCTTTGCCTTACAAATGCTCCATGTGACTTCATGCTGCCTGGACATCCCACTGTGTGCGTCTACACAGGACGCTACTGCGCAGTCATTATTGCACATTTATTTAGTATTTGTATTAGAAAGTACTAAATAAACGCACAGTAACTGGAGTTACTGTGCAGTAGCGCCAGTGAATGTCTTTTAGGTGATGCTACTGTGTAGTAGTCTAATAATACTGCACAGCAGCGTATTAGCACTGTCCGTGCTGTGACACGCTACTGCGCAGTATTTTTCTGCTACTGCACAGTCAGTGTCTGCTAAAACTCTTAAACAAGGAGTTGGGAACTTACAGGCCTCTGGTTGCATCCTGCTTTCTGTGCCATGGAGCCTCTCTCCACACCATGTGCTGGGTAGGATTGGGCAGTGGAATGATTCTTCCTTTGATCATGAAGAGCTAGAATTATCTCATGGAGCTTCCATCAGTCAGAACAGCTGAAACCTTTGCACAGAATAGCCTCTGATGGCCCAGACAGGATTGTGGCTTCCACTGTGTTATACAAACGAGGATGTGCTGCCGACCCAGAAGAATTTACAGTTCAAGACAATGGGTAATTCATTCGGCCGGTGCATGGCAGCTGTGCCAGGATATGATGAGTGGATCCTCAAAGAACAACTGTTGAGAGACTGATGAGGCAGCAAATACCCACTGTTTCTGTGCACGTAACAGTTTAGAGAGGTCTGCTGGAGGTAAGCACTGGGTGCAACCATGGCAGCGGCCTGGGCATAGCCACAGTAGAGCCCACAGGAATGCGGATGTGCCAAAGGAATGGCACCCTGAGTGCCACAATAATGCAGGATGAGGAGCTGACAGTGCACAAAGGAAAGCAGCTCGAGGCTACTTTATCTGATGCTCACCCATGCCGCTCATATAGGAATGTCTGGCTGGTCTCCGGGAGGCATGATGGGAGGAATTATGCATGAGGGATAACAGGAACGTGGCTGCAGTAATGCCTCAGCAAGCCTCTCCACTGCCTTAGCTCACATTCCTGAGTTATTGTCTGGGTTATGGGAGAACCCAGCAGCCCTGGCCAGATTTCCGCCCCCCCATCCCCCAGTATGAGCCAGCCTCTGCCCCAAAGAGCTCAGGATTTAAATAGCACAGCCAGACTGAGGGCAAGAGAAGGAAGGCCTATTTTCCCTGTGATACAGCTAGGGGAGCTGTGGTTTAGCCAGACGATGGGTCAGGTTTACAGGGGTGCTTTGCTTCCACTTACAGACCCAAATGAAATGGCTGGCTCCTCAAAAGGGGTTAGTACCCACCGTACTTACTGCTCACAAATTGCTGCTAAGCATATTGCACAAGCCGGGCCTTTGTGACTTACTCAAGGTCACACAAGCTGGCCCAGGACCTGAGGCTGGATCTCCTGGGCCCCCTGGCCAGTGCCTAGCCACAGCACACCTGTTCCTATCTAGCAGTGATAATGCTCCTTAGGTAGTGCCTGTCTAAAGTTCTGGGAACAGGAAACATCTGAGCCACCCTGCTCTGCCTTCTGCCTGACTTCAGACTAACATGGCTAACCACCTCTCTCTCTACTCCTAAAATACAGGGTAGGGAGGGATGTAGGATTGCCAGTATATATGGCTGTGCTCATAAGGCAGGTCAGATCTGGTGTGTGCACAGCAAGTCCCCAGGTGGATTGCTATCTGACAGTTTGGCAGGTGCCTTCATGACCTGCAATGGCCTTAAATGTCCCTGCAGCGACACCCTCAATAGTTGGCTCCTTGTCCTTGTTGCACAGTGCACGCCCAGGAGCTGCAGCTCTGCCCCACAACAGGGGTACTCATTGTTTGCATTACTACAGTGCTACTTTGCATTACTACAGCTGCTCCAAGATCGCAGCTTGCTGTGCTGGGTGCTGCACGCAAGTGTAGTGAGGGACAGGTCTAGGTTCCACTCTAGAAGCACCAAAGGGTGGTTGGGGAAGGAGAGGCAGTAAGAGTTGCCTAAGGTCCTACAGCCTGCCAGTGACAAGGCACATTCCTGCAACTTCCATCCTGTTTCCCCTGCAGTTGCACAGCTAGCCAGTCTGTTGCAAGCAGGCAGCTGCCACAGGCTTCAGTAGTGAGTTGCATGTGTACCACCAAAAGGAGGATCAGGACCCGGTAACCCATTTTCAGGTTGAGGCACAGCACACACTGCTCCCTCCAAATTTCTTGCCACCTCCTTCCCTTGTGCTGGTGCTTGCACTGCAGGGGATGAGGAGAACCAAGGACTTTCTGTTAAGCCCCTAAACTCTGCATCCTTGGAAACCTCTCTCTGTTATTGGTCCAGGGGGAGAGAGAGAGTTTGGGATGAAAGAGGCCTGAATGGAAGCTGTTTGTCAGGTCCCTCCCCTTCTCTCTGTCACTGACTCTCGGTACAATTGGAAAAGACTAGTCAGGGTTTCAAATTTCTGGCGTGGAAAAAAAGCAACCACCCAAGAAACTTTGACTGCACAGAGTCCCTTTCAAACACTGCAGAACTCTCCCAGGATCATCAGCTGCCAAGAAACCAACACGAGGGTCTTACCCCTTTCCTTGCGGTAAGGAAAGGGGGGAAGCCTTCTACCCTTCAGTGCCGCAGGCGTTGATCTCTGCCAGCTGTATTCCCTCGGTTCTCTAGGGCCTGTGTCTTGCTATTGCTCTTACCAGGACCTGGGGCCCAATAGGTTAATGCTCAAACCCCACCCTGGGCATTACATTTCATCTTCTCTTTTAAAATCCCCCACAGGCAAAGAAGAGAGAAAAATGGTGCTATTTTTTTTTCAGGTGCTAAAAATATTATCAGGAAATTCTTTTCAGCAGTGTGATGTTTTAGGTTACGCTTTAGACTCAAGGGCCTCTTTGTCTCTGCTGAGAAAATCCACATTTATCATCAGCAAATCGTTTTATCAAGAAAGCTCAAGTTATCCCAGCAAAGCAGAACAAAGTTCCCTAACAGACTCTGTGACTCTGGCATGTAAGATGCCTAAATATGCATTCGATTTAGATCATAAATGGGACAGCTATTTCATGCTAAAGACACCACTAATTGATTACTAAATATGGACTGTGCAGTCTAAGATGGATAATAACCACAACACAGTTCACAACTATTGCTGCCCTCAGCCCTCATCTGCAAGCCCTGATCCTGTAACCATGTCCATACAGGACCAAGGACCCTTATTTAACAGGGACAGACCTTGCTTTTTAATAATCACTAATAAGATCTAGCTTCACTTTGTAGGCCTGGCTGCAGTGGGACTATGACCATTTCACAATGGGAGGCAGTGTTGTATAGTGGACAGAGCACTAGCCGGGGACTCAGGAGACTCGGATCCTATTGCTACCTCTGCTACTGGCCTGATGAGCAACCTTGGGCAAGGTACCTTATGTCCCTGTGCCTCGGTTTCCCAGTCTGTAGAGTGGGGTCTATGGTATTTATTTCCTTTGTAAAGCACTAGCATTGGCTTTCTTTGAGACCTTTTAGCAAAAAGCACTTTATTGCAGGTTGGTGTTATTAACTCTTTATTGTACTGAGCCCTATCTTAGTCCAGTACATTTCAGTCAAGTTCAGCAATGTATCTCTATTTTTCTCTCTATTCTGTATGTGCTTACTCATAACTCAAATATTGCCAGACAGGTAGACCTATACATCTGAAAATGATTTCAGCACACAACAGCCATTTTAATACATCAGCCATGCTTAGATCTAAATTAAACAGATTTCTGAAAACTTGAATTTGAAGGGGTTAATCGCAAAACATTGTCTGACCTGAGAAAATGAAGAATAAAACTTAAAGCCTTTTGAGGGAAAAATAATTTGTTCTTCAAATTATATCAAAAAAGTTATTTTTGTTTTAAAAAAACACACAATGAAACTACTTTGTCCTTCCTGGCAATTTCTGCAAATGCTTTGGATCTTAGTCCTGGCAGTAATATTTTTGATACAGAACCAGAATCACAGCTCTGTCACTGGAAAGCCAGCTGCAAGCATTGGGTGGTTTGAAATCCAGATCTGCACTGTAAAGCCTTTGCCCAGCTCAGTGTTGTTGAACCCCCAGTATGTTCCAGAATGACAAGTCAGTTCCCAAGCAATCACTAGATGGGCTTAAAAATAATTATTTTGCAAAAAATAATAAATGCTGGATGTCTTTCATGCCCCTGTGGCTCTGAGCCATTCGTATTCTTGTTTTGAAGCTTTTCTGTATGACAGCTAGAAGCTCACTTCTAAATTTTCAAATAAAAGCTGAAATTCTTTTGCAGTCACCTGACTCAAGTGAACGCTTTAAGGAAAAAAAAAGTCTGGAGTAGAACTGGAAGAGTTGAAAATTCCAGGTCATCTCAAATCATTGCTAGAGTTCTCCTTTCTCCTTTGCTGCTAGTGCATTCTGTGTTTATTCTTCAGCTAAAGGTCTTTAGGATTGGTGGAAATGAGATAAAAGTGAAGAGAAACTCCTTTTCCAAACACAAGATAAAGCACAAAGACTTCCCTGCTGTAACAAAAACTGAAATAAAATGCAGGGTCATGAATTGAGGGAAGAATCAGGGGTTTAAGAACTGCCTGGTTTAACCAATTAATGCTAGGGCTATGGTTTTCTACTAGGGTTTAACTAAGGTTAGGGTTTCCTACTCTCTGCACAACCTAATTCTGTACTCAAGACCCAAGATGGCAAATTACTTCAGTCTTCATTTAGCAAGATCTCTGGGTGCCTATACACATGCTCAGATGTGTTCTGATAAGAACGCATCAGAGAAAACTTGACTAATCGCTAATGAGAAAGCTCCAGTGTGCTGCACTGTCTTGTGTATTCAGCGTCCCACGTTTCAAAATGGTGGTGGGGGCACTTTAACTAAAGCTTGTCAAATGAGCTTTAGTTAAAGTGCCCTGCTGCCATTTTGGAATGCAGGATGCTGAATACATGAGACAGCAGCATTTTAATTAGAGTGGCTCCCAAGAGGCCCCTATTTGTACGTGTATAGGCACCCCATATGTCTAAGTTTAAGCATGCAAAGAGAGAAAGAGAGCTAGCAGTGCTAGCCTGAAGTTTGGCAGAAAGCAGGGCAGGGTTCTGAACTTGTTCAGAGACTTGAGTTTTTGTAGGCTACAGCCCATTCATAGCATCTGACACTATAGGCTACTGCCTACGAAAGTTTTAAGGTACCACCCTGCCCTGCCTCCTGCTTAAACATGAAAATAGCCTTATTGCCTTCAGCTGGACTTCTCACCTGCATGGAGTTTGGCCAGTGTGGCACTGAGCACTTGACTTCAGTGAGACTTAAGCATGTTTAAAGTAAGCACTTTGCTGTGTCTTGGCTTCAGTGCTTTGTTATAGAGATAGTATTGATATAAGATTTAGTTTATAATCTAACATCTCTCAGGACAATTGAAGGCAGTAATATAGCATGGCTGAAAAAGTGAGATTGCTGCTATTCTGAAGCTCAGGGGTAGCTCACTGTAGTCACATGAGGAAATCTGACATGATGGGTTCTGTTATCAGTCCTCTGATATGGGGCCATTAGAGAGGGCCTTATCACTTGTATGGGTTTCTCTGCTTCCCATTAAAATCACGTATTTGTTTCTCCATTGAAGAACCATTTCCTGGTGGAGCTAGTGCCTGGCACTAGGCAGATGTTACAATCTGCAGATGTCAGAGGTGACTTTGGTTTAACTACTGTTCAGTGTCAGGTTGGCTTGGGGATTACTTCCCTGTGCCTGTTCTCTCAGGACAGGTAGAGCTAGTAGATGGAGGGGAGGGAGTGAGAAAGAGGAAGTCACTATTGAGACTGTCGTCCCATTTCTTCTTTGGTGCTGTAAGAGAGAAGGTGAACACCTGATAATCAATGTAAGCTAAGAATGACCTTTATCTTGTACCCCTCTTGGTACAACTCCTTTTTTACAAGTGATAAAAAATTCCAGCAGAGAAGAAACCTAAACACTATACATTATGGACAATGTAACTGGATGGACAGACAGGGCCAGGAGGATAAATTCAGCATTGCATCACTGAGGGATTAAAGTGATCAGATAGCTAAAAACTATGGGCGTTTGTACATATGACCGGGGGGGGGCAGGCATTAAACCCCAAGGTTTTATTCTATGCCCCCTAACTTGAAATGGTGGGGGATACAATAAAACCCTGAGAACTAAACAGTTTCAATCTTTCTGTCATGTTACGGTGAGGGGCCCAATCCTTTTTTTTGTCAGAGCCAGAGCCTGCCTGCAGCTAGGGGGTGAGCTGCCAGCGGGCTGAGTGGCCCCTGAACTGTGGGAAGCCCCGGTCCTTCCCTCTGTAGCAGTGGTGCCCTCTGGGGCCACCTGGGTGGGCTGCTAGTGGGCTGGGTACTGCCCCAGCTTGGAGGCAGCACCCGACTCAATCCAATTCCTCCCCATGCCTGCCTGGGGAGCACCGCCCAGCAGGCTTCCAGTGGGCAGGCTCAGGGAACAGTTGGATTGAGTCAGGTGCTACCTCTGAGCTGGGGCAGCACCCAGCCTGATAGAAGCCTGCCCAGGTGGCCCCAGGGGGTGCTGTCACTGTGGAGGGAAGGACTGGGGCACCCTGAAGCTCAAGGGCCACTTGGCCCACCAGAAGCTCACCCCCCTGGCTTTGGGTGGGGGGAAGCAGGAAGACTCTGCAACAGCAAGGATGAGCCCTTCACCACTTCTGCTTGAAAGCAGGGTTCTGAGGCTCACAGGATGCCTGGGGCTGACTGGGAATGAGCTAGCTTGCCCCAGGGCAGCATGGGAAGGCAGCAGGAGGGTGGCTGGGTTTGCTGCTCGCTGAAGAAGGCAGCGGAGATGCCGCATGGGGTGCTGGAAGTCTGGGTGGGCTACTGGGGGGTGGGGGGCTCCAGTCCTTCCAGCTTCAGCAGCGGCACCCCCTGAGGCTGCCTGGGCAAGCTGCTAGCGGACCAGGTGCTGCACCAGCTTGGAGGAAGCACCTGGCCCGATCCAACTCTTCGACCCCGAGCTGGAGCAGCACGTGGCCTGCCAGCAGTCTGCCTGGGTAGCCCTGGGGGGTGCTGCCATTGCAGAGGGAAGGACCAGGGGCTCCCGTAGCTCAGGGGGCCACTTAGCCACCAGCAGCTCGCCCCCACCCTGCCATGGGAGAGGCGAGCAGGCTCCACCGAAAAAAAAAAAAAGGATTAGGCCCCTTGCTGCTTCTGCCTTCAGCAGACACCTTCTGAAGGCAGAAGTGGTGAGGGGCCCAATCCTTTTTTTTTCTGTGGAGCCTGCCCACCTCTCCCGTGGCCGGGGGGCAAACTGATAGCTGCAACATTGCAAACTAAACTACATTCAGATGCAGTTTATTTTGAAATTATGCAAAATCATTTAAAACCCCCAAAAGTCTTGCATGTGTACGCTGTAATGCCATTAAGCCACACAAAGTTACATTTTCATCATGTGTACATGTTAATGGTGTCTTGTGTACAATCACACTATATTTACAAATATAAAGATATGGCTGTTGTCTGAAACTCTCCTTTGACTCAGTTGTGAGCATGAGGAGTGAGGCATCTTCTCAAGACGGCAAATGAAGCCTGTCTCAGTCCCAGTTCTTCTGTCCTGCTCACACCTAACTGGTTCTTATCTCACTGCCTTTACATACCAATTGCCTTCCCTTTACCCTATTTTGCTAATCACCTTCTCTTGCACAGTCCATCACTAAACCATGACTTTGATCTTCCTGTATTTCCACTGAATTTTAATAGCACTAGCCACTTTTCCCTCTTCTGCTGATTCAGTCTTTCCTGTTTACCCATTGCCATTAAGCACGCAAGGCCATATCCCCAGCAGTTTCAATTACATCAGCAAAGATCTGTTCCACTAAATAACTCTCCCTAGCAATCAGAGGATGCGGTGGAGTGGGACAGTGGGAAATGCAGTCCTTTCTGAATGTGGTTAAGAAAATACCCAAATTTATTCAGATCTTTTCAAATAAGCCTTGGGCACACTGTGGCACTTAAACAACAATAATAATTATCATTCATTGCTAAGATGTATTCAATATTCATAATAAAATTGAGAAGCCCAGCGATTTGTGAAATTTTGAAGATATAGAAATCAGAAATGTGGTTCAGAATAATTTATGATTTTATCCTATACAAATGCAACATAAATATTCTCCACTGTAATTATTGCAAGGTACTTTTTTAATACTGAAAATAGGCCAAGGAACATATTATGTAAAGATTGAAACTGAGGAGAAAACAACAGCAGGACTCAGTTAGGATTTACAGCAACAGGATTATATGAATACCAGCATGGAAAGTTTTGCTTACTGGGACCCAACATTGCCCTCAATGCGAGGGTATTCTCTGGCCTTCTCAGAGAATACCCTTGCCCACATGGTTGTCCAAGTCCAAAGGGTCCAGTTCTGAAATGGACCAGTGATGGAATATGAGCTTTGTTATTCCTGCCATCCCAACATATATGGTGTTTAATGCCTCACAATCTCTCCTGGTGCCCCATGAGTTAGGCCAGTGAAGAGTAAACAGCACATTGGATGGGGCATGGAAAAAAAGAGCTGGAGTATCAATTAAGCCAGGTCACAGAATTGGCCTCACTGGAGTGATTAACAACAGTGAGAAAAGAAAATCAGATCCAGCAGGCGAGATCTCCAGCTGGTGTTAATTGGGGTAGCTCCAGTGAAGTCAGTGGGCTAGATCCTTATTCAGCATAAATCAGTGTTGCTTCAGTGAAGCCAATGATTCAGTGTCGATTTGCACCAGCTGAAGTTCTGGCCACATTTTTCTTAGAACTCAATTGTGTGAGAATCTATGTACCTCCTGCCAGAGGCAGAGACACCCTCAGCTCCTGTAGACTCCCACAGGAATGGAAGGTGGACAGGATCTGACAGGATTGAGTCCTCACTAGTCTCTGTCTTGGTTAGAACTAGTTCTGATTTGCAGTGGTGTAAGGCAGGAGAAATGCCATAAAACTTCAGTGGAACTACAGCAGTTTGAGAATACATTCAAGCTCTGTATGCCCTTGCTGCATGAACCCAGGCAGCCTTGAGGGGAGGAAGGTTGAAGGACAAAAAGATTTCCCTGTAACATGTAAAAGAAACAAACTGATTTTTACATATCAAATATGGTTAAAAAAGTAAATGTAAACAATTGAAAATGCCATTATCGATTTCCTTCGCACGCATCCTCTCTTCTTATCATTTGAAATATGTTGTTCAAATAAACAAAGGATTGTGGGAAAAATAACTACTTATTTCCCCAACAAACATTAATGGGGAAAAATGTGTAATAATGCTAACAGGTGAAGTCTGAAGCATTTCCAAGATGGCTGCCTTTATCATTGTGGAAACCACAGTTTGATTCCTATCGGGATTTTCTTGGAGACTGCCGGCTGTGCGAGTGGGTGGAACACTTGATTGTACACTTTCACGCGTCTCAGGGCCAGCGAGTCACAAGACAACTTGGCTTTGAGCTAATCCCAGCCACCTGCCACCGTGAAAAAGGCTTGTGGTTCATAAAGGGAATGGAGGGCTCTACCAATCCCCAGGCGTGGCTGCATGCTGTGCTAGCACACAGTGTGCTTTTGATTAATGTTACTGGAAATATGCCCCTGCCCCCATGTTTACTGAAGAGCCAGTTCCTCGAGATGCATGAATCCATCTGGAGCATGACACAAAGAGAGATGCCATGGAGATAAGACATGTTGATTCTTCACCATTAAGAAAGAAGAATATCTCAGAGAGTACTGGCTGAGGACCAAACAGGAACACTCCAAACCAGTCCTGAGAGAGGGCCCCCCAACTGTTTGGGAAGCACAGCCTTTTAAAGAACAGGTGTGAGACAGCACAGAGACCCATGAACCAGCCATTAGTATGTCTAGGACAAATATCTACAGAAATCCCCTAGCACCTTGATGATAAACTCCTTGGTAACTCTAACAACAAAGCAGTCCCTCATTGCCAAATGGCCTAAATTAATTGGTTAAGCTGCATCAGTGCCCTGGGATTCAGTTATCACTGAGAGAACAGCTGTCCTTGCCCCAGAGCTTCCTTTTGGCTCTCTGATGCCTGTGGTCCTGATTGCTCCATCCGCTAGCACCATGTGGGTTCCCCTCAAAAATTCTCCCAGCACCAGTGTCTCAGGATTATGGCATTTTTGACTATGGCTCTGTTGAGTATCCTGGAGAAGGAGGAGGCATATGAGTCCAGTCTGTTAGGCTGCAGCATTGCTGTTGAAAGCTGGCTCTCCATGCTGTCATACCAAGGTAGGGGCAAGGGCGAAAAGGTTATTTTGAAATCATTTCCCTGTCCGGAGCACCTGAGTGATGTAGGATTGTCTCTTCCGCACTTCTTGGTCCAGCTGCTCTTTCAACAAGTTCACCTGGGGAACACGGGGCCATTTAACATTACTGAGTGAAATGGTATAATTTCCCTATGGAGAGCCCTGAGATAGTCACCTGTGGCAACATGGGATTGGAAGGGCAACTCACACAAGCAGCCATGTCAAAGATCTGTTCAAATACTTAACAGGCTCTAGCTAAAAACTAGATATGTTGCTTGCCTGTTGGAAGACTGTTCCTGGACCTCACTTCTCTGATCAGAAACTTTCTTTTAGCTTCCACCTTACAATTATTCTTGGAGAGCTTATTCCATTTATGCCAATGTTGCTCTTAGCTAAAATAGCTCTTTTCTCATCCCAATGTTTACCTCCTGATATATTTACAGACAGGAAACATATTTCCTCTCAGTATTTAAGTTTTGCTAGGCTGAACAAGCCAAGCTTATTTGGTCACCTCTCACATCATAGGATCTCCATTTTCTGATCTTAGTAGTCCTCTGCAACTGTTCTCATTTGAATTCTTCCTCCTTGAACACAGATGACCATAACTGTGTGCAGTATTTCATATGAGGACTCACCAGCACCTCAAAGAATGGATTTAATCCCTCCCTATCTCTACAGATAATACTTTGTCTATTACATCTTAAGATCAAAGTAGTGTCTCATATTTATGCTGAGATCAATTAATACATCCAGGTCTTTCTCAGCCATTTCCAACTGATGAGCCACAAGCTTTTAGAATGGATTCTTATTCGTCCCTAAGTGAATGGCCTTACACTCAAGAATCTTTATTCTTGTTTTACTGCTGGGAAAACTGAAGCGGGAAGGGAAAGTGATATACCAAGGTCATTAGCAGACCAATGTCAGAGCTGGCAATGGAACCAAGTCTCTTGAGTCCCATCCAGTACCCTAACCACTATGTTACAGTGCCTATATGTGCAAAGGGAGCACACAGAGATGTTATAGCTCTGCCTTATGGGAAACACCTCAAGGAACAGGGACACCTCTCCAAGAGAAATATTGTAACATACAATAATATTCTATAAGGAGAAGCACCATGGGTCCAATTCTCTTTAGCCCTGTACCACATCCAGCCCTTGATAGCAGGGCAGTGGGTGTAAAAGCCTGGAGCTAAACAATGGGTGTTAGATGCTCCCACTGATGTGCCTAGCCACAGACCTCCCCCAACACTCCTCCTCATACTGTGTTATCATTCCCAGCCCAGCCTAAGGAGGTTTGCAAATGAACTCTTGTCAGCCTGGTGCCTCCACTGTCCCCAAGGCATGGGAGCTTTCGTGCAACTGTTTTTAAAGAACCCCCAGCTAGGCTTATAGCTTCCTACCTGCTCCTCTAAGGCCTTGACTCGCTGCACATGTGCTCTCTCTCGGGATTCCAGTGTCCGTTCAGCCTGCACCTGAGTGCTGCGCAGCCTCTCTGCCTCCAGATTCAGATCCAGCCGATGCCGTGAAGTCAGCTCCATCAGGCGCTGGGCATGTGCCTGCTCCAGCTCTGTGATCTGGGCCTAGCATAGAAACAGAGGGCAAAACATCAGCTAAATCCAGCCGTCATCGCAGCTGCCAAGTAGATGCCCTGGTCCACTGGGCAGTGCTGGACAATGACAAGACCCAAGCATATCTTGCCTTTAGGTCTGCCTCAGGATATTTCCATTCTGCAGTGCTAACTTCATAGACAGGGTTTCAAGTGCTCTAGTGAGAGCT
This sequence comes from Alligator mississippiensis, assembly GCF_030867095.1. Lineage (NCBI taxonomy): Eukaryota > Metazoa > Chordata > Crocodylia > Alligatoridae > Alligator > Alligator mississippiensis. The sequence continues at coordinate 38,432,333 of NC_081830.1, read as the reverse complement.
TTTGGTGCTTTATCTCAATTGCCCAGAGACATGGAGTCCAGGTGCCTGCCAGTCTGGCTGACAAGAAAGTCACACTGAAGCCATTTCTCTCCCCCTGCTCCCACTTCAATTACTCTGCACTATCCACATATGGCCTTGTCTTCAGCTCCCAACCAGCAAGCCCCTGCCATGATAGCTGCAGATGAGTCCCGTCCCCTGATGGAGATACCAGTGCCAATAGTAGCCTATCAAGGTGAGACTCACCCTCCAGGTGCTTCCATAGCTCCTGTCTAGGACCTTTGGCTCACATGGAGCAACACACCATGTCCTTCTCTCCCCTCATGCCCACTGTACTCCCAAACTGTTCCACAACAGAGCTGTTCTTTAGGTAAACCCCCTGGGGCAGCAGGCTGTGGATGAGGACAGCGATACCCCCTACCAGGGCATCTCTGTTAAGCCAGCATATCTTCTAGCCATGTGTACTTCATGAGGAAGAAGCTACTGGATCAGAATCCCCCTTGTAAGAGCAGAAATGCCCCTTCCCCAAACAGAAGCCAAGGGACAGTAGCAGCAACAGGTATCAGGAGGCCTGGCTAGGTTTGCTTTTTCCCACCAGACCTGGAAACACTGGGGTTTGGGCAAAAAACTTCCTCCTTCCTTGCCTGGAGAGGTGGGACAGGAAGAAGTTCCCTGAGTCAGCACCTTTTGAGGTTGCCTGGACACACATTGCCATAAGATGCTGCTTTCTTCAGCTGGGTCTTTGGACACCTGTTTTGATTCTGCTGATAGCTTGTTTGCTCCATTCCCCTCATGCCTGCAGGACTGCCAGACTCAAGTGTGTCCTGCATGCTGCTGTGCCTCTCTCCCAATGTGCGATCATACTCTCCTTCCTTTGCCTCCTTCACCACACACCTTCAATACATTCACATCCCCTTCACCACCCTCAGCCAATACCTGGTATGGGGTTAACATACTGCCTGCACCTGCTACTGCTTACTAGCAGAATCTCTTTGCTCACCCCTCTCCTGCCTTGTCAGCACTTTGAGGAAAGGACTCCCTTAATAATACTGTGACTAGCACCCATGCTAATGGGGCCCTGACCAGGGCATGTGCCTTCAAGAGCCTATGTGACAAAAAAACCAATGATGATGACAGTAAGTTGGCGCCGCACAACCAAGGGGCAAGTGGCAGGGTTCTAGTTTTCTTGTGCATCATCAGCAGAGCTGTTTGTCCCAAGATGCAGTCAGTTCTAGCCTCTGTACCATGGAGCTCTACAGGTGTCATTAAGGGCCCCATTTAGGCAGGGTAGTTATCCAGAAGTCCCTGGAGGTTGGTGTGGGGAGTGAGCTGGAAGGAGCTCCCTTGACTTTCAGATTGTAGATTGATTGTGTAGTGTGACTGTGCAATGCTGACAATTCTGTGCTTGGAAAAAAAGCACACTTGCTGTGCAAATCTACTGCATGCCCTGCCCCCCTTGCCCTTTGCACCTCCCCATCCCAGCCAAAAAGCACTGCAAGCTGCTGTCATCTCCAGGGACAGACCAGGCATAGCCAGCAGGCTGACCTGCAACTGCTGGTTCTGTCTCAGAGTGTCCTCCACTTCTTGCTGCAGGCTGCTCAGAGACTGGTCCAGCTGCCCCTTCTCTGAACTGAGTCGCACAGCATCATCTTCTCTCTTGAATTTCTTGTGTTCTGCCTAAATGGAGGACAAGATACTCAGGAGGGACTGACATTTATCCTTGAATAAACCATGCAGCTGAGTAGGTACTACTGGAATAGAAAGCTGAGGTGGTCATGGTCTCTGAAGGCATGGTCAGAGGCTAATTTTGAAAAGGGCTCTGCACTTTTGGAAAACTGGTACTACTGAAAGGAAATGGATGGGCACTTTGCAGAGCATCCTCTTGCTTAGTCCATCTGCATTACAGCTATATCTAGAACTGCCAGGAAGTTCAGGATCCCACTGTGTTGAATGCTGTGCAACACCAAATAAGATGCAGCCGCTGCCACAAACAGCAATCAAGCTAAATAGGCAACACAGAGAAAAAGTGAGTAACAGTTTTTCCAAGCTCAGGAAGCTCCATCTGAACTAGAACCCAGGTCCCTAGAGCAGTCCTGCAGCCCCCAGTTCACAGCAGCACCCAGGGTAAAGCAAATAATTTGTTCTTCACAAGAGGTGAAGCACATTGCACCGTGCAGGCAGCATAGTCTTTTATCACCCATGTGGTTATGTGGATGCATAAGGGGGCATGGGGCAGACCATCTCCAACAATATGGCAGCTGATGGGGCACACAAGAGAACTGGAGAAAGAGCCACCAGTCATACAGTGGGGCAAGACCAAGGAAGGACAATGCTTCAGGAGAAGGGAAGGAGCAGCCATATCAAAGGCCACATGTTGATGGAGAAGGTCAGAGATGGAGAAGAGGCCTGGAGCTGCACCCAGAGAGTTAATAGGAGTGACCTTGGGAAGAGGAGAGGGTGTGGAGTGGAGGTATGGAGGACAAAGAAGTGAAGGCAGTTCACACCATTGATGTGAGCAGTATGGAGGGAGAGGATAGAAGGGGCAGCAAGTAAGGTCAAGAAAGAGAACAGAAGCAGAGATTTCATAGGACAAAGAATGATTCAGGGTGCTGGGGCAGGGAAGGAAGGAGCTAGAAGAGGCAGATTGTTGGGGGCAATTCCCACTGGAAAGTCAAGGCCCAAGCAAGTGGCTGTTCTGTGGCATGATAAGCAGGATGGGATCAATAGGGCGACCTAGAGCTTTGGGTGCAAATTGGCTTTCCAGGAGTTTGCTGAGGCAAAGAGGGTTCCTTTCACATGTGTTCCAGGAGACTCACATTGATTTTGTGTGAGGGACAGCTAGCCAGGAGAGGAGAGTTAGAATGGGAAGCCCAATCTAGACCTAAAAGGAGCACCCATAGCATTATGGGAGGGGTCGAAGGACACAACCTTTTCCAGCACACCACCCTGAAACTGGGCAACATATGGTATGGAAACAGTTAATGCACAAAGGGCAGTGTCTCAAATCTCCAAATTCCCAACTTCACGAAGACCCCAGAACACATGGGTCTGTGATATGGTCTACATGGAGATGACTGGCTGGACAGGGACCTCAGTTACAGGCAGTCTCTGCCCTGTGATGAGAGATAAAAGCCTACAAATAATAAAGGAAGTCCTGTCCCTTTAAAAATCAATGCGAGCCTCCTGGAAGAAAATGTTAAAAGAAGAAGAGAAAAAAGCAAAATCCAAAATAAATAAACGGCCACATCCGGATCTCCCCTCCTGAGACACTAATAAAGGGTTTTATGAGTTTGATATGAATTACCCTCCCTGGCCATTTACAGCTGATCTTCTGGAACTCATTAGCTATTCTCTCCCCTTCCCCCAGCCCAGGGGAAGGAACTGAGCATGGGGGAATAAAGGGGCACCATATACAAAGCTATTTCATGCTTATTGAGACACACAGAAACAGCCTGTAATGTTGCTTTTCCACAACAGAAAAATATCATGTTTCCCTTCATCCTGGTTTCTGCAGCTAGAAAAATCCATCACAACACAATGGACAATTGCTATACAGTGCCAGGCCCAGCTAGCAAGACCTACCTGGCTTTCCTACCCCTCTAGAAGCTCCAGAGAAGCATCAGGCTAACATATCATGTAAGGCAAGGGACTCTTTCACTAAAAACCTGGTTCAGGGTTTCCCTGTAAGCTGACACTAAGACAACTTACTTTAGAACAAAATCCTTTATTCTTAGCCCTACCAACCCCTGCATAGGGGAGGGGGTGGGCTAGCTTGCTGTAGCAATTAATAATAGGTTCTACAGCTTTTCGCTTCTATTATTATGATTAGAATTGGGTCAGCAGAGATCTCAGGATGGGATCTAGATCTAGGGATCTAGTCCAGGTATAAGAGTAGTCTCTCCACATTATGTTCATTTCAGAATGTGAAAATGGCAAAATAGTATGAAGACTTCAGAATGGGGTAATGCCGCATGAATGAGAAAGACACCCCAATCAAAAGAGATCAAAGCAGATGGCAGTTTTTGGACTGTGTTCAGCAGTGAGGAGTATTTTCTTTGGTTTGAGTGCTACTTCTTTCCTCATCACTGTTTATTGGGATTTCAAAGGTAAGCCATCCTGCATTTTCTCATCTTAATTACTTGCCTCAAGCCCCCATTCAGGATATGGTGAGGACATCTACAGTCATTAAATGGAGAAAACAAAGACTCTGAAGCTGACTTAGTTAAGCTGCACATTCTGCCCACTAGAATCCCAGGACATGCCTTTCTTTTTCTATCTCCAACCAAATGCTGCTTGGCTCTGCCTCTGCATGGAGAACCAAGAGTGATAATGTAACTGAATAACATAAAAACTGTTCAAAAGGAGAATGTAGCTGGATCACAGAGTTATGATACTTTTGTGAGATGACTGGAATGTGTTGATGATTCTCCCTTCTCTAGTAATGTTAATACTTTTATTTGATCATTTGTGATAAATGGATATTAATTGGAAATTGGGAAACGAGGACTCTGAAATGATCTTTCAGGAAAGTGTTATGTTTCTCCCCTTATTTCCTTTTATTTTCTAACTTTTCTGTGCAGTTAAGCAGCAGACAAAGGCCTGGCCCAACAGTTATGCTATGACATGTGCATAATGGAACAGAGTGCAGCTCTAATGACCTGATTTTGCCTCCAATGAGAGCATCAGGCATTTTGCAGAATGGGGTCTTGCTGTGAACTGCTTTTAGTCACCGGGATTGAACTGTATTGGCAAAATGCAAGCAGTTTCTCTTCTTGATTTTCTTCCTTAGCATCCTCAGTAAGACTCTCTTCAGCATTTCCAGATTTTCACTATAAGTACTTGTTCCTCTACTCCCAAATTATATTCCAAAGGAGTACAGATTATAGAGGAAGACCACCCTTGCAGTTAAAGCACTGGCTTTAGCCTCAGGAAAATTGGGTTTAAATCCCAGATTTAATACATGCTTCAAGTGTGAAATCAAAGCCAAAATGTGCCTCCATTCTCATTTGAAAATTCTGAAAAATAATGCTGTTGCCTTTCTCTAAGCCTTTGTCTATTTAGTTTGCAACCTCTTCGATGAAGGGTACAATGAATATGTACAGCACTAGTCTCATGGGACACTAGTTGCATTCAAGATGAAGAGGACTACTGCCAACTCAGCAGTGATAGGCAGGAAAGTGAAAGGGATATGTAAAGCTCTGTGAAAGCAATGCCAAGATTGACTAAACAATCCGCAAAGATTTGTAGGTGCCTAACTCCCCTTTACTCCCCTGCATTTTATTTCTGAGATCATATAATGGGCACTGGGAGGGAATTAAGACCAAAAGTAAAGATTCAGTGCTCTTCTTCTCCTCCTCTCTCTTCTCATGCCAATGTAGGACTTATTGTCTTTGAAACAGGTCTTTCTCTACTGCATCATCAGAAATGTATTGCAGGTTTCCTGGAGCAGAGAAATGATTTGTAACTTTTGTCTCAGAGGGGAGTGTTTAATTGGCTCTGTTGGCACCAGACTTCCGTCCTATCCTTCAGGATCAGAATGGCAGCACGAGTTCAATGCAGCGCCTACAAGCAGAGATTAAGCAGATCCACCACTGCTATCACCCCACAAATCAAGAACTTTGCAAAAGGGAAACCAAGCATGTGGCAACAGCCCCTACAGAGCGGCATTCCAAAATCATAAATGCCTGCACAAACCCAATACGCGTGCCTTGCATCTTATATGGAAAAACACAACCATGGTCTAAACTGTGTTGCTGGAATTAAACTCAATACATTAAATTGAAAGCAGTAACATAGGAAAACAGCTGTTGGATAGAGCCAGAATTTATTTCCTTTGGGTCAAACTCTGGACCCAGTGCAAAGCCTGTGTAGCTGGACTTTGTGTTGGGAAGGTCTGGGCTGTGTGTGGGGGAGGGACAGGAACCCTTCCCCATGCTATGGATATGATTTGTGGCTGCTACATTCTGCTCCCCTTCTCAGGGGGTAGGTTATGGGACTGAAAAGTGCAGCTGAAAGGACTCCTACCCTGTTGTTTGCCCACCCTTCCCCCAGACGCTCTCTGCAGCAAGAGCTCCCATGAAGCCGTGTTCAGGAGGCCTTGGTCTCTCATCTAAGCCTCTCCACCTCTCAGCATACCCTGCACAGTGAATCTAAGGCCCTCCATAACTGTACTGAACTGGAAGAGAGGAAAAGGGCAGGACAACGAACAACAAATAAACAGAGAAGGTAGCAAAAGGAGTGTCCCCAGATGCCTGCCTTAGGGACTCAGGAAGAAGACATAATGCATTTGAGTCACAACCCCTTTCTTGTTCATGCCTTTAGCTAACCAGCAGAGACCTGTAATGCACCCTAGACTGCCATGCTTGTGTCTGCAACAGCCTGACTTTAGGATAGAATGATGGAACTGCCTTCCTTAAATGGGCACATGTGGGACAGTGCCTGGGGACAGACTTAATAGCTGATTCCTGCATCAAGAGGCCACATCAAAGTATTCCTTGTAGTGTTGGGCTAAAGTGCTCTAATTCACACCAGTTTCAACCAGAAGTAACCCCCTTGACTTCAGCACAGAGACACAGGAGGCATGAGTGAAAAATGGGAATAAACTTTGCCTGCTGAGTACAATTCTGCCCTATCTTTTTCATTAGGCCCTTGTGGTTAAACACCATGGCATTTTTATATGTGCTGTGGGATATGGTGCCAGGTGCTGTAATTAGCAAACCACGCTAATTAAAAGCACCCACATGTCACATGTGTCAGTGTTGCCGCGCATCCCCATGTTGAAAAAATGGCGGCAGGGTGCTTTGAACTAAAACTCATAGAACATGTTTTATTTTGAAGCATCCTGCCGCCATTTTTTCAGGGCAGAGACACGCGGCAACACTGATACGCATGTTGCAGAAGGGTGCCGGACCGGCATGTCAATTTCTGTGCTCCAGCAGACTCGATTAATTGAGACCATTCTGATGAGCTGGATTTCCAGTGAATCAGAGCAGGCTCTGTGTACATGCATAGCAGCCCTCAGCTTTTAAATAGGGTTTGGGCAGTAGTTTCTAACAGGTATTTTGATGTCTCTTTTGCTTCTCTGCAACTCTGTACACTAGATAATTCTAAACCTCAGTGTAGAAAAAGTCATGCTTGTCTCAGCAAGTCCAAGGCTAGAATGTGCCTTGCTAGTGACTATCAAGAAAACCCTGCAGGAGGTATTTTCTTCACTTGCTCATCTTGTTCAAGGTCTTCCATGCTGTACAGTGAGAGTTCCTCCCAACCACACATCTGAACTGATATGAAGGACATACCTTCATGGTACCTAAATACAGCATGTCATTGAAGGTAAATATTTACAATTTCAACTATGTGGTCAACTTGTTTATGCCTTGGCTCCCATGATCCCCTGTCATAGCACTGACAGTATGGTTTGTTGATCCTAAGGGTGCTCCAATGAAGTCAGCACCTGCTACATGATAGAGGAGTTTGTAGGAGTCACAGAAGGGCTGACTAATACCAGGCAGCAAACAGTAGCTCCCATTGCCTTTTGTGGCTTCTGCTGGGCTGGTCACAACTCTGTGTAAGGCAGATCAAACTCACCCATTCTGCCAGGCAGCTGTTTGCATCTGCAAAGCTCCAGTTTCTGAAGCTGTGCAGACAAGGGAATTGCCAAACCTGGGTCTTGCTTCATTACCACAGTGGCAGGGCTGCAGTGTAAAGGGAGCATTCATTTCCTCAGCAGGGCAACTGGCACTGCCAAGGGAAGCAGTTTGACATTTGGGTTCAGTCTAGAGGAATTTATAGGGAGTCATAGGCCTTAAACTGGGCTACACTGATCAGACAGAAAGGTACAGGAACCTGATCTGCTCTCTGCATGCTTAAGAAGTTCTGTGGATTCCAGGAGGGCTCCAGATAGCGGAACAGATCAGACTGCTTCTCTAGAGCTCTGGTTCTAAATGGGATGCCACAAGAGCCTTCCAGAGGTGCTGTGGTATGGCACCACTGCAATGCTGCCATTGCTGCAACTGGGTGCATGCTTTGTGCAGAGCTACACCAGGAAGGGCTGTGGCAAGAGGTTGTGCTCCTGTCTGCATTATCTGATAAACCTAAAGGAGGTAGACGTGCCCAGTCTAATGCAGCCCGTCCTAGTCCAGTTCTGCATGCTCCTTCCAGAAACAAAGATGCTGTTAGCTCTGTCTGTTAGGCAGGGAGACAATAACACAAGGAGCCAATGTGACTTGCTCAAGGCCACACACAACAAGTCAGCAGCAGAGATAGAACTAGAAGTAAGGTGTTCCTGGCTGCCAGTGATGCGTTCAGTACAGAGTATGCTAGTGTGGGCAAATCAAGTATAATTTTCTCAAATGAGGAGGGGTTTGGTCTTCATCCATATTTAATCCCAAACTTCTTACTCTGTGCTAGTTCACAGAAGATTGCTTCTGCTTCTAGTTCATGGTGGTGTGTATGTGTTCAAACACCATCCCATGGGCTGGAAATGAAGCAAGACAAACTATACAATCATCAAAAGAGTTCTGAACGAAAAAACATGCCTGCATGCATGCATTTGGGGCAGTGGGAGAACGGAATGGGGGCTGATTAAAGATACGGAAACTTTTATGCACAAAACGTTTTGGGTAGAGGGTCAAAGGTCAACCTGAAACTGCTTGCGTTACATTTAGAAGACGGCTCTAGCACATGGTTTGGATTTTGCTTCCCCCATCACTAGAGCTAATTAAGCCAATCCCAAAGTGCCCCTGCTGATACCTAACACATGCGTGACACAAATTATTTCTTCAAGCTCGAATCAGTGCCTTGGAGCTGAATATTAGCTTCTTTTGTAAGTAGGAGAGGAAATCATACAGCCCTGGGACGTGTGTGTATGTGTGTACACATGTACACATGAGTGTGCATGTGTGCGTGTTTTGGGGAATTTAGGAGCGAGATTATATTTTAATGAAAAGTTTTGAACTCATTATTTGGACTGCATTCAAAGAATGTGAGAGCAATAATCATGTACATAAATGCGTGTGGTGGGAAGTTGCTGGCCAAGAGCCAAAAAAACAAAGGTTACTGTAACACACATACAGCACTCTCTCTCCCACACTCAGAGTTCTGCTCAGGCTCTTCGTTTGCAGGGAAAAGTCTTCTCAATTTTATGTGACTGTGAGAATAAACCCCCTCTCTCTGACTAGCTTAGCTCCCTTGACTCTGTAACTGCCGATATGCAGTAGCAGAAGTGGAAGCTCCTGTGTCTAGTTAGGTATAGGCATGTCTATACTGACCATGACTTTGCTAGGGAGCCACATGCCAGAAACATGTGAGGTAGCGACTATGTGATGTATGTCCAGGGCACATCTAGTGCTGTTCCAAGGCTCTCAGTCTTGGGTGTGCTCGCTGGCACCACTGTAATAGCAGCTACTTGACTTCTTTTGGCATTTGGTAGATATGGACAGGAGTGAGTGGACAGTGAGTGATTTTACCCCAGTACTCCTGGGCACTGCTGAAGGGGGTGACAGAGAGGAGGAAAGAAGAACTGAACCTGCTCCTGTTCAAAAGGGCAGGAGGAGAGAGAGGGGTAGAACAGTGAGAGGGGGAAGAGAGAAGTTTTTGCCAACGTGCCCCATTTCTCCATTGACTCTTTTTCTTTGCCTCTTGCTTTTGGCCCCCCTATCTCTGCATGGGCCAGTACTCAGTTGTAGGCAGAGCTCCACTGGCTTCCAGGGGTCATACTGATGTGATCCATGGCATTTGCATGTGTGTGTGTTCACCCTCATGTCACACAGGCCATAGACTGGCTTCCTCTCCTGTAAGGCTGCACAATGAATGTGTACTTCTGGGTCTGTTATCTTATCTATGTATCTTTGTGTGGATGTATTTTCTGTCCATTGCATGTACAGTACCTTGTCTAGGGTCTTCTTCAGAACAGAGTTATCTTTCTCCAGCTGGAACGCCGATCGCTCCATCTCCTTGTTCTCTTTTTCTAAGTGGACTGTGGTTCTCTGCAACATTGTCAGCCTCTCCTGGAGAATGCTATTCTCATCCTGCATGTCCTGCAGTGATACTGCAGCCTCCTGTTCACTCTGCTGATGGCGATGAACTATCTGCAGTGTACACAAGGGACAAACAGCATAGCTTTCGGAGCAATGGGACACCTGGGTGCCAGGTCCCTAATGATGTAAATCAGTAAGGCTCCACTGGTATGCCAGATTACACCAGCAGGGGATCCAACCTGGACTGTTAAATTGAAGAGGGACGCTTTAAATCATATGCTTTGTCAGATTTCAAATTCAGACACCAGCAAGAGAACAGCTGCATTTCAGTGGTTTCCTTAAAATTTCTCTCTTCTGTGACACCTTAAGTTTCACTCTCAGAGAAAGCCTGTCAATGTGCTAGTCTTAGACTCATAGAAAATAAGGGTTGGAAGGGACCTCAGGAGTTTATCTAGTCCAACTTCCAGCTCAAAGCAGGAATATCCCTAACTAGATCATCCCAGCCAAAGCTTTGTCTTGCTGGGTCTTAAAAACCTCCAAGGATGGAGCTTCCACCACCTCTCTGGGTAACCTGTTCCAGTGTCTTACTAACCTCCAAATGAGAAAATTCTTCCTAATATATAACCTAAACTTCCTTTGCTGCAACTTGAGACTGTTGCTCCTCATTCTGTCATCTGCCACCACTGAGAACAGTCTAGCTCCATCCTCTTTTGAACCCCCCCTTCAGGTACTTGAGGGCTGCTATTTAATTCCTTCTTAGTCTTCTCTTCTCTGGACTAAAAAAGCACAGTATTCCTCAGCCTGTCCTCATGAGTCATGTCCCCCAGCCCCCTACCATTTTTATTGCCCTCCGCTGGACTCTCCCCAACTTGTCCATGTCCATTCTGTAGCGGGGAGCCCAAAACTAAACACAGTACTCCAGATGTGGCCTCACCACTGCTGAATAGAAGAGAATAATCACTTCCCTGGACCTACTGGCAACACTCCTACCAATGCCTCCCAGTATGTCATTAGCCTTCTTGTCAACAAGGGCACACTGCTGGCTCATATTCAGCTTATAGTCCACTGTAACCCCCAAGTCCTTTTCTGCACAGCTGCTGCCCAGCCCGTCAGCCCCCAGCCTGTACCAGTCCATGGGACTCTTCTGTCTTAAGTGCAGGACTTTGCACTTGTCCTTATTGAACCTCATGAGATTGGTTTTGGCTCAATCCTCCAATTTGTCTAGGTTACTCTGAATCCTAGCCCTACCCTCCAGCACATGCACTACTCCCTACAGCTTGGTGTCATCTGAAGACTTGCTGAGGGTGCACTCTATGCCATCTTCCAGATTGTTGATTAAGACCTTGAAAACTGGCCCCATGACCAACCCCTGGGGCACTCCACTTGATACCAGCTGCCAACTAGACATCAAGCCATTGATTACTACCCTCTGACCCCGATACTCCAGCCAGTTTTCTATCTACCTTATAGTCCATCCAGCCCATACTTCCTTAGCTTGCCTGCGAGAATGTTGTGGGTGACTGTATCAAAAGCCTTGCTAAAATCATGGTATACCACATCCACTGGTCTCCCTGCATCCACA